>NW_005871120.1:4969498-5023931 GCF_000147115.1 Myotis lucifugus
AGAGAGAGAGAGAAGGAAGAAGAAAGGAAGGAAGGAAGGAAGGAAGGAAGGAAGGAAGGAAGGAAGGAAGGAAGGAAGGAAGAAATGGTGAGCCTCAGGGAGAAGACATGGAGCTCACAATGTCACAGTTGGCTCAGGACAAAGAAGTGGGAGAGTTGGGGGCTCAGCCCGCCTTCCTGAACCTCCTCCACCCCAGCCACCCCTCCCTCGCCGTCTTCGCTCTTCCGGGCTGATTCATTTCATGATGATGCAAGGGTACCCCAGCTTTTCCAGTATCGAGAACCCCCACCCGCCCCTACCCCGCGCTAGGACTCTCCGGAATTCGATCTGCCTCCTGTCCCAGCCCAGGGCCCTGGCGGCTCCCGGGGGAGGGGCCCCGCCCGCACCGTTTCCTAGGCGACAGGTGCCTGGCGCCCAGCTCAGGTGGCATCGTCCAGGCAACGGCCTAGAAAACCACCCCCTCGCTTCTACCTCAGCCCAGGTATGCCCTCTCCACCCCCTCCACTGAAACCGAGGGCCAGGCTGCAGTCTCTGGAGGCCCGGGGATAAAGAGCCCGTTGTGGGCTGGGGGAGGAGCCCTCGGGGCCTGGAGTGAAAGGAGAGAGGCAGGGACAGAGCACCGGGTGGAGCTGACGCCCAGGACCCCTCCCATGCCCCTGGGAAGTGAGTGATTTCTCTGGGTGAGATTCCACAAAGAAAGGCAACAGGGGTGAGGCCCAGGTGACTCGGGTTTCTTTGAACCCTGCCTCACCATCCTCAAGTAAAAGACGCTCTGATAGAAACATCAATGATGAGAATCATTGACCGGCTGCCTCCTGCATGCCCCCTACTGGGGATCCAGCCCACACCCCCGCCTGCGCCCTGATGGGGAATCAAGCCGTGACCTCCTGGTTCATGAGTCGACACTCAATCACTGAGCCACACCAGCCAGGCTGGAGGTAAATAAACACACACACACACACACACACACACACACACACACACACACACACAATACACAATAGCTCAACCTGCTATTTCTGCTGGCAGAGGAAAGACAAAAATTATAGCTCTTTACCTACAAATATCATATTTTAGTATTTCTTTTTATATATATTTTTAAATGTTTTCAGAGAGGAAGGGAGAGGGAGAGAGAGAAACATCAATGATGAAAGAGAATCATTGATTGGCTGGCTCCTGCATGCCCCCTACTGGGGATGGAGCCCACAACCTGGGCATGTGCCCTTGTCCGGAATCGAACCCAGGACCCTTCAGTCCGCAGGCTGACGCTCTACCCACTGAGCCAAACCGGCTAGGGCTGTTAGTATTTCTTTAAGCACGGTCAAATGATTTTTATATTAGTAGCTCTCATAATGTGTTATCGAGATTGATGACATGAAGAACTAACCAGTCAAAAGCTGTGTATATAGTCTCTCTAGATTTTATGGAAGTCATGAGGCCAGCTCTGTAGCACAAAGGGTACCATTATATGTCCACAAATAAACCAAAATATTGATGTACAATTGATTTTAGACAAGGATGCCAAGATCTTTCAATAGAAAAAGAAAAGTCTCGAAGTTGGAACCCTATCTAACTCCATATACAAAAATGAACTTGAAATGGAACAACAACCTAAATGTAAGGTGTAAAACTATAACTTTCAGAAGAAAATATGGGGATAAATCTTAATGAACTCAAATTTCGCAATGGATTTATAGATTTGACTCCAAAAAAAAAAAAGGAAAAAAAGAAAGAAAGACCCTCTTCCTCATCCCCCTTGGAGCCCTGGCACTCCCCTTGTGGAGGGCAGCCTGGGAGTCACAGACCATGGCTCAAACCCTGCCCTACCCCACCTGGACAGATCTTGGAAAGTCAAGGTCCTTAACCTCCTTGGGTCAAAGACCTGTTTGAGAAACCTCCTGAGATCCACAAACATGAGCCCCTCATTTGCGGGGGGGGGGGGGGTCGTGAACTCTCTTAAGCCCCTCCCTGGGTGCTAAGAATTGAGAATTATTGTGTAAAAGGGGGGGGGGCTGATGAAAATTCCAACTTAACAAGATGGTTGTGAGGACTCTCAAAGGCAGCCCGCGCCTGGGGGAGCCTCTCGCTTCCATGCCTCCTGAGGAAGACCGGAGGCCTGACCACCTGGGAGGAAGTGCCCTTCAACAGGTGCCCTGGAGGGCTGGGAGTACCCCCACACACCTGGTCCCTGCACCACTCTACAACCCTGGGGGAGGGGAGGGCGCTGGGTGCTTCCTCATCTGCTCAATGGGGCTCTATTTATAAATAATTATTTAAAAATTTTAAAATTTGCCCTAACCGGTTTGGCTCAGTGGATAGAGCGTCAGCCTGCGGACTGAAGGGTCACAGGTTTGATTCTGGCCAAGGGCATGTACCTTGGTTGCAGGCACATCCCCAGTAGGAGGTGTGCAAGAGGCAGCTGATCGATGTTTCTAACTCTCTATCCCCTCTCCCTTCCTCTCTGTAAAAAATCAATAAAATATATTTTTTAAAAAAAATTTTTTTTTAAATTTATTTTAGAGACAGGAAGAGAGAGAGAGAAACATCTACCACTGTCCCACCCATTCACGCATCATTAGCGACTCCTGTATGTGCTCTGACTAGATATCAAACCCTGGCGCATCTGGACAGTGCTCCAACCAACTGAGCCACCCAGCCAGGGCTATAAATGATTCTAATTTCAGATTGGTGCACTGCTCTTTAGGATAGTTTAAGAGAGGTTTATACTTTCATCAGATTTGCAAAGGGATGGTTGACCCAAAAAAGCTTAAGAACCCCTAAAACGGGGAGGCTGAGGCTAGAGCTCATCGGTGGGTCTGCAAGTGAGCTACTGTGGTTGGGGCTTCCTCTACCCCTGGTACCTGTCTCGTACCACCCCCTAGGGCCGTGGGAAGTGCTGTCTAGTAAGTGGGGCTGACTCTGGATGCCTGAGAACTGGGGGAGGGGGGTGCTGATGACAGCAGGCTGTGATGGACACAGGGAATCTCGGGGTGGGTTTGTCCAGCTCCTCCAGCTTCCCAGGCCTCACATTGTATGGGGAGTGGGGGTGTCTGAGAAGAAAGGCAAATAGAAGCAAGCTTTCAGTAGGCTCCCTCTAGGGCAGCGGTTCTCAACCTGTGGGTCGCGACCCCTTTGGGGGCCGAACGACCTTTTCACAGGGGTCGCCTAAGACCATCGGAAAACACATATATAATTACATATTGTTTTTGTGATGAATCACTATGCTCTAATTATGTTCAATTTGTAACAATGAAATTGGGGGTCACCACAACATGAGGAGCTGTGTTAAAGGGTCGCGGCCTTAGGAAGGTTGAGAACCACTGCTCTAGGGTGTCTGCAGGGCTGCCTGGAATCCAGCCCCACAGGTTTGGGCAGGTGTCAGGCGGACTCAGCAAGCAGGGGTCTCTGGGAGGGCCCACTGACCGGCCCACAAGGCCTCCCATCCTGGGCAGCCAGCACCGGGCCTGTGTGGTCCTCACGCCCAGAGCAAGTCTGCCTCCTGCCTTGGCCATAAGGTGACCAACTCACCCGGACTTGCCTGGGACATTCTGGTTTGAGCACTGAGTGCTGCGTCCTGGGGAAACAGGGGCAGTGGGTCAGCCTTGCTTCCGGGGCCCCCCAGTTCCACAGGCAGCTCTAAATCCTTAACGTTCCCCCAGGCTGGTGTGGCTCAATGGATAGAGTGTCGGCCTGCAGACTGAAGGGTCCCAGGTTCTTTCCAGTCAAGAGCCAAGTGCACTGGTTGCAGGCTTGGTCCCCAGTAGGGGGCGGGCAGGAGGCAGCCAATCAATGGCTCTCTCTCATCATTGATGTTTCTATCACTCTCTCCCTCTCCCTTCCTCTCTGAAATCAATAACAATATATTAAAAACAAATAAAAATAAACGAACAAACAAGCAAACCCTTAACGTTGTCATGGGGTCTTGTGTGGTGCTGCGCACTCCAGGTAATGGTAGTGCCCCAAGAAGGCAATAAGAGGACCCTAATTTTTTTATTTTATTTTTTTATTTTAAATACATTTTATTGATTTTTTTTTTTTACAGAGAAAGAGAGAGGGATAGAGAGTTAGAAACATCGATGAGACAAAAACATCAATCAGTTGCCTCCTGCACACTTCCCACTGGGTATGTGCCCCCAACCAAGGTACATGCCCTTGACCGGAATCGAACCTGGGACCCTTGAGTCCGCAGGCCGACGCTCTATCCACTGAGCTAAACCAGTTAGGGCAGGACCCTAATTTTTTTAGATCTTAGTTCTTTGGCCCAAAATCTCTACTCTCAAGCAGGGGGAGACCCCACACTGCTAAGGACTGGCCAGCCGCATGGGAGATGGGTGCTCAGAAGATAAAGATCCCCCCACTTTTACCCGCACCTCCAGAGACCAGTCCCTGCGGGAGGTACCTCCAGCCTGGCCTGGCCCTTCAGCTTCCTCCCTGGACACGCCCATTCTTCCCCTCTGATAAGGCGCTTGCCTAGAGGGAGAGTAAAAGGGGGAAAATTTGTCGCCGAACTGGAGAGACCGGCAGGGGGTGGGTGTGGCAGAGGACAGATTCCTAGGGCACCTAGACAAGAATGCATTTCCCGCCCTCAGGCCTCCTGGGATAGAGGCCAGGAGGCCCCAGCCCCTCTCTTAGGTCCCCTGGTCCACCAGGATTTGGTTGGATCTGGAAACTGAAGGGTTAAAGTGGGAGCCTGAAGCAGGGACGGTGATGGGGCAGGAATGCCAGTGATACGGAGACTCCCACCCACCGAGGCTAGCATTTCAATGGCACTTTAACACTTCCTCCCGAATCCCTACCCCCATCTGCCTCTGCCTGGAAAGAGGTGGGAGAGAACTTCCCCGCAGAGGGAGGGAACTCAGGAGGTGGCCTGGCCCTCCGCCGGCCCCTTCAGGGAGGGACAGAACTGGACCTAGTCTTTGTTCTCTTTGGGCGGGCGCGGGGCTGGGGAGGCTCTGGTGGGCAGAAGAATACAAAGCCCCACCTTCTCTCTCACTCTTTTTTAAATTTATTTTCTTTTTCCTCACCTGAGAATATGCTTTTTATTGATTTTAAAAAGGGGAGATATGGATGTGAGAGAGAAACTTCTTCCATTGCTTCGCATATGTGCCCCAACCAACCTGGGGATTGAACCTGAAACCCAGTTAGTTATGTGTCCTGATTGGGAATCGAACCCGCCACCTTTCAGTGTACGGGGTGACACTCCAAGCAACTGAGCCACACCGGCCAGGTCATCTATCTCACTTTTTTTTTTTTTTTAAAGATTTAGCAATTTTATTTATTTATTTATTTATTTTTTAATATATATTTTATTGATTTTTTACATAGAGGAAAGGAGAGAGAGATAGAGAGTTAGAAACATCGATGAGAGAGAAACATCGATCAGCTGCCTCCTGCACACTTCCTACTGGAGATGTGCCCGCAACCAAGGTACATGCCCTTGACCGGAATCGAACCCGGGACCTTTCAGTCCGCAGACCGACGCTCTATCCACTGAGCCAAACCAGATACGGTATATCTCACTCTTAGAGAGGACGTGTGGGTCCATGATAATGGAGAATTAGTGGGTACCATAGCCACCTTGGTGCTAGGAGTGGTCTGGGGGTGGGCTTCGTGGCTGCACAACCCCAGAGGCATCACATACTGCTCTGGGGAGGCGCCTGAGGCCCTGGTATTATAGGTAGAAGAGCAGGTCCAGGTTCCTGAACCAAAAGGTGTGGATCAAACTTTGAGGTCCCATAAGAATTCTCACCAGGCCCTGGCCAGTGTGGCTGGGTGGTTGGAGCGCTGGCCTGCGCACTGAAGGATCTCGGGTTCAATTCCCGCTTTAAGGGCACGTACCTGGGTGGCAGGTTCGATCAGGCCTGGGCAATCAGTGTGTTTCTCTTACATCCGATGTTTTTCTCTCTCCCTTTCCTTCCCTTCCACTCTCCCTAAAAATCAATGGAAAAAAGGCCTCCGGTGAGGAATAAACATATATTAAAGAATTCTCACTGGTTTTACCACCCCCATTTTACAGACATGGAAACAAGCTAAGGGAACATGGCCTAAGTGTAGGTGAGTGAAACAGGACAAGCCTGAGGCAACCCCAGACCCTGAACGGACTTCAAAGCAGGCTCCTTGCCCAGCACAGAGGGGAATGCTGGGTTAGCTGGGCCTCCTGGTGCTTTTCTCTGCGGGCAGCACAGCAGGACAGCCCAGAGTCAGCTATCCTCTCCTCGCGCCCCCCCCCCCCCCCCTCCCCCGCTTCCGGTGCCGGGAAGTCTCTGCAAGAAAGTCACACCTGGATCTGAAACTACCCTCCACCTGGCTCACTCTCACCACCTCTGTGTCTGTGTACCTGGTGCAGAGAGCACCTGTGTTTGCTCACCAGCTGCAGCAGGCAGCTTCCTGGACTCTGGGTCAGACCTGGTGTCACCCCCACCCTAGGGATTCACTGGACCAGACACAGCTACCCTAATCGCAGGTGCCTCCTGGCTGTAACATGAGGGCGAAGTCTGCCCCGCTCACCTCCAGGGTCACCAAAGACGTTCGCCCAGGCTGCCAGCTCCTCATGCGCCTTGGGGATCACTACAAGCATATTTTGTCAAGAGCATAGTGGGGGTTTCACTTGTAAACCTAGGCAGACTCCATGGATTGATTTGACTTTGTCAGTTGTAATTGTCAGCTTTCAACCAGCAGCAGTTATCCAGCTGGAGTTTTGAGGGCAGGGTTGCCCCCTCCTCAAAGTTGCCTTCTGGAAAGACACACATGGTCTTGTCCTTCCTGTTTACTGCCTGATCCTTAGCTGGGAGGAGAGGAAGAGGACCGGACCTATAGAACAGTGGTTCTCAACCTTGGCTGCACATCAGAATCACCTGGGAATCGTTTTAAAATCCTGATTTCTGTTTCTTTGTTATGGGGTGAGGCCACAACATTAGTAACAAAGAAACAACAGAACTTCCGGAGGGTGAGGCCCAGAAATCAGGATTTTAAAAAGATTCCCAGGTGATTCTAATGTGCAGCCAAGGTTGAGAACCACTGCTCTAGAGGGTGGAGGAAGCATCAGGCCAGCAGGAGTGAGAACTTGGTCATAATCCAGCAAAGGGGAAAGACCGTCACTCTATTTCCTTCCTGTACCAGTGAGAGCTTCGTCAAGGTGCTAGTACTTTAGGCTCTTGCCTGGGGACTCCACGGGCACCCAAGGCTCCAGGTCAGCAAGGGATTGCCGGAAGCCAGTCCATCCATGCTGCTTGACACAGTCACTGCAGGAAAGAAACATCTGCACAGCATATGTTTCAAGGGACCTGGCATATATAGCATACTGTTCTTAATATGTTTGCTCACCCCTTAGTGCTATGTGTTTTAACCAAGGTCACCTCTCCAAGAAAGGTTGTTTCCCCAGGTAGGGATTTTTCCCTGAGGTTAGGGAGGGGATAAAACCCCTTAACTAAGTGCCAGGCGGGTAGTTAATCACTTTAACTACAAACAATCACACTTAAGCTACATAATCTTTACTCCCTGGAATGGAGATAAGAAATGCCCTAACCTTTGCAATAGAAATTGGCAGGATTAAAATCAACTGGTATAAATACAGATGTAACAAGACAATAAACACCAGAACTTGGCTGGAGAACCTAACCAGAACTTGGCTGGAGATCCTAACCAGAAGTTGGCTGGAGATCCTGACCAGAATTTGGCTGGAGATCCTGGCTAGGCTGCTGATCAACTGAAGGCTGTCTCCGTGTCATTCCTTCTTCAACGACTACATCCACACCTTTGGGGACCCCTGGACCTGCTGGGGTTGGAGATTTTACTTCCCAGCAATTGTCAGTGTGGCTCAAGTAGTCACAAAAATTCTCTATAGGTTTTAATGTTTTTCTATGCTGACATTTACTTGGCATAGTGTGTCCGGATTCCAAAGCTCATCCAGGACCACCCCTCGGACCCGGACCTGTGCTAGGATCCAATGAAGGGCCCATTGAGTCTGCCAGCTCCCTGCCCATTGGGTGAACTTGGGTGAGTTGTCTCTTGGATCCAGAACCTTCCCTTGCTTGTGGTAGAGACTTAATTTGAGCTGTATTTTTAAATCCTCCAGGTTAAGGGTTGACAGAACACAAGCTAAAGTGAGACAGAAAAAATGGGTGGCTGGTTTTTAACTTTGGTTTTTCTTATTTTTGTTTTTATTTTTCATCCTCACACCAGGATATTTTTTCCATTGGTTTTTAGAATGGAGAGGGAGGAAGAAGAAAGAGAAAGACAGAGACAGAGAGACACAGAGAGAGAGAGAAACATTGATGTGAAGGAGACACAGCAATTGGTTGCCTCCAAATACCTTCAAAAGTTTGCTCAGACTTTGCAGATATATTGGAAAAAAATAACAACAAACTAAAATTGACATGGGAAGAGAAACCAAGATGGCGGCATAGGTAAACACCAGAGATTGCTGCCTCGAACAACCACTTCAAAAATACAACTAAAAGACATAACGGACATCATCCAGAACCATAGGAAGGCTGGCTGAGTGGAAATTCTACAACTAGAAGGAAAAAGAAAAGCATAACAAGACTCAGAGGAGGTGCGGTGCTGAAGTAAATACAAAGGTGCGGAGGTGCATGCGGAGAGGGCTGGCAGCTGAGGACACGATTGTCTTTCTCAATCGGAAAGGAGTCTCAAGCTCCCGACTGCTCTGAACTCCAGTTCCGGGCTAGTCTCTGGGGACCCAGACTCATACAGGGAGAAACTGGGCTGACTGGCAGCGAGTGGAACTCGAGGTGCTTGCAGCGACTATTGAGACACTGAGACCCGGGCCTCTTAGGGTAGAACTGAGTGTCAGCCATAGCTGTTTGCCCCACCCTGTTAATCCCCGGAGACCCCGCCCCACCCAAGCTGTGGCAGAGGCTTTTCCATATGAAAGGCCTGGACCTTTGCAATCTGAAAACTACCTAACAAACTGCAGCTGAATCAGAGAGAAACAGAACTTCCAAAAGAAAGCCCAAGGCCCCACAGCAGCTTACATTGCTTCACAGCTGGGCCTCATCTGGGCACCTCCAAACCCCAAACAAAGAAGAGGATTCTACAGAACTCTCCATAGCTCCTGCTTGGTTGTCTTGTGCCAAGAGCCTGACATCCTGGGCTGAGAAAGCCCTGTCCCAGGACTCTCCTTTGTCCTGTATTGGCCCCTCTTACCCTTATGTCAAGAGGGACCCTCTTCTTACAATCCAATTGCCCATAGCTGTTGCCTGAGCTCTCTGTTCATGCTGAGGTTGAAGCCTCATGGTGGCTGGTACCATGGATCTGTCTCTCGCCCAATGGCCTGAGCTGGGCCCTCCCTGGAGAAGAAACCTGGGTTCCCAAGATATGTGATCAATGCTGGAGCCCCGCCAGCAGGCGAGGGGATCCCAAGGCAGTTGCTGGGTGTGGAGGCGACGGGGACATAGGCTACCAAGGAGACAGAACTGAACCTCACATCACCCTGCTTGGCCCCGGAGGATGGCTGGTTAGTCAAAGATGGGTAAGATTCCTCAGGGAGGAACGACCTAAGACAGGCACAGTCGCAGAGGGGCCAGCAGGAGAGAACTTGGGGGTCAACAGAGGTGGGGCACAGATCTTCACCCCCCAGCCCCAACTATGCAGGGGCTTGAACACTCACCCCTTCTGAGGGAGGTCTCCTGCCCCCATGGCTGCTTCCCGCTTCCCACTTCCCACGCCCAGCTCAGATCGGGACCCAGGTAAAGACAGAGACTGGCTGACAGCAGCTGCCCTCTCACTGCAACAGGACTTGTTTCCCATTTCTACCTTGGACCACAGGGAAAGGGGCAGCTGAAGGAAAGGGCTGTGTCAGGATGCTGCCTTCTTCTCTTTCTTCTCCCTCGTTTTTCTAAACACTTCCATGCCTTGTAGTTCTTTTGCTTTCTCTTCTTTTTCTCTCTACTACCCTCCATCTTCCATATCAGCTGACCCAGAGGGCACAGCTTACTCCTCCTCGGACACCGACACCACCATCAGGCACGGCCCTGATGGACCCTTTGATGCAGCCCTTCAACTCGCTGATGCTTCGGGAAGCCCGTTGCCAGTGATGCCGCCCACTAGCCAGACCAACAAAGACAATCAAACCAACAACTTGAGGACAGCTGAAATCCCTTGACTGAAGAGGCTGGCAACCTTCTACAGGAAAGGGGCTCCTTGTGCGCTCCATCCACTATGTTTATAGCTATGCTCACTGTCATTGCTTGCCAGTCTTAAACGGCCCAATCTGAGAGGTGGACACTGATTTGCATGCACTATCATTTAAAAAATATAAAAGGGGGAATTTGCTGGAAGCTGGTCCATCCTTGCTGTTGACACAGTCGCTGCAGGAAAGAAACATCTGCACAGCATATGTTTCAAGGGACCTGGCGTATATAGCATACTGTTCTTAATATGTTTGCTCACCCCCTTAGTGCTATGTGTTTTAACCAAGATCACCTCTCCGAGAAAGGTTGTTTCCCCAGGTAGGGATTTTTCCCTGAAGTTAAGGAGGGGATAAAACCCCTTAACTAAGTGCCAGGCGGGTAGTTAATCACTTTAACTACAAACAATCACACTTAAGCTACATAATCTTTACTCCCTGGAATGGAGATAAGAAACGCCCTAACCTTTGCAGTAGAAATTGACAGGATTAAAATCAACTGGTGTGAATACAGATGTAACAAGACAATAAACACCAGAGCTTGGCTGGAGATCCTGACCAGAACTTGGCTAGAGATCCTGGCTAGGCTGCTGATCAACAGAACGCTGTCTCCATGTCATTCATTCTTCTCCGACTCCGTCCACACCTTTGGGGACCCCTGGACCTGCTGGGGTTGGACCCCAACAAGGGATAGAGCCTAAAACCCATTAAGGGAAGTGGGGAAGACATCTCAGGAGATGGGCCAGCCCCAAAGGAAAAAGGATACTGCCTCTATGGATTGGGTGGCCCTAAACCCTGGAACCTGAGTATCACCTTATTTGAAAAAAGGGTCTTTGCACGTGTAATTAGGTTAAGAATCTCAAGATGAGATCATTCTGCATATAAGCATAACCAATGGACATAAGACACTGGGGGGTAGGGGAGGCCAGGGGATTGTCAAGGGTGGGGGAAAAAAGGACACATATGTAATACCCTTTGTAATACTTTAAGCCATAAAAAAATAAAATAAAATAAACTTTAAAAAAAGATGAGATCATTCTGGACTTAGGGTGGGCCCCATATCCCATAACAGGTGTCTTAGGAAAAAGAAAAAGAAAAAACAGGGAGATTTGAGACACAGACACAGGGGAGAAGGCCATGTGAAAATGGAGGCAGAGGCTAGAGTGGTTTCTTTTTATTTTTTTATTATTATTTTTTTTTGATTTTTTTAGAGAGAGGAAGGGAGAGGGATAGTTAGAAACATCGATCAGCTGCCTCCTGCACACCCCCTACGCCCACAACCAAGGTACATGCCCTTGACCAGAATCGAACCTGGGACCCTTCAGTCTGCAGGCCGACGCTCTATCCACTGAGCCAAACCGGTCAGGGCAAGGCTAGAGTGATTTAGCCACAAGCCAAGGAAGGCCGGGAGCCACCAGAAGCTGAACGGGGCGAGGAAGGACCCTCCCCTAGAGCCTTGGCAGGGAGCACAGCCCCGATTTTGTACTCTGGCTCCCAGAGCTGGGAAAGGATAAATTTCTGTTGTTTCGAGGCACCCAGCTTGTGGTGAGTTGCTACAGCAGTCACAGGAAACTCATGCACTGTCCTCCTTGCTGGTAGGTCCCAGGACCTCAGAGGTCCCCCAAGGTCAAGTTGGCTTCCTGATACTGCTCCTGCGCTGCTACAGAAGAGCCCATTGAGATAGGATGTCTGCCTGGTTACCTGAGCCCCAGCTACCTGAGTAACAAAGAGAACTTTATTCTGAGTTGTAGCATGCTGGGCAGAAACTGGCAGGGTGGCAGAGGAGAGCAGGTGGAGACGGGGAAAGAACAGGGGCTTCCTCTCATGACTCACCCTGGGAGCTTTCCTGTCCTCTGGGGATGACTTTACAGCCCTTGCTCCAGGGTCCAGTATCGACTGACTGTCCATCAACACCGCTGTTTTCCTGGTGCACCCAGGCCCTTGGGACCCATGGGTCTATTTCAGTTGAAAGTATGACTCAAGATGTGGAAGGCAAGATCTGAGTTTCCAAGAAGCCATACAAACCTAAGTAGAGGAAGAAGGCCTGAACAGTAGCGTCCAAACCCTCTATTTTATAAAAGAAAATGAGGCCGAGCCCTTGGTAGTCCTCTGGTCTGTCTCTTGCTCCAAGTGTTTGGACGGAACAGACTCAGGGATGCCTCTTCCAGCCTCCGACCGGCCTCCAACTTCTTTTCTAGACACCACCTTCAGAACCACCTCAGACTTCCTCAGCATCCCAGACCAGCCAACACCGTTTTTGCCTTATTGCTGGACAACCATGAGTTCGCATGGTCGGAATTATTCTACCGAGGTAAAGGCTGCCATCAACTGCCTGGTCAACTGCATCTGTGGGCCTCCCACACCTACCTCTCTCTGGGCTTCTATTTCTACCATGAGTGTGGCTTTGGAAGGGGTGGGCACTTCCTCCTTGAGTTGTGAGGAGAAGCTCAAGGGCACCTTTAAAAAAAATAACTAATTTTGTGTTGTTCCTCACCCGAGGATATTTTTTCATTGATTTTTTTTAGAGAGAGAGGAATAGAGGGAGAGAAGCAGAGAGAGAGAAACATCAATGTGAGAGACACATCGATTGATGGCCTCCTACACGGAATGAAGCCTTGTGCAGCTCAGGTACATGGCCTTGACCAGGATCAAACCTGGGGCCTTTTTTTGTTGTTTGCTTGTTTGTTTGTTTGTTAATCCTCACCCAAGGATATTTTTCCATTGATTTTCAGAATGGAAGGGAGGGGGAGAGACAGAGAGAGAAACATCGATGTGAGAGAGACATATGGATTAGTTGCCTCTGGCACACACCCCAACCAAGGCCAGGGATTGGATCGAGCCTGCAACCAAGGTACATGCTCTTGACTGGAATCAAACCCGGGACCCTTCCGTCCTCTGGCCTATGCTCTAGCCACTGAGCCAAACCAGCTAGGGTGCAAGGGTCTCTTAAAAGATGCAAAACCAGTACAGTAGCTGAGTTGTCTTCTAGGAGGTACTGAAGTCTTCTCAAGATGATGGGCAAAACTCAGGATGCCATGGAAGCCGCCATGGTTTTGGAGAAGAACCCAAACCAAGCTCTTTGGCTCTGCATGTCCTGCATTTTACCTGCACAGACCCTCATCTCTGTGACTTCCTGGAGAACCACCTCCTGGATGAGGAGGTGAAACTCACCAAGCAGATGGGTGACCCCCTCACTAACTCCCCAGGCAGGCTGGCCCCCAGGCTGGGCTGGGGAAGTATCTCTTCAGAAGGCTCACCCTCAAGCACCACTAGGAGCTTCTGAAGCTGAAGCTTTGAGGGGCCCCTCTGCATTCATCCCCCTGCTGTCTTTTGCCTGAGCCACTCCCTGAAACCACCAAGCATCCTTTTAACCACCCTGGAGCCCACTCCCATGCATCGGACCAAACGGAAACAAAAAAGCTTTTTGCAGCTTAAAAAGAAAGAAAAGGAGACATTTTGGGTCCCTTACTAAAGCATTTTCAACTTTTGTTTCATTCCTCAAACCACGTGCTGTGGGCCCCGAGCCCCACTCGCCCTGATACCCAGCCAGCTTATCAGCACAGGGAAGGAGTTACATTCTCAAATAACCAGGCAAGAGGCTTGCTATGGAGCAGGAAGAGAAAATGGAAAAAATGAGTTTATTTTCAGACATGCTGCTTTCTCCCCCAAACCTGGGCTTCTCCCCTGGCCCTCCCCTCTCCTCCAGCCAGGGCGCTGACCCACGCATTCCGCATCTGCCCGTGGGGAAGGCGGCGAGGAGCACAGCCCGGTGTCCGGGGAGGGATGTCTACCCACGCGTCCGCGGGAGGGCCGGGCTGTCAATAGGGCGGCAACAGGAAGAAGTGCGGTGGCGGCAGCGGAGGCGGCAGGGGCGGGGGGAAGGGGGCCAGCGGCCAGGACTCGCGGGGCGCCGGCGGGGCCAGCAGGGTGAAGGGTGAGGGTCGCGCGGGCAGCGGCGGCAGCGGCTGCGGGGGCGCCTCGGTGATGAGCGGGGGGCGGCCGGCGCGCGCCCACCGGCCCGGGGGTGGCAGCGATCGCGGTCTCCGGGAGAGCGGCAGCGGCAGGTGCGCGGGTCGCGGTCGCCGGCGCGGGAAGGCGCGGTAGGTGCTGCAGGGCAAGAGCGGATGCGGGCGGCGGGGGAACGC
Organism: Myotis lucifugus; assembly: GCF_000147115.1. Classification (NCBI taxonomy): domain Eukaryota; kingdom Metazoa; phylum Chordata; class Mammalia; order Chiroptera; family Vespertilionidae; genus Myotis; species Myotis lucifugus. The sequence goes on from NW_005871120.1 coordinate 4,983,791, forward strand.
AAGCCTCGGGCGGCAGCTCGGGCAGCGCCAGGTGGGCGCCGGGGCCCCAGGGCGCCAGCGGCTCCGGCCGCAGCGGGAGCGAGGGCAGCGGAGGCAGCTCAGCCAGGGCGAGCGCCGAAGGCGGCGGCGGCCCGGGCCGGAGGTCGGGAGGGAGGCCAGGGAGCGGCGGGTGCGGCAGGGTCGGCGCGGGCGGCGGGGTCAGCGATAGCGACGCGCGGGCCCGGCCCGGCCGTGAGCGGGCGCGGGCGAGCCGCGGGTGCGAGCGGGAGCGAGAGAACCGCGTCGCCAGCTTGAGTGTCGTCGCTGTCGCCGTCGCCCCCTGCGCCAGGGCCCCGCTCGCGCCTCCCGTCCGAGCTTCTTCCCTCCGGCTGGGGGCCGCGGAGTGTGCGGCGGGCCGCCCGGCCAATCGGAGCCGAGCACCGACGCGTTCCAGCCAATCAAGAGACAGTGTGCCGACGGTCTACGCATCTTCTCCCCGGCGGGCACTAGCGATCCCTGGCAGCCAATCAGAGGCGGCAGCGCTCTGTCTCCGGTCCAGCCTATCACCGTGTCCCCCGGCGCCGCACGCTCCACGGCCTGCTTGCCCCGACGGCAGGCGCTGCACGCGCACGACGGGCGCCCCCACCTGGCCCGAGGGACCCTGAGCCGCTGCAAGTCCCTGGACCTACACCGCCCGCCCGCCCGCCCACCTGCGGCGGCCGCTGCGGAGAGTGTGTGGCTCTCCTCTTTGGTCATGTTCTTAGTAATTCCGGACCGAGGTGCCTGCATGTGGGCAAGATCTACGCAGATTTGCACGTAGTTACCTTTTTTTAAAAAATATATTTTATTGATTTTTTACAGAGAGGAAGGGAGAGGGATAGAGAGTTAGAAACATCGATCAGCTGCCTCTTGCACACCTCCTACTAGGGATGTGCCCGCAACCAAGGTACATGCCCTTGACTGGAATCGAACCTGGGACCCTTCAGCCCGCAGGCCGATGCTCTATCCACTGAGCCAAACCGGTTAGGGCTCCACATAGTTATCTTATAGAAAAGATAAAAGCATATTAATTCTGCCCTGGCCAGTATGGCTCAGTTGGAGTGCTTAGGAAGATGTTACTGATTAGATTCCGTTAGAGCATCGGGCCCTTCGCCGGTTGGATTCCTGGTTAGGGCACACACTCAGGTTGTGGGTTCGATCCCTAGTCAGATGCATACAGGAGGCAACCGAATTTCTCTCTCTCTCTTTCCTCCTTTCCTCTCTCGAATCAATGAAAAACATATCCGCTGGTGAGGACTTTTTAGTCCTGACTGGTTTGGCTCAGTGGACAGAGCGTCGGCTTGCGGACTGAAGGGTCCCAGGTTCAATTCCGGTCAAGGGCATGTACCTTGGTTGCAGGCACATCCCCAGTAGGAGGTGTGCAGGAGGCAGCTGATCAATGTTTCTCTCTCATCGATGTTTCTAACTCTATCCCTCTCCCTTCCTCTCTGTAAAAAATTCAATAAAATATATATTTAAAATTAAAACTATATTAATTCAATAGCAAAGCTTGACTGACATGTAGCATTTGTTAATAGTCCTAAGAATAGTAAATGACATGGGTGAAAATCATTAAATAAAAAGAATGGTCGATTTATTTAAAGTCGGAATATAGAAACCTTTATAATATTAGAACATTTCTAGGTGGGTACTGCCCTCAGAGACAGCCTGCTCAGTGTCCCCTGTGCCCAGATGTTGGCTCCTAATGCTGTTCTCCAGTAAAGAGATGATGTGGTTTATTCCATACCTCAGGGAAGAGAAATACATGAGGAGACATTTTGGATAGTTTAAAGAATCAGTGGTTCTGTGAAAAAGCAAAAGTCTATATGATTCTCAAATACAGCAAAATCAAATGAGGGAAATTAGGCTGGAATTCCAATGATGTTTACAGAATCTCCCAAAGGTTGATCCCCAAAACATTGTGCATACTGCAGTAACATTTTGATCTCCACCCAAGTTATCGTAAACCAGGCCATAAAGATGAACTGAGTTTCTCAGAGTGCCACGTCCCATCAACTCTATTCAACTTGAATTCTTTTTTTCTCTTTTAAAAAATGTTATTAATTTCTAGAGAGAGAGGAAGGGACAGAGAGAGAAACATCAATATGAGAGCAGAATGTGGATTGGCTGCCACTGGGGATTGAGCCCTCAATCTAGTCATGACCTGTGACCTCCTGGTTCTTAGGTCGATGCTCACACACTGAGCCATGCTGGCCGGGCCAACTTGAATTCTTCAGCTAAAACTTCACCAGGTTGCAAGAAGAGGTGTGGGTTTGGAAAGACTCAGAACACAGAGGCTCATAGAGACGGGTCCTGTAACTGGGTCAAAGTTCAGAATAGGGGGTCAATTCCCAACCTCCATTCCAGACTCAGCCTAGGAGAGTAATTTGTACTGCATTTCTGGGTGAGTCAATTTGTAATCATGAGATGAGAAAATGAAGTGATCCAGTAGTACTGATACTGAGAGTGGATTAGTAACTGGCTTTTTAATCCAGTTACTAATGTTTTTTGAAAACATTCAGTAATCTGAGATAACAAATATCTCAATTATTCATTTCCAGGAGTGCTTAGGAAGATGTTACTGATTAGATTCACCCCCCGCCCCCTCTCCATTAAGAGATCAAGTAGATTATGTGTATATAATAGTTTGAAATACCTAAGGGAATTGAATTAATCAGACTTGTAAGACAAGTAAAATATTTAGGGGGGGGGCATCAATCTGTCAAATTTATAATCTAATGGAACATTAATCAAAGAATGTGAAAGTGAATTTTACATCCAAATTATAAGATTAATCAGTAAAATGATGTCCAGAAGCAAGTGTAAGGGCTTAAGGAAAATGAGATTTTAGTTTAATAACTCTAATAAATTGTTATAAATTAAGACACAAATAATACACAAGCTCCCTAACTTGGATGTGGCTCCCCCAATAGATTGTTGCCAAGCGATGCCCCCTCTCCAAAGGCAGGCCCGAATCTGTTCTGTTCTCATGGTCTCTCCCATCAGAGCAAAGCCCGTAGCACACAGCCACACAGTTTGTTAAATGAATGAATGAATGAATGAATGAATGAATGAGGTGCAGAGTGGAGACTGTAGGCCCAGGGGGCTCTAACCCCAGGCAGCCCATCCCACCCCTCACCCCGCCATGGCACACAAAGGCAAACAGAGAAGCACATCGCCTTTATTAATACTTCCAGCTCGTAGGAGACCCCAGGCCAGAGACCAAGCCCAAGGGTCTGGCCGTCCTTGCCAAGCAGACCAGCCTCTCAGGATGACCGTGGATCAGCTCAGGGGCTCAGCATTTCCCAAAAGGGCAGTGGCCTGGGAAGAGGTAGAGCAGAGCTCCGGTGAGGTGCCCCCTCCTCGCCTCCTGGGGAAAACGAGCCCTCTCCCTCCTCTGGTCTCTGAGACTCCAGGTGGTCTGAGAGCCGGCCCTCCCTCCCAAGGGCTGGGGGCATCCCCAAGTGCGGCTGGAAAGGGTGACAATGGTGCCACTGGCTCCCCCTCACCTCCATAGCCATTTTCCAGCGGCCCACTGCTGCCTCGCTTCACCTCAGGGCCTCCTAACGCACAAACAAGCCAGGGGACCCGGGTCACAGAACTTTCCAGTGCTCCCCCCAGCTTCATCCCAGGCCTTGGGAGAACCCCACTCACCAAAGGGTCTGGGGCCCAGCTCTGGCCTCAGCTGCTCATAGGGCCCTGGAGATAGGGACGGGAGGTAGGAGCACTGCGTCCCTGATGGCCCTTGATCTGGTCTGTCACCTCCTCATCTTAGTCCAGGTTCCAGGCTCATGCTCAGGGCCCCCTGCTCTCCCTATCCCTCCTCCAGTCCCATTCATTCCTGTCCCCCTCATACTTCCTCCACCATCAATGTCCCCTCCATCTCCGTAGGGCTATGGGGTGGGCCTGGGCCCAGGACCCAGCTCCCTAAAGCCACCCCTTGTCCCCCCCTCAATGTTCTTCCACACACTCCATTACCTGGCTGGCTTTCGACCCCTGGATATGCACCTCCGGCCCCATATCCAGGCTTCCAGGCAGCCCCCCAAGGCTGGAGGGAGGGCCAAGGAGAGCCCCTCAAAGCCTCAGTCTGACCTGCAGGAGGAGAGCTTCTGTGGGAACCACTGCCCACTGGATGCCCCAGTCCTCCCTGGGCCTCAGAGCCCCCCAACCCCCAATAGCCCTTGCCAGGGTTCACGCTGCTCCCTGAACTCTCATTTCTTACCATTTCCTTCAGAGGCTGGAGCTGCGGCTTTGGGGTACACCAGCGCTTCCTCGCCATACCCTGCGAGAGATCCATGTGCTTCACTCCTGACCAGACCTTGGTGTCCCTTCCCCTCACCCCCTGCACTCTGTCCCCGGGACCCAACTCACCGTTTCTAAAGCCATTGGCCCCAGGGAACCCTGAGGAGGAAAGAGGTCAGAGGCATGAACAGCCCCTGAGCCAGGAGCCCCTCCAACCTCCCCAACCCCACCTTTAGGCACCTGGCTGCAGGAGGGCCTCGGTGAAGATCCCAGCTCCCAGACCACCATTCCCGTAACTAAAACCTGCAGGAGACAGATTGGAGAGGGGCTGGGATGGGGGCTGAGGGTGGACAGCAGTGGGGAAGCCAGGGTGACCAGCTCATGGAGGGACAGACTGACTCACACAGAGGTCCCCTAGAGAGGGCCTCTCACATCCCCCCACCCTCAGCGCGCTAACCCTGCTCAACCTCCTCGAAGCCTTCCCTGGCTTCTCTCTGGGCAGCTTCCCTTCCTCCTGGCCTCAGTCTGTCACTCTACCCTCACCTGAAATAAGATGGCACCTGGTCTGGCCACCACTGTAGCCCAGTGCATAGTAAATATGGGCTGGGTGAATAAGGAAAGAGACAGACATGACAAAGGTAGCAACAAGGAGGGCTCATCATGAAGGAGGTGCCAGGTTGTGCCCAAGATGAGGGCCTGGGCGGGTGGAGGCGGGGGGCGGGCGGGGGGCGCTCACCAACTTTCTGAGGTTTGAGGCCATCACCAAAGCCTAGAGTAGAGGAAACGGAGGTCAGAGATGGCCACAAGGGTGGGGATGGGGTGGGAGGAAGAAGAACTCAGACGAGGGCCGCCTCACCCAGTTCTGCTCCTGGTCCGTAGCCGTTTGAAGGGTGGTACCCTGTGAAGAGAACTGAGCTCAGTGCGGAGGACCACACTTTCCCAAGGATGGACCTTAGGAACTCGAGGAGGAAGAAGGGATTCTTTCTACCCACAGGGAAAGGAATCAGAATAACTGAGTTTATTTATTTTTATTTTTTATTATATTTTATTGATTTTTTACAGAGAGGAAGGGAGAGAGATAGAGAGTTAGAAACATCGATGAGAGAGAAACATCGATCAGCTGCCTCCTGCACATCTCCTACTGGGGTTGTGCCCGCAACCAAGGTACATGCCCTTGACCGGAATCGAACCTGGGACCTTTCAGTCCGCAGGCCGATGCTCTATCCACTGAGCCAAACCGGTTTCGGCAGAATAACTGAGTTTAGAAAGCAGCAAGAGAGAAGGAGGGTCGACTTGGGAGGGGCCTTCCTGGCCTGAACAGCTGAGGCAGCCTGGGCATAAGGGTGATGGGGAGTGACCCTGACCTGGATGGGCACAGAGGCAAGCAGACTCCCACCTGCTTTCTGAGGCTTCAGTCCCCACTGGATGGCTGGTGTCGGTGCTAGGAAGAAAACCAGGGCACAGGAGTGAGCCCAGGGCCAGGCAGTTTGGGACTGCCACAGCCTGCCATGCGGGGGACAGGTGCTTGGGGGAGCTGCCATATTGGGGGTCATGTGGGTCTCCGAGCCAGAGTTCAGGCTTTTCCTCAGTTGGCTCACAGCAAGCCTCACTCTCAGGTGAAGAATGGGCGTAGGGGCTTCTGAGCAGCCCAGCCAGGCCCAGCCCCTTCTGGGACCAGGTACACCACCCCACCCCCCATTGCCACCCACTCCACACTGACCTGGGAACTTGCCGTTCTGCGCTGGGGCGGGGGGCTGGGCTTTGGAGCCCCAGCCACCTGCTTTGTCAGAAGGGCCTCCTGGAGTGGGAAGCCCATGGCAGGGACCTAGATGGGAGGAGGGAGGGGGCCGTGAGCCCAGACGGGCCTGGGTCCGGCCAGTCCACCAGCCTGCAGTAGCTTCTAGGGCAGACACAGCTTCCAAGGGGGGACCATTGGCCAGGACAGGAAAAGCCCAGTTCCTCTGGGCCACAACCTGCTCTGGGGACCAAGGGACCCAGCCACCTGACATGGTTTCTGCTAATTGCCCACCCAGCCCCAAGGCCTGCTAGCCTACCCCCCTCGCCCCTGGGGCCTCACCTGCCTGGGCCCCCAGCCCGTTTCTGCTGCCATATCCTGGAGAGGAAAAGCAGGGAAGTTAGGGGTGCTGGGGGGCGGGGGTCCTGGAAGGAGCGATAGGAGAAGGTACAGGACTGAGATAGGGGCTCTTGCACTTGCCTGGCTTCTGAGGTTTCACACCCCCTTCCAGACCTGCAGGAGAGGCAGAGAGACAGCTTCCGAGGGGCAGCCCTCCCCAGAGGGAGCCCTCTCTACCTGACATTGAGACCCTCATGTACTCACCAGGCGGGAGCCCGTTTCCTGGTGTGTATCCTGGGAGGGAGAGCAGGAATGAGGGCTGGGGCTGGGGTGGGGGGAGACTTCAGGTGGAGGTGGGAGAGGGGCAGGGGTGGGCTCACCTGGCTTTGGAGGGCTCATGCCCCCTGCTAGGCCTGGGGAGAGACAGATGGAGGCTGAGTGACAGATGGACTCCATTCTGCCCCTTCTCTTTCCCAGGACCGAACTCTGCCCCACGGGACCCTGTGACCCCTCTTCCCCTCCACCTTCCAGAGCTCCATGCCTGCCCTGCCTCCCTCATCTGGCTGGGCCCCTTCCCCGGGAAGGCTCCATCCAGCTCCCAGCCCATTCTTGCAAACTGGGGAGACAGGTGGGGGGCTTTGAGGGGTCACAGATGAAGGGAATAGATAGTTTCTGGAGGTAGAGAGTAGTGGGGTCCAATTCTGACACTAGTTTCAATTCTGGGTTTTTTTCCAACATCACCGAGCAATTTTCGGGTACCAGCTGGGTGTCCTACAATTCTGACCCTACCTACCTGGAGGTAGCATCAGATCCCACCGGTTAAGGGCTCAGTCCCACAATACTGTTCCCTCCTCCCACTTCTGCCCATTGCCAACCCAGGTTGTCATCTGTGCTTCTGACCAACCAGCTCTATAAACCAGAAGTTCCGATGACCCCCTCTTTGGGTTCAATTAATCTTCTAGAGCAGTGGTTCTCAACCTTCCTAACGCCGTGACCCTTTAATACAGTTCCTCATGTTGTGGTGACCCCCAATTTCATTGTTACAAATTGAACATAATTAAAGCACAGTGATTAATCACAAAAACAATATGTAATTATATATGTGTTTTCCGATGGTCTTAGGCGACCCCTGTGAAAGGGTCGTTCCACCCCGAACGGGGTCGCGACCCACAGGTTGAGAACCGCTGTTCTAGAGTGGCTCCCAGAATTTAGGTATATTATGAAAGGATACAGCTCAGAAACAGCCAGATGAACAAAACGTACAGGATAAGGTTTGTATGTGAGAAGGCATTCGGAGCTTCCATGCTCCAGCCCATCACCCTTCTCCCCACCCCCCACCCCCTTCACCAACCCGAAAGCACGCTCTCCCAGCCCTGTCCCTGGGGGTTTTTACAGAGGCTTCCTTACAAGCAAAGGGGTGGGATTAAAAGTTGCAACCCTCCAATCACAAGGTGGCAACCGGCCCCAGGGGCTTTCCAAAAGTCACCTCATTAACACAACAAAAGAACTTAGGAAATTCCAAGGCTTTTAAGAGCCAGCTCTGTGCCAGGAATGGGAGAAGACCAAGTATATATTTCTTTTTTTTTAAAAATATATTTTATTGATTTTTTACAGAGAGGAAGGGAGAGGGATAGAGAGCTAGAGACATCGATGAGAGAGAAACATCGATCAGCTGCCTCCTGCACACCCCCTACTGGGGATGTGCCCGCAACCAAGGTACATGCCCTCGACCGGGATTCGAACCCGGGACCCTTCAGTCCGCAGGCCGACGCTCTATCCACTGAGCCAAACTGGTCAGGGCCCAAGTATATATTTCTTATCATAAATCACAGTATCACAGTGTGGATAGAAAGGAAGGGTTTACCTGGCTTCTGAGGCTTCATGCCCTCACCAATGCCTGGAGGAGAGAGGGGAGCAGATGAGGTACCCCTTACCCACCCACCGGGCCTCTCCTCTAGAACTCAGCGTCAGGCTCCCCGGGGCCACTCCACTACCTGGTCCCTGGCTGATGGAGCCACAGGCCTGTGTGGACAGGAGGGGGAGAGGCAGGAGGCGGGCAGCTGGGCTGCCTTCCCTCCCAGCTTAGGAACCAGAAGCCCTGGGATCTCTCCTGCCTCCTGCCACCCCCGTTCAATTCTCCAAGTCTGGTGGGGCCCACGAGAGGACCATGAGACAGGATCTGGGTGAAGACACCAGCTCCCTCCGAGGGCCGCCTCCTCTCCTCCTTCCGGCCTCTCTCAGTCCCTCAGGACCCACCTGTTTTGGAGCCATCCTGAGCAGGGGCCAGTGGGGCGGGAAGGATGAACAGGAGACTTGGGCCCTGGCTAAGGTGGGGTAAAGGCTGGCAGGCAGCCAAGCCAGAACCAGGGATCATGGAGGTTGTCCCGGGCCTCTTATAACCATTTACCAATCCGGCCCCTCAAAGGCCTGGAGGGAGGTGGGAGAGGACACGCAGATGCCCACCTCAGACCCCACCAGTCCCACCAGGCCGGGCTCCCAGCCCATTCCCGAATCCCGTGTGTGTGTGTGTGTGTGTGTGTGTGTGTGTGTGTGTGTGTGTGTGTGTCAATATCTCAGTGGGGTGTGAATAGGTGCCTGGAGCTCAGGGTTTGGGGGAGGTGGAGAGAAAAGGCTGGGGTGAGGCTCACCTGGCTTCTGGGGTTTCATACCCGCTCCAAAGCCTGGTGGAGAGACATGGAGCAGGTGAGGAACCCTGGCCTCATCCCTGCACCTCCCCAGAGACCCGGCCCACCCCTACCTGGTCCATAGCCATTCTGAGCTGCAGGGCCTGTGGGGAGAAGGTGGGGGAACCATAAAGCTGGCTGTGGGCTGAGGGGCTGAGGCCAGCCCTGGGGGTGCCCTGGTCTTCCCTCCCACTTCTCTCCCATGGTCCTTGGCGCCCTGACACCCTTCACTCCTGAAGCAGGAGTGTCCCTCTTGTTAGAGGCATGCAGACCCCGCTCCATGCATTAGTGCTGAGGAAGGTGGTGACAGAGAGAGGCCTGAGAGAAATGAGGAGGACAGGATGGCTGTCCTCTCACCTGCTGGGCTTTCCCACCCCTTCCCAGGTCTGGGAGGCAGAGAGGCTGACAGCCTCTGCCAGGCCTCCACCCCTTGCTCCTGTCCTCCCCTCCCCACCCCCCTCAGGACCAAGCCCAGCTGCCCTCACCTGCTGGGGCTCCCAGTCCATTTCCACTACCATATCCTGGGGAGGGAAAACAGGGGTGGCGTGAGGGGCAGTATGCAGAGGGGTTCAGTAGAAGCAGGACAGAGTCAGGCAGCCTCAGAGAAGAGGCGGGGTGTGGGGGGTCTTTCCCTCACCTGGTTTCTGCAGGTTCACTCCCTTTCCCAGGCCACAGGCCAACCCTCCATCTCCCCACTACAGGGTACCTAGTTCTCTGCCTCCCCTCCAGGCCCCTACTCCAGTCCCTAACCGTGGGAAGCTGCCTATTGTCTTCACTAGCAGAGAGGTGTGGACAGGAGCCCAGAAGGCTAGGGACCCTTGAAGCCCTGGCAATGGTCAGAGCTATGCACCCACTGTTAGTCCAGACAATGGTAGCTGAAGCAACTTCCCCATTTACTATTATATAAATCGTTGCTGATGGGCTAGTCTGCCTGTTACTGGAACTTGCCTGCCTAAGGGCTATGCTATGGGTGGATCCCAAACCAATAAAAGGTTGGTGCGGCCTGAGCACCAGGGGAAGTCCTTCCCTTGAGTTGGACTTGCCCGCCTGGCCCCCCAGTATTTCCAAATTATCTCTTGTCTCTTCTCTTTCATTTGTGTGCGGCTCCTCTTCCAGATCCTGAACCCTGAACCACGCGGGACGTGGGGGGAAACTTTAAACACCTAACCCACCCCTCTCCCTCTAAGAAGCCTGGGCTCCTGCCCCACAGAAGGCCCCGCTGGCTGCAGATCCTGGAGAGAGACAGGGTGTGAGTGGGGTGCTCTGGCTTCAGAGGGCACATGCACAGAGACACGACGACTGCAGGACTCACCTGGCTTCTGGGGCTTCATGCCCCCCCCAAAGCCTGAAAAGGATTTGGGAGCAGATGAGGGACTCGGGAGCCCCTCTCAGCCTCCCCAGGTTCCTACCCGCTCTGCTTCTACCTGCTCCAAATCCGTTCTGGGTTGCTGGGCCTGGGGGAAAGGGAGGGTGAGCTGAGGGCTGGGGGTCTGACTGAGGTGGAGGTAAAGGTGCCCCCTCTTAGGCCAAGTCAGAGAGCTGGGATTCTAGAAGCTTCCAACTAGTGCTCCCTCAATTATTCACCAGTCCTGCCCCTCTGAGGCCTGGGAGGGAGGCAGGAGAAGACACCCAGACATAGACCTCGCTCCCCTCCCAGTATCACCTGGCTGGGCCCCAAGCCTGTGCCCATTCCCATTCCCGAATCCTGGGGACACAGATCCAGGTGTGGGTGTGAATGAGGGGAGGGGAGCTCAGGGTTTGGGGGAGGCAGAGAGAAAAGACAGGGGTGAGGCTCACCTGGCTTCTGGGGTTTCATAGCCGCTCCAAAGCCTGGTGGAGAGACAGGGAGCAGGTGAGGGACCCTGGCCCCATCCCTACACCTCCCCAGAGCCCCGGCCCACCCCTACCTGGTCCATAGCCATTCTGAGCTGCAGGGCCTGTGGGGAGAAGGTGGGGGAACCATAAAGCTGGCTGTGGGGCTGAGAGGCTGAGGCCAGGCCTGGGGGTCCCCTGGTCTTGCCTCCCACTTCTCTCCCATGGTCCTTGGCGCCCTGACACCCTTCACTCCTGAAGCAGGAGTGTCCTTCTTGTTAGAGCAGAGGTCGGCAAACTCATTAGTCAACAGAGCCAAATATCAACAGTACAACGATTGAAATTTCTTTTGAAAGCCAAATTTTTTAAACTGAAACTATATAGGTAGGTACATTGTTATTAACTTAATTAGGGTACTCCTAAGGCTTAGGAAGAGCCACACTCAAGGGGCCAAAGAGCTACATGTGGCTGGCGAGCCGCAGTTTGCTGACCACGGTCTTAGAGGTAAGCAGACCCCACTCCATGCATTAGTGCTGAGGAAGGTGGTGTCAGAGAGAGGCCTGAGAGAAATGAGGAGGACAGGATGGCTGTCCCCTCACCTGCTGGGGCTCCCAGTCCATTTCCATTACCATATCCTGGGGACACAGATCCGGGTGTGGGTGTGAATGAGGGGAGGGGAGCTCAGGGTTTGGGGGAGGCGGAGGGAAAAGGCTGGGGTGAGGCTCACCTGGCTTCTGGGGTTTCATAGCTGCTCCAAAGCCTGGTGGAGAGACAGGCAGCACTGAGGGCCCCGGGCCCCATCCCTGAGCCTCCCCAGAGCCCCGGCTCACCCCTACCTGGTCCATAGCCATTCTGAGCTGCAGGGCCTGTGGGGAGAAGGTGGGGGGAATGGTAAAGCTGGCTGTGGGCTGAGGGGCTGAGGCCAGCCCTGGGGTCCCCTGGTCTTGCCTCCCACTTCTCTCCCATGGTCCTTGGCCCCCTGACACCCTTCACTCCTGAAGCAGGAGCTCAGGGTTTGGGGGGGTGGCGGCGTGGAGAGGAAAGACAGGGGTGAGGCTCACCTGGCTTCTGGGGTTTCATAGCCGCTCCAAAGCCTGGTGGAGAGTCAGGGAGCGTGAGGGATCGGAGCCCCATCTCTGTGCCTCCCCAGAGCCCTAGGGTGCCCCTACCTGGTCCATAGCCGTTTTGAGCTGCAGGGCCTGGTGGAAGGAGAGAGGGGGCTCTGGCTGCTGGCCTCTCTCTGAGCCTCTACCCTCAGCCTGGCCCCTTTAGCTCTCACCTCAGACCTGGACCCGCCCAGCTGGGTCCTAGGCTTCCCCCTGGAGTCCAGCCTCCTCTAGAGCCTGAATGTCATACCTAGCTGCCTGGTCCATCTGGTTAGGCGTCACTGACAGCCACCATGTCTACCAGCCAGCAGGGTGAACTTGAGGCCGCCTTCTCCCCAGCCACGTGCCATCAGCCTCCCAGCCCCATGGCCTCCCAGCCTTCTTCGTGCCTGCACCCTCCCTGGTCCTCATTTATCAGCGGGCCTCGCCCTCTAGTGGGCATTCCGGCCCCGGAGTTGCATTCGCACTCCTCTCCTGTCTGCTCCGCCTGCCCACGTGCCCCGGCTCTGGGAGGGCCTGTCTCCAGCACTTGGCCGCCCCTGGATGTTTGTTCAATGAGTGTTTCTCGTGGGAAACCAAGTGGGAGAGGCGGAGGGCGGGTCTCACCTGGCTTCTGAGGTTTCAGTCCTCCGAGACCTGAGGAAGAGAAGGCACTGCCCATGAGTCTGAGTCCACCTCGCTCCTCCTCTCCCCTTAGAACCAGGGTCAGGCACCCACACCAGAGCCCCCTCGGCAACACCCCTGCTCCTGAGCTCCAGGGCCTTGCCTGGCTGGGCTCCTGCTCCCGGGAGGGCCCCGTTCCCGAATCCTGGGGAGACAGAGCAGGAGGGAGTGAGGAGGGATCTGGGGCGGGGGTGGAGCAGACGGATAAGGAGCCGTTAGACAGAGTGGGGCTCACCTGGCTTCTGGGGCTTTCCATTCCCTCCATAGCCTGGGGAAGAGATGAGCAGATGAGGGACCCAGAAACCCCACCCCTGGGCCTGCCCCAGAAACAGCTTCTGCCCTCCTGCCCCAGCGGTCCCTGCTCTACCTGGTCCAAAGCCATTCTGTGCTGCGCCACCTGGGGGGGCGGGGGGAAATGACACAGAAAAGCTGGGTGCTGCTGGCGGGGCAATGGCCCCCAGCCTCCCCTCCCCTGCCCTGCGGACCCCAGCCTCCCCTCCACTCAGCCTGGCTAGATTCACTAAGGGGGTAGGTGACTGTGGGGGCCTGTGTCCTGTGTCAGGGAGGGACTAGGGGGACTGAGGCTGTGAGGAACCCGAGCCCCAGGCCCCTCCCCACAGCCGCCCTCCGGGTCTGGCCCAGGAGACCCAGGTGGTAAACTCCGCTGCGTCTTCCTTCCAGGCCAGCCGTCCAGGGAACCCAGCCCTGGAAACTCCAGCCTCCAGGAGCGGGGTTCTCACTCTGCCTCAAGCCCCAGGCCTCCAGCTCCCTTCCAGCCTCAGGATCTGCCTTCTCACTTTCCAGCTCCCAGGGGTCCCCCGCCCGACAGTCCTGACCACAGTCCTTGAGAGGCACTGGGCTGGTGTGGCTCCGGGCCTGTGGGCTGAGTCTAGCCCAGGGGTGGGCAAACTTTTTGACTCGAGGGCCACAATGGGTTCTTAAACTGGACCGGAGGGCCGGAACAAAAGCATGGATGGAGTGTTTGTGTGAACTAATATAAATTCAAAGTAAACATCATTACATAAAAGGGTACGGTCTTTTTTTTTTTTTTTTTTTTAGTTTTATTCATTTCAAACGGGCCCGATCCGGCCCGCGGGCCGTAGTTTGCCCACGGCTGGCCTAGGGAGTCATCAGCTCTATTCAGGCCGACCAGAGTGTCTGCTGTGCCAGTCGTGGCCTCACTCAGGATGAGTGAAAGGAATGAGCCCCTCTGCGGGAGCAGGAGGTGGGGAGGGGTTCCCGGGGTCCTGGGTTCTTTCTCTGACTCCCTCCCCCAGACGCGTTGCCAGTGGGCCAGGTCCTGGTGGGAAGCAGCAGTGAGGAGGGGTCTGGGGATGGGCAGGGGTAGAATCAAGAAGGTGGGGCTGGAGGGCAGGCTCCCGGGCTCACCTGGTTGCTGCTGTTTCAGGCCTCCGCCCAAGCCTGGGGAAGACCAGGTGCCACTGGGCCATGGCACCTGGCTTCTCGGAGGACTGAAACCTCAGAAGCCAGGTGCCCCCGACCCCCACCACGGAAATCAGTTTCCCGCCCTCCTGATCACCCAGCTCCTCCCCCCTCTTCCTTCCCGGGACCCCAGCTTGGCCCAGGTGTCCTCACCTGGCTGGGCTTCGACTCCCGGGAAGGCCTTGGCTCCCATCTTATTCCCGTTGCCAAATCCTGGGGAGACGGAGAGGAAGGAGGTCAGGTTCCGCCAGGGGGCAGGGGAGGAGGGGGCGGATGGAAGACGCGACTGCAGGGACATGGGGACTGGGTAGGGCTCACCTGGCTTCGGAGGTTTCACACCCCCTCCGACTCCTGAGAAAGAGACGGGGACCAGGTAAAGGAGCCTGGCGAGCCCTCGACTCCCCAAACTGAGGCAGGTGCCCCCCAGCTCTCACCCCATCGCCTACCTGGTGCCTGGCCACCATGTGGAGGGGCAGGGCCTGTGGCGAGAGGGAAGGCAGAGACTGCGGGTGGGCGAGTGTGGGCTCACACCTGTGCTGTCCTCGTCCCAGGACCTCGGTGCCCACCCTCCCTGGCAGCTCCTCTCAGGGAGCCAGTGTGAGAAGGGCCTGGGAGTTAGGAGACCCTCCCCAAGACCAGCCCCCTGCAGGGAGCAGCCCTGCAAGGGTAATGGTGCCAGAGCTCGGCACCGGGTGAGAGGGAGTGGCCTCCACTCACCTGGCTTCTGAGGTTTCATCCCCCCTCCCAGGCCTAGGAAGAGAGAGGGAGAGAGGTCGACACTGACCCCGCCCCCCAGGAATGCAGACCCTGACCCTGAACCCCCTTTCCTCTGCCTGCCTGTCACCCTCACCTGGCCGGGATCCTGCCCCCGGGAAAGTGCTGGTTCCTACACCATTTGTGCTCCCGAATCCTGGGGACACAGAGGTGGGGGCTGTAGCCCTGAGGTGGGCGGGTTTGGGGCTCACGGAGGAACTGGGGTGAAAGGGGCAGGGGCGGGGCTGGCTCTCCACTCACCGGGCTTCGGAGGTTTCATTCCCCCTCCCAGGCCTGGGGGGCGACAGAGGGGCTGAGCCTGCGGTCCTCCCCCAAGAACCCAACTCCCTCCCCTACTGGTTCCTGGGTCCCAGCTCTCATCCCACCTCCTCCCTCCCTGAACCCCAGTGTGGAGCCTGGTGCCCTCACCTGGCTGGGCTCCCGGCCCTGGGAAGGCACCCGCTCCCAGTCCATTTCCATATCCTGGGGAGACAGAGCCAAGAGGGAAGAGGAGGGAAGAGGAGGGAAGAGGAGGGAGGAGCAGCTCCAAAGGCATCCAAACAGATGTCAGGTGGACAGAGGGGTGGGCGTAGGGAGCGGGTCTCACCTGGCTTCTGGGGCTTCACCCCCCCTCCAAAGCCTGAGGACAGAGATGCGGCAGATGAGGGGACCCCAGGGGCCCAGCCTCTTCCTAGGGCTCCATAGCCATGCTGAGCTGAGGGGCAGGGCAGGGGGCATTTGGGGTCCCAGCTGGGGTGAGGGTGAAGCAGGGGGACCCTGCTCTGCCGTCCTCAAACCAGATATCAGGAACCCTCAGGGTCCTTCCTTCTGCCTCCAGTGAGTCACCAGTTCTGCCCTGGGGGAGCCTGGGATAAGCACCCCCTAATGCCAACCCAGCCCTATCCCCCCGCCCCCCCACCTCACCTGGTTGGGCTGCGGCACCTGGGAAGGCCCCTGCTCCATGCCCGTTCCCATTCCCAAACCCTGAGGAGACAGGGCAGGAGGGGTCAGCAAGGAGCAGAGAGCACAGGGCATCAGGGCACACAGATGGGAGACAGCAGCTGGAGGGCTCACCTGGCTTGTGGGGTTTCATCCCCCCTCCAATGCCTGAGAAGGAGATGGATCAGGTGAGGGTCTGAAGAGACCCCATTTCAGGGATGCCCCTAGAATACTGGTCCCAACTCCCCCCAACTCCCACCTCTCCCAGTTCTGTAGCCATTCGGAGCTGGAGGGCTATGGGGAGAGGGAGGAATGATCTGGGAGGTTTGGGGTCCTAGATGGGGTGGGTGTGCAGGATCCTTGGACCCAGCCAGAAACAGCAAACCTGAAGGCTCCCAATCTCTGCACCCCCGCCCCCCGGCCCCCCCCCAATCATTCACCAACCTTCCCCCTCCCCTCTGAGGCTTGGGAGGGACCAAGGAGAGGACCAACCCAGACCCCATCACTCTCACCTGGCTGGACTCCCAGGCCATTCCTGTCCCTAAATCCTGGGGGGACAGATAGAGATGAGGGGTGTGAGAGGAAGATGGGGAGACACAGAGAGAGACAGCGGGGGCTGGGCAGGGCTCTGAAGTTTAATACCCCAGGAGGCCAGGGGGAGACTCAGGGAGCAGGCGAGGGACCCAGGTTCCCCCTTTCACCTCCCCCCACCCCCACAAAGCCTGCTCCCAGCTGGCCTGGGGGCCATGCAGTGAGGGGCAGGGTACATGCGTTAGATGACACCACAACAGCCTGGATGGATTCGTGGGGGGTGGGGGGCAGTGTGTGCAGGAGGGAAGGAGAGCACCTGCTGGAAGGGGTCTCAGGTGGGCTTCTCCGCCTGAGGGGTGTCAGGTACTTCCGAGATGGCTGCCCCCCAAATCTTATTTACCCACCCCTTACCTACTCCCCGGCCACTGGGGCGGGGGGGGGGTAGCCGGGGGGCGGGGAGGAAGTGTGTGGGGCCGAAGGGGGCAGAAGGGCCCAGGAGCCAGGGTGCTCGGCCTTCATTTGGGGGAAAGGGGCTGCCCACCCCCCCAGTTTTACCTGGTTTGTACCCTTTCGGGCTCCTTAAGCCTCCAGGGTCAGGAGAAAGGGGTACCCGGGAGGGGCAAGGAGGGCCAAATCCGGGCCTCCCTTCCCCCCCACGAACCAGGAGGGCACCCCTTCCCCCCCGGGACTCCCTTTTTCTTCTGTTCACAGGGGGAGCAAGGACAGAACCAGGTGACCAGCCTGGTGGCCAAAAGGGGGCTTTCTGGCCTGTGCGGGGGGGGGGGGGGGAGCCCCCATGCCCTCTTCCTCAGGGGTGTGTGCACCTCTTTCCTCCATGCTCACTGGAGCATCTTTGCGACCCCCCCTTTCTTGGAAATCTTATCCTCCTCACCCGGTCCCTCAGCGTTTCTCTCCAGCAGTAAGATGCCCCCTACTCCCCTCCCCACGCTCCAGCCTCCTCTCCTCCCATCCTGTCCCACCTCCAGGCCTTTGACCCTCTTGCTTCCAGCGATTTCCTTGTCCGGTTATAACCCAGTCCCCCTGCCCTTCCAGACCCAGCTCCAAGCCCCTCCTCTGGGCTCCCACGTTCTCACGCCCAGAGCTGAAGTTCTGCCCCATCTCACTCTGTTCTAAGGGTTCGGGTCTGTGCTTCCCACACGTGAGCTGACCCTGGACAAGACCGACTGCCAGGAGGACAGGGAGGGACCTGCTCTCCTGGGCTCCGCGTCTGGGAGCTCCCAGACCCCCGGGAGGAGAGACCAGGTCCTCTTCTTGAACCCCAGTGCCTGGAGGGTCCACTCACCTTTTCCTAGGCCAGAAGACAGTGAAGGCAGCCCTGGGGAGCAGGGAGTGCTGACTCAGAGTGGGGACCCCGAGGCAGAGAGGGGCAGGACCCATGCATATATACCCCAGCCCCCCAAAACCCAGACTTCACACACCCATCCCTCCCCCTTGGAGTCCCAGCCTCTGACCCAATGCTCTACCTATACCCCCAGCTCCAACCCCAGCTGCCCAGACCCTGTAGCTGCCCGAGGCCTGCCCTCACCGCCTTGCAGGCTTTCAGAAGTCAGGCAGAGCAGGAAAAGGGCTGCGGGGAAGGCCCAGGTGCCCATGATTCCTGGCAGAGTGGGAGGGCACACACCCTTTGAGCCTTTAAACACCTCTGCTGGGTGGGGGCCCTTTCCCAGGCCCCCCGCTGGGAGTGACAGAGGCTCTGTTGGCAGACCCCAGGGGGCCAGCCCCCACCTCCCTCTGCAGCAGGCGTCCAGTCCTCGGCCTCCCCCCTGCCCCGCTCCTCATCCATCATGGGTGCTGACAGCTGGGACGGCCCCCCACCTGGCGCACGAGGCTCCTCGACTCCTGTCAGGGTCTGGGACCCTGGCGCCAGGCCTGGCGGGCTCAGATGTTACCCCAGCAGCTGGTGAGGAGCAGGCAGGCACTGTGGGCACCCAGGCCCAGCCCAAACACAGCTGGGGAGAGGGGGGAGCCCGGCCCAGAAATGTGGGTGTGGCTGACAGGAGGGACTCAGTGAGTTACTGTGTTACTGGGAGAGAGAGAGAGAAGGAAGGAGGCAGAGGCTACAGTGTTACAAAGGCCTGTGGCCAGCTAACAATGAGGTGCACTGTATCTGACGCGTAGACTTGCCCACAAGAAGAGGGGTAATGTTATCCCATCCAACCCCGAGGACTGACGGGGTGGCACTGGGAGCTGGACCTTGGTCCCCACCTGGGGCTGGGCTTGCAGAGTGGGCCTGAGCCTCCTTCCCAGAGGGAACGGTGATCACAGGGACGGGTCACCCCATGCTCACCCTGTCCAAAGGTCCAGGGGTTTCTTTGTTAAAAATATTTTTAGTTCTGGCCGGTTTGGCTCAGTGGATAGAGCATCGGCCTGTGGACTGAAGGGTCCTGGGTTCGGTTCTGATCAAGGGCACATGACCAGGTGGCAGGCTCAGTCCCCAGTAGGGGGTGTGCAGGAGGCAGCCGATCAATGATTCTCTCTCATCATTGATGTTTCACTCTCTCTCTCTCCCTTCCCCTCCCTCTCTGAAATCAATACAAATACATTTTTAAAAAACTCTAGAAAAATATTTTAAAATTTGATTTTAAAGAGAGAGGAAGGGAGGGGGAGAGAGAGAGAAACACCAATCGATCCATCGATGCCTCCTGCACGTTCCCTACTGGGGATTGGAGCCTGCAAGCCGGGCATGTGCCCTAACTGGGAATGGAACCTGCAACCTTTTGGGGCATGGGCTGCAGCACAACCAACTGAGTCACACTGGCCAGGGCCTTACTGTTGAAGGCTCTGCAAGGCCCACCCACGGCCGGAGGTCCTCCCAGTTTCACCTCCATCTCTAACCGAAATGCAGCAGCACTGACTCTAGTTTTGGGGGACAGACTCTCAGGGGGCCACTTCTTAGGGTGTGGTGGGGGCAAGATTGCAAGAAGGGTACCTGGGGGGCTAGTAACACTCCATTCCTATGGGGGGGCAGATGGAATCAGGCCAGGTGAAGGGGGCTTGGTGAGCATGAGAGGACAGGAGAGGCAGGCCTGGGAAATGTCAGGAGTCAAGGGTCTGGACACCAGCCCTCACCTCCTCCAGGGAGTCTGTGGACCCCCCTGGGCTGCTGGGGACAGCGGTGACTCAGACCCCAGGACCCTAGTCCAGAAGCCCCCGTACCCTATCTGCTGGCTTGCCCCCTGCCCCGTCAGCCCCTTCCTCCCCAGCACCTGTGGCTAAGGGGGGCAGTCTGCCAAACGAAGCAGGCTGGCACAGCGAGGGCCTGGAAAGAAGCTCAGTGAGGAGTGGGCAGCGGGTGTTGGGTTTTGCTTCTTATGTGAGGCCTTTGAGCCCACAACACCTAATGGGACAGCTCCAGTCACCAGCGGACTGCAGGGCTTTTCCCAGGTATCCCTTTACCTGCAGTCCCCCCAGCACTGAGTTGTGCCTGCATCTCCCCTCCCACCCACCCTTGCTGCTCTCTCTCCCCACACCTGAGGGCCTGCACCCAGGGACCATGCTTACCTGAGCATGCCTGCGCGTGCGCGCACACACACACACACACACACACACACACGCCTGTGGCACCCATCTCCCCCGACAGACCCACCTTTGCACAAGGCTCCTGCTGGGTCCCTTCAGTCCAGCGCCCTGGCACCGCATCCCACATGCCCACCTCCTGCCCTGCCTGGCAGAGGGCTGTGACCTGGAGTCCTGGAGGCTGGACCTTCTACTGGCTGCTGGGAGTGGCTCAGGGGTGGCCCCTGGCTCCAACCACCCAAAGGAGCCTGGGATAGCGGGGACAGTTCCCTCAGGCTCCCCGGGGAGGGCTCTCCTGCCTGCCCCCTGCTCCTCCCCATGGCAACAAGCACTGGCTCCCTGGCCTCCTCACGGAGGGCAGCTGAGTGGCCTCAGCGTTAGCAGGCTGGGTGCTGGATTCAGATGCAGGTTGGGTTAAGTATCCGCTTTATCCAGCTGGGGAGTTGGAGCAGGTACCTGACCTCCCTGAGTCTGTTCACTCTCCTCTAACATGATGATGCTATAGTGCCGGGGCTATTGAGGGAGCTACTTCCTACTCCGCTTTACAGATGGGGAAACAGAGGCAGAGCGGAGAAGGGACTTGGCTCAGATTGCCCACCTCCTAAGCAGCGGGGCTGGAGTTTGGAGCCAGGCAGTCCACCCCCACCCCTACCCCAGTCCACGGTCCTCCACTCCCCGCTACTCCACATACTTTTGGCAGCAACAGGCCCAGTTACTTGAGACACAGCATTGCTCTGTGCCCGCCCCACACCAGCCTGGGCCCTGCCTTAGACCTGGGATAGCTGAGGGTCCCCTGTACAGACCCAGACACGCAGACACTCAGCTCACCCGAAGGGCGCCGGGGCGGCTTGGCCCAGAGGAGGCCGGCGGGGAGACTGGGAGGGCAACGCAGGAGGTAAAGGCCAGGTGCCTGCTCCGTCGCTGCTGGAGGGAACGCCAATGTCCACCACCTCTGCCAGGCTGTCTGGGTGCTGGCATGGGCCTGTGGGAAATGCCAGACAGCCAGGGGCCTCAGGCCAGCTTGATGCCACTCAGGACCAGGGCTGGGCCCAGTTGGGCACCCGCAGCCCCTGCATTGCCACCACCCCTACCCCCAGCACAGCTAGTCCCCTCAGCTCACCCCCAGCCCCAAACAGGCAGGGAGGGCCTGAGAGCACATGGATCACTTGGGGGCTGACAGAGCTCTTGATGGAGCCCAGGCCTGGGCTACCCTTTGCTCCCAGGCCTGAGGGGACACAGCCCAGCCTCTGAACAGAGGAGCACCTTTGAGGGCCAGAGCTAGAAGCCCAGGGCAAGGAGACAGCTGGAGTGTTAAAGGCGGAGGATGGAAGCCCAGGAAGTGCATCACCTAAAATGACACCGCCTGTGCCAATAGACTCCCAGCCATCTGCTCACGGAAGCGCCACCTGCCAGGGTGGGAATGTGGGGAGAATAGCTTGAAGGGCGGCCAGGCGCCTGCAGGGCGGACACCTTTGGAACCTGCAGCTGTGCTAAGGCCTCCTCAGGTCACCCTCTCCTCCCTCTTTGTGGCAGCTCTTCAGCCCCATCCCTGACTCAGAGCCTCTGGGACACCCTCCCAGGCGTCCCCAGGCACTTGCACTGCGCAAAGCTGAACGGTAGCGACTCCCTCTCCTCACTCACCTGTCAGTTTATTAAAACCTCGTGCCAGTGTGAAGTATGGGGTACATTCCGAAGTGTGCATAAGACAGGAATGTACAATATAACAAATACCTGTAAAGCGAACACCTATGCAGCTGGCTCAGAGGCCAAGAAACAGAACCCAGCCCGCTCCCCAGCAGCACCCCTCACAATCTCCTCCTTCCTGCCAGGGTAGCCACATTTGCACTGTGGCTGTTTCCTCGCCTTTTTACTTCACCTTATCCTGTTTGGTGGCCACATTGGAGACTTCCCAGAGGAAAATCTGAGTGGGCCTGGTACTGTGACACGATGACAGCAACGGGGACACACCTAGATATTCGGCTGGGAACCCCACTATTGAGCAGGGCTTGGGGGCTTTCTCCCGGACCAAGCCACAGTCAAGCGCTTTGGTCTCAGATCCTGTGGGCCCAGGCCTCTCTGTCCCTGTGACCCCGGGTGGGTGTGGAAGTCCTGACCCCTCTCCTCCAGATTCCTCCTTTTGGCCCAGACGGCTGCTTTGAAAACGGCAAAACACTGTGCAAAGGAGGGAGTGTTACTGTTATTAAACAATGAGTAAGTTCCTACTATGTGCTAGGCCCTGCACTAAGCACTTCACATACATTTGCTCATTTAATGCTCAGAACCCCCAAGGAGGTAGGAACTGTTATTATTATCCCCATTTTACAAATGTGAGAACAGGCCCAGAGACATAAAGCAACTTGTGTGTGGCAGAGAAAGAGCCTAAATTTCCCTGACTCTATGGCCCAGGCGCTTACCTGCTATCTGTACCCAACTTTACATTATATCCCTTCCACACAGTGAAATGTCCGTTGGAAGAATGTTTTTTATTATTTATTTACTTATTTTCTAAAATATATTTTTATTGATTTCAAAGAGGAAGAGAGAGGTAGAAACATCCATGATGAGAGAGAATCATCAATTGGTTGCCTCCTGCAGGCCCCACAATGGGGATCGAGCCTGCAACCCAGGCATGTGCCCTGACCGGGAATGGAACCGTGACCTCCTGGTTCATGGGTCGATGCTCAACCACTGAGCCACGCTGGCTGGGTGGAAGAATGTTTTTAAATTTTTAAAAAACTGCTTTAAGTCATTGCAAATTAGACATTCAAGAATGGGCAGCTGGAAAGAGGCCTGAATCCAGGACTCCTGGAGACGGGATTGGCAGAGGGGATGACAGCTGGAGAGAGGCATGCCTGCTCCCCAGGCCTCCTGGGGACAAGCCTGGGGTCTTTAACATGGATCCAGGGTGAGTCATGGGGGCCGTGGCTGCCAGAGATGCTAATGCAAAGGAAGAGTGTAAGGAGGGGGGAGGGGGCTGAATCCCCTAACCTGGGGTGCCCTGGAGAATGTTCCCTGAAGGGCAATCCCTGAAGGGCAAGCACTGCAATGGGTTGGGAGCCCTGAAGCCCATGACACCTTTCAGCGTCTTGGGAGATGGATGGTCGAGAGGATAGAATTTTAGCTAGAGGAAAGTGCAATACGAAAGTGGGAAGGGATATGTGATGAGATGCAGAGCATTCTGGGGGGGCGGGGTGGCCTGGAAGGGTGACACCGCTCCACCCGGTGAAGGAGCCCCAGCCGCACCGTTAGGAGTCTGCACTTGCTTTGAGCCAGCCTCCTGCTAAGTACTTTAAGGGGATCATCTCCCTTGAAACTCCAGTGCCGTGAGGAAGGCTTTGTCAGCTCAATTTTTAGAGGAGAGGAGACTCAGAAAGGCCCAGGTGCGTCCCCAAGGTCGTTCAGCCCGGAAGGAGCTGAGGGCGCTGTGAGCTGAGCTCAGGTTTCCAATCCAATGAATGGGGTGGGGTGGGGGGGTTGCTACCGTGGTGGCTGAGGCCCGGGGCTCCAGCCTCGGTGTCTGCAGGGAGAGTTAGCATTTTCTGGTTCCCAAGCCAGAGCCAGGCGTCCCGCGGGTCGGAGGAAGGTGTGTCTGGCACCCGCCCCGTCGGGATCCCTGAGGACGCAGGGACTTCCTGCCCTGCCCAGAGGTGATCGCCTCCTGTCCTGGGCCGACTCGTCTGCTCCCTTTATAGTCGCGAACATGGGAGACGGTCCTGGGAGTCGGGACCGGGGTCCGGAGGTCGGCTGGCGTCTGGGAGACCAGGCGGGAGGGATCCCCGTTGGCTCCGGACCCGCTGCCACGCCGCAGCCCCCGGAGGCAGGACGCAGACACCTCCGCCCCCGGCCGGCGCCGAGCGGCACTGCGCCTGCGCGGTGAGAACGCGGGGGCGGGGCGGAGGGGGCGGGGCGGGAGGGGGCGGGGCGGCGGCGCTTCCTCGGACGTGAGCGGCTGAGCCCGGAAGGCTGGGCGCCCGCGATGGGCTCCTCGGGGCGGGGGCGGGGGAAGAGGCGTTCCTGGGCGGGGACTCGAGGCCGGTTTGGAATTTTTGGCGCGAGTTGGCTCCGCGGGCGTTCACGGGCCGTTCCCCCGCCGGAGGTTCCTGTCGTCGCGGCGGGAAGAGCTGTCGACGGCCGGCCCGGCTCTCCTGACCGCCCCGAAGGCGCCCCGCGGCCTCGGCGGGCCCAAGTCGGGACCTCCCGGAGCGGCGCCCCGCCCACCTGCGCCAGGTAGCCCGGCCGGGCCCTGAGCGCTCCTCGGCCGCCCCCCCTCCCCTCCGCTCCCCTTGGCTCCGGCGCCCCTACCCTCTGTGAGCTCCGGTCAGCCTCCTCCCCCTCCTCCCCCGTCGCCCTCCGGCCTCCTCCCCTCCCCGTCGGGCTGGGTCCCGCCCTGTCCCTCTGCTCACCCCTCTTCCGTAGCCCTGCCCGCGGCCGGCCCCGGGCGCCCCGCCCCCTTACCCCCCTTCTTATGTTATGGCCCCCTTGTTAGGTACGGCATCCTTTTTTAAAAAGTATATTTTTAATCGATTTTTTTTTTTTTTTAGAGAGAGAGGAAGGGAGAGGGAGAGAGAGAAGAAAACACATGGATGTGACTTGAGAGCTAAACATCCATTGGCTACCTCCCGCATGCCTCCTACCGGGGATCAAACCAGCAACCTTTCAGTGCAGGGGGCGATGCCCAACCAACTGAGCCACACTGGCCGTGGCCGGCATGGCATCTTTTGATACACTGTGGCTTCCTCTCAAAATTACATTCCCCTCCTTTTGTGTTCTTGTTCGTGTTTCAGTTACAACATTATAGCAACACAAAAAGCCTTCTCTGCCCCAACACACAGAGCTACTGATACCTGTGGGGCCCCTGTGGCTTTGTGAGTCTTTTAACAGCATTTATTAAGGAATCTGCATGCCAGACGCTAGGCCGAGGCTTCCCGGAGATGATTATTACAGGTCCACAAATCCTGAGGCCAGGAGTGTTTTGGAATTCAAAATGTGTCAGATTTTAGAAAGCTAATAGGGTGCATATAACATTTATATGTAACACCACCCATGGGTCTGGGACATCATTCAGTAATCAAACACATTAATATTTTTGTCAAGAAATATATGCATATTCACACTTAGAGGGGGAAAGTAGGTCAGACCATATTTTTCTGCCAAATGAGGTATTTATTTATTATTTGTTTATGGCCAAATGAGTTTTATGTAAATATCTAGTTGTCCCACTTGTTGAGAAAACTATTCTTACCCACTGAATTGTTTTGGCACCCTGTCAAAATCAATTGACTATAAATGTAAGGGTTTATTTCTGAATTTTCAATTCTATTCCATTGATCTATATGTCTATCCTTATGTAAATACAATACTGTTTTGATTATTGTAACTTTGTAGTATTGTAAGTTTTGAAATTGGGAAGTATGAATCCTCCAACTTTTTGAATGTTTTGACTATTCTGGGTCTAGTGAATTTGCATATAAATTTTAGGATCAGCTTGTCAATTTCTATAAAGAATCCAGCTGGGATTCTAATAGGGGTTGTGCTGAATCTGTAGATCAATTTGGAGAGTATTGCCACTTTATCCATATTAAATCTTTGGATCTATGAACATGTAATATCTTTTCATTTACAGGTGGGGCAAAAGTAGGATTACAGTTTGTATGGAAAATAATAAAGTAATTCATAAATAATAATAATATAAGAATAAACTACTTTGCATACTCACAACTGTAAACTTACTTTTGCCCCACTCTCTATTTGGGTTGTCTTTAATTTCCTAAAGAAGCTGAGGGAATAAAGGAAAGAAAGTATATGTGCATGTTTGTTATATTGACATTCTTATTTACAATGTCTGGTTCTCTTCATTTGTTCAAGTTACCACTTGGTGTCATTTTCTTTTTTTTTTTTTTAAATGTATTTTATTGATTTTTTACAGAGAGGAAGGGAGAGAGATAGAGAGTCAGAAACATCGATGAGAGAGAAACACCGATCAGCTGCCTCCTGCACATCTCCCACTGGGGATGTGCCCGCAACCCAGGTACAGGCCCTTGACCGGAATCGAACCTGGGACCCTTCAGTCCGAAGGCCGACGCTCTATCCACTGAGCCAAACCGGCCTCGGCTGGTGTCATTTTCTAGTCCAGTATAGTTTTGTTCTTTCCCATCTCCTTTGTGCTGTTATTTGCAAGTATATCACATTTCTTTATGCTACATGCCTAACAATACATTTACACACATATTGTTTCATACAATTGCTTTTTTAAAAAATATATATATATATTTTTATTGATTTCAGAGAGGAAGAGAGAGGGAGAGAGAAATAGAAACATCAATGATGGGAGAGAATCATTGATTGACTGCCTCCTGCAGGCCCCACACTGAGGATCGAGCCGGCAACCCGGGCATATGCCCTTGACTGGAATTGAACCCAGGACCCTTCAATCCAAGGCTGACATGCTTTATCCGCTGAGCCAAACTGAACTATTCGTTTAGTTCTTTGAGCATATTTATAGACTACTTTGAAGTCTTTCTTTGTTAAATCTGACATCTAGTCCTTCTTACAAGTAGTTTCTGTTGCCTGTTATTTTTATTTAAATTTTAAAGATATTTTTACTTTTATTTTTTTAAACATTATTTTATTTATTGATTTTAGAGAGAAAGACAGAGAGAGGGGGAGAAACATCAATTTGTTGTTCACTTAATTATGCGTTCATTGGTTTGTATGTTCCCTGATTGGGGATGTGCCCTGACTGGGGATGGAACTTGCAACCTTGGTGTCTCAGGATGAAGCTCTACCAACCAGCCACCCAGGGCTGCCTTTTATTTTATTTTATCTTTCCTGTGTGGGGGTCACACTTTCCCGTGTATTGCACATCTTGTAATTTTTTGTTGAAAACTGGAGATTTTTTTTAAAGATTGGTAAACTTTTAACAAATATGTTTTTATTGATTTTAGAAGGGAGAGGGAGATAGAAACATCAGTGATGAGAGAGAATCATTGATTGGCTGCCTCCTGCAGGCCCCCTGCTGGGGATCGAGCCTGCAACCTGGACATGTGCCCTTAAGGGGAATCCAACTGAGACCTCCTGGATTATGGGTTGACGCTCAACCACTGAGCCACACCGGCGGGCAAAACCAGACATTTACTTTTTATATGTTTTTATTGATTTCAGAGAGTAAGGGATAGTGAGAGAGAGAGATAGAAACATCAATGATGAGAGAGAATCGTTGATTGGCTGCCTCCTGCATCCCCCGCCCCACCCCCCAATTGGGGATCTAGCCTGCACCCATGATCTCCTGGTTCATAGGTCACTGAGCCACGCTGACTGGGCAAAAACTGGACGTTGTTGTTTTGTTTTTTTACATTTTAGCAACTGTGTGTACTGGCTCCTCAATCCCCCTGGGGCTTGTGATTTTTTTTTTCTTATCTATTTGTTTAGTGATTGACTGGACCATTGCAGTGACATGTCTTTCTGCAGCATGAAGTCTCTGACATGGCTCCTCAGAGGACCCAGCCTGGAACATCTACCAAGGGTCCTCAAGCTACGGCCCGCGGGCCACATGCAAATACAAATATTGTATTTGTTCCCGTTTTGTTTTTTTACTTCAAAATAAGATATGTGCAGTGTGCATAGGAATTTGTTCATAGTTTTTTTTTAAACTATAGTCCGGCCCTCCAACAGTCTGAGGGACAGTGAACTGGCCCCCTGTTTAAAAAGTTTGAGGACCCCTGATCTACACAGTCAACCTGGGACCCCGGGGCTTTCAGGGGGGCTGTCTTTGACTGCTTTTCCTAATCATATCCACCTGTTGGGCTCCCCCAGTTGCTAGCTGTCTTTATTGTTTTTGTCGTGGAGCACCAATTGCTCCATTGACTGGTCCAATTAAATTTAGGCTCCTTTAACAGGATAGCTTTTGAGTTCAGTGTTTGAGGTTTGTTTTGACTCCAGGAAGGCTCTTTTTATCTATCTCTTTACCTGGTTCTCTCTGGTAAATTACCTGGTTGTAATAATAGAGGCGCCAGCCTCGGCCTATTTGTGTACCACCCACACCTTGATTGATTTTTAAATTAAATCTTTATTGTTGAAAGTATTGCATGTCTCCCTCCACCCCCTCCCCATTGACCTGTTCTGGCCCACCCCTGCCCCCCACCCCAGACCTTCACCACCCTATCGTCTGTGTCCATGGGTTATGCATGTATGTATACAAGTTCTTTGGTTGATCTCTTCCCACCCACCCATCCTCCCCCACCTTCCCTCTGAGATTCTGCAGTCTGTTTTATGCTTCTATGCCTTTAGATCTATGTTGTTCATCAGTTTGTTTTGTTCATTAGATTTCACATATGAGTGAGATCGTGTAATACTTGTCTTTCTCTGACTGGCTTATTTTGCTTAGCATAATACTCTCCAGGTCCCTCCATGCTGTCTCAAAGGGTAAGAGATCCTTCTTTTTTTTACTGCTGCATAGTATTCCATGGTGTAGATGTACCACAGCTTTTTTATTCACTCATCTGCTGATGGGCACTTAGGCTATTTCCAGATCTTAGCTATTGTAAATTGTGCTGTTATGAACATAGGGGTGCATACATTCTTTCTGATTGGTGTTTTGGGTTTCTTAGGATGTATTCCTAGAAGTGGGATCACTGGATCAAAGGGCATATCCATATTTAATTTTTTGAGAAAACTTCATACTGTTTTCCATAATGGCTGCACCGGTCTGCATTCCCACCAGCAGTGTACTAGGGTTCCCTTTTCTCCACATCCTCACCAGCACTTGTCATTTGTTGATTTGTTGATGGTAGCCATTAGCCATTCTGTTACTGATTTTTTAGAGGACCTTTATACTTGAACTGCCCATATTCTGTTTTAAATAAAGTCTGTTTGTTTGTTTGTTTATAGGGAGAGCTTCAGAGCTGTCTGTTTTATAACTACCTCTCCCCCAGGCAGAATGTCTGAGCTTCCGCTCTGGAGCTGCGGGCAGGGTCAGTTACGCCCATCTCCCTGAGTGACACCGCTGCCTTCTGATGGGGCGGCAGCCTGTGGTCTCAGCTTGCCCCGCCCAGTGTGGAACCTCCTTCCGAGGAATGAGCTGGGCCTTGAGCTATTGTGCTGTCTGTATACCTGACCTGCTGGACCCTAGGCAGAGCTTGCGCCTTCCGAGTGGGGGCTGGTGAAAGGAGGGAGCCTGGCCTCTCGGCTACATCCAGCTGGGACTTAGCCTCTGCAACATGGAGTTGAAAGTGGGACTCCACTACACGCGTTTTAGAATCACAACTATGAAAAAGAGAGCAAGGAACTTGGAATCAGACCTTTTTATACTTTGAAATCGGAGATAAGGGAGTGTGGGCCTGTGTGAATATGTCCTCCTTACAGTCTTGGAAGAGATCGCATATCTTAAGGTCAAATAGCAGTTGTGACAAGGCAGGGTGTGTGCACAGGGAGTCTGGCTCCAGAACCTGCGTTGATTTAACCTCTGCTGAATGGTGGGAGCCTCTGGGACATGGCCCCATGCATTTCAGTTTGTGTTTCTAGGACCTCCAGGTACAGACGACTGTGTGCAGGTGTGTATGTATTTGTTCTCTGCCTTTTCCCACCAGGTGCTCCTGTCTCCACAGCCTCCATGTTTAAAGGAGAACATGTGTGAGGAGTAGACGCGGCTTCTTCCACAGCCTCTCTGGGGCCACAGGGCAAGGAACTGTTGGAGTGGACACGTTGTTCTGTACTCTACCTCTCAGTGCCTCCTGTGCTGGCCATGCCTGTGCCCACAGAGGGCACCCCACCACCCCTGAGTGGCACCCCGACCCCAGTCCCAGCCTACTTCCGCCATGCAGAACCTGGCTTTTCCCTCAAGAGGCCCAGGGGGCTTAGTCAGAGCCTTCCGCCCCGGCCCCCTGCCAAGGGCAGCATCCCCATCAGTCGCCTCTTCCCTCGGACCCCAGGCTGGCACCAGCCCAAACCCCGGAAGGTGTCATTTCAAGGCAAAGCCTCTGGGACCCTGCAGAGCCCCAGTTACGACCCAAGCCGGCCGGAGTCCTTCTTCCAACAGAGTTTCCAGAGGCTGGGCCGCCTGGGTCGTGGCTCCTATGGAGAGGTCTTCAAGGTGAGTGGAGTGACAGTGCTATGGGCCTGTCTGGGGGTGCCCCCTTGCCCCCCTCCCTCTGCCTGGATGGGATAGTATCCTGGGCAGCCTGCTCCCCTTCTCTCCTGACAGCCCACTTCTCCTGGGCTGACAGACACCCCTCCTCAGTGTTTGATTTGGCTGCTTTCTCATAAACCCCCACACAGGCCCCTTCGAGGCCCCCTCAGTGCACACTCTCCCTTTGTCCAGAGCCTGGCAATGGCTCCTGGCTACCATCTCCTCCCACCCTGGAGCCAGCTGATCTTGGCAAGCTCTGCCTGGTCCCAGAGCCAGCCCCAGAGTGCAGTGCACACCCTGCCCCCACCACCCCCCAGGCCGCAGATACTTAGGCTATACTCTGTACACCACCTTTTTTTTCTTCTTAAAATATATTTTCCAATAATTTATATTTCCTTTAAAATGGTAGTATTCCTTACACAAGTACTACAAACAACGTGGGCCCCTAGATTAGCTCTTCTTCTAGAACTCTCTATACATCTCTAGAATTGGCCATATAGAAACAAACCAATTAGTATTCTACACAGTGGATCACACTGCCTGTATTGTTCTGAAGCCAGCTGTTTTTATTTCATAATAGTTTGAGAGACCCTCCAGATTAGTTCTTAGAGGTCTGCCCTGTCTCTTCCTTGCTTGGGTCTCTAGTGAGCCAATGCCTGGGGTAGAGGTCTGTCTGGTCTTGCTATTGCATGTGCAGGGGTCTCTAAGGTAGATGCCATGCTGCACCTTCCACACATGTGAAATCTTAATAGAATCTGCCGTTCTGCTAAATGGTTGTGCTACTTGCCATCCCACCCTCAGGTACTATCTCCTTTGCAGGTGCGTTCCAAGGAAGATGGCCAGCTCTACGCAATAAAGCGTTCCATGTCACCATTCCGGGGCCCCAAGGACCGGGCCCGAAAGCTGGCTGAGGTCAGTGGCCATGAGAAGGTGGGGCAGCACCCATGCTGTGTGCGGCTGGAGCGAGCCTGGGAGGAGGGCGGCATCCTGTACCTGCAGACAGAGCTGTGTGGGCCCAGCCTGCAGCAGCACTGTGAGGCCTGGGGCACTGGCCTGCCTGAGGCCCAGGTCTGGGGCTACCTGCGGGATACCCTCCTCGCTCTGGCTCACCTGCATGGCCAAGGCCTGGTCCACCTTGACATCAAGCCTGCCAACATCTTCCTGGGGTCCCGGGGCCGCTGCAAAGTGGGTGACTTTGGGCTGCTGGTGGAGCTGGATGAATCTGGAGCTGGTGAGGCCCAGGAGGGAGACCCCCGCTACATGGCCCCCGAGCTGCTGCAGGGCTCCTATGGGACAGCAGCCGATGTGTTCAGGTAAGGGCTGGGCCATGGGAGGCCCTTCATGGCTGGGGTGCAGTCAGCAGAGGGAGGGAAATGCCATCCTAGCCCAAAGTCAGGAAGATTTGGCCTCAGGCTGGGAGACAGTGCCCTGAGGGGGTGAAGCCACCACCCTCTAGTTGAGGGTGGTCTACAGTCAGGCTGTCTAAGCAGCAAATCATCTGGAGTTACTTTACTAGATTCACCCATCTCTTTACCACATCTCCATGGAGGGACTATTATTACTCCATTTATAGGGGAATGGGCACAGTGGGGTTAAAGGACTTGCCCAGAGTCCACAGTTAGCAGGGGGTGAAGCTGGGACTAGACCAGGCACTGGGTTCCATGATGCATGTCAGTAACCATTGCTCTGCCTCTAACCGCCTATCCAGCCATATCTACAGGATCCTGATAGTAACACTAGTAACCATAGTGTCTATCTGGCGGGGGTGCCAGGAGGACTCATCGCAGTGGTTTGTGGGCTGCACTGAACACTGGGTTCATGCTTCATGAATGTGTTCCCCTCATTGGCTCTGCTGGGGCCTTCTCAGAGCCCCCAGCCACTCCTTCCCCACCTGCCTGGCTCATGGTAGAAGACAGCGGCTCTTTTCCACCCTCTTCTGAGGGGCATCCTGGGGCTCTGGGATCTGTGGCCCAAGGCTAACCTTGTCTGTCTTCTGTCCCTGTCTCTACCCCCATTCCCCCCCCAGTCTGGGTCTCACCATCCTGGAAGTGGCGTGCAACATGGAGCTGCCCCATGGTGGAGAGGGCTGGCAGCAGCTGCGCCAGGGCTACTTGCCCCCTGAATTCACTGCCGGTGAGTGGTGGTGGCGGGGGGGGGAGGGGACATGGTGCTACAGACTTGTGTGAGGAAGTGGTTAGTTGTGAGGAGACTGCTGGGCTCAGAGCCCAGTCACCCTTGACATAGTTCTACCCTGTGGACAGGCCTGTCTCCTGAGCTGCGGTCTGTCCTCAGCATGATGCTGGAGCCTGATCCCAAGCTGCGGGCCACAGCTGAGACCCTGCTGGCCCTGCCTATGCTCAGGCAGCCACAGCCCTGGAGTGTCCTGTGGTTCATGGCTGCTGAAGCCCTGAGTCGAGGCTGGGCCCTTTGGCAGGTAAGACTGGTAAAGGTAACAGACTACCCTGCTTCTGGCCCTGGATTCTGTCCAGCCTCCCTTGGCCCCTATCCCCACAGGCCCTGCTTGCTCTGCTGTGCTGGCTCTGGCATGGGCTGGCTCACCCTGCCAGCTGGCTACAGCCCCTGAGGCCTCCAGCCACCCCGCCCGGCTCGCCGCCCTACAGCTTCCTCCTGGACAACAGCCACTCCAGCAACTGGGATGACGACAGCATAGGGTGGGTGAGAGCTCAGGACTGATGGGCAGGGGTGGGGAGACGGGCTGTCAGCGTGGCCAAACCCCATACAGAGACCAGGCTCCATGGGGATTAGTGGTGAACAGGGACCCTCCCATAAACCTGGCCCCCCTCATACCCTGGGAAGGGCACCAAGGCTGGTGGGAGTACAGCCTGGCCTGGTTTGAATGCAGTTGTTTCTTCTGAGCTCAGAACATGGAACAGCTGCTGTGCAGAGCAAGCAGAATGGCAACTTCACACTTAGGGCCCTGCCACACTAGGGAGAGGCAGGTGGTGCAGCTCCAACCGCAGTCCAGGCTGCCAGTGCCCAAGGACAAGCATTGTCCTTTTCAGGGGACAAAGTTCCCAGAGCCTGGCGAGCCCCCATCCTGGGAGGAATTCCTTAGTCCCAGATGCCTGCTGGCCAAGAGAGAGGCTATAATTAAGAAACTGTGGCAAAGGAAAACCACATGCTCAGGGCAGACAGTTCTCAGGAGAAATCACACCATGAACCCTTCCTTATGAAAGTGCCATCACAGGGCAGTCCTGCTGGGGGGCTCAGTTAGTGGGATCACTGTCCTGTACACCAAAAGGTCGTGGTTGTGATTTCCGGTCAAGGCATATACATAGGTTTCGGGTTCCATCCCTTGTCAGGGTGCCTATGGGAGGCAATCTGTTGGTGTTTCTCTCACATTGAAGTTTCTCTTTCCCTTTCTCTCTCTCTCTTTCTCTCTCTCAAAAAAATCAAAAAACAAAACATCCTCAGGTGAGAATTAAAAAGAAAATGTCACCCTGTTGTCACAGGGACACTTTATAGCAGAAGAGAAGTGCAAAGTAAGCTTCCTTCACCACAGGTTCACTTCAAAGCCAGCTCAGCTGAAGCCCATGTGTTCTGAAAAGGGACTAGGTGATCAGGTAGACTTTAAAAGTTGTGCGAATGATTCTTTCAAAGGGCACCACACTTCATTGCCTGTGTCCAGTAGGAGCCTACACAGGGACAGGGTTGATTGTGCTGTTCCCACAGCCTCCTCCCCATGCACTCCCACTGCTTTGACACCCTGCTTGTCTTGCCCACCCCGTGCAGACCCTCATTCTCTCCAGAGGCCATCCTGGCCAGGACCGCCAGGAGCACCTCCTCCACTCCCCAGAGGAGGCAGACACTGAGGTGGGTAGGCCCAGGGTCAGAGGTAGGGAGGTGGGAGGGCCCTTTCAAATCCTGAGTGTCATTTCTCTCTCTTCTACCCCCTAGGGATGACCTGGACCTAAGTGACATTGACTCAGAGTCCCCTCATGGCTCCTTCCCCTCCTTTGAGCCTCGGAACCTCCTCAGCCTGTTTGAGGACTCACTGGGCCCAGCCTGAGCCCCTCGCAGCCTTGGTGCTTTTAACCTTTTAGCTCCTTCCCCCATCCCTGAGGCTGGGGTCCCTCTGGGCACTCCCGTGGTCCCTTCTGCCTGGCCATGTCTAATAAAAGATATCTGAATCTTGGGAGCACCCAAGCTTGCTTGCATGGCAACACAGCACTTCCTGCCCATTTTATTGACATCGCCCAGGGTCTGAGGGCCCTGGGACGGGCTGAGGCTGAGGCTGGCTGCAGAGCCCCAGGCCAGCACATTGCAGCTGGGAGCCCCATGCTGTGTGGACCAGAGATTTCCTGAGCAGGCGTGTCCCCGGTGGGCAGGTTGAGCCTTCAGAACATGGCACTCAAGGTGGAGGGTGGGCCCTTAGCCCAGTGGTCCAGGGCCACTCAGCTCTTCACATCTGTGCCAGTTGCCTGGGAAAAGCAGCAGCAGTCTTCCTGCCCCTTGGTCCTGGGATCAATGGATAGTCCTGCTGTCCAAACCCCTCACTCCATTCTGGACAGAAGGAAGAAGGGGTGGGTGAGCCTTAGGGTGCTGGATGGGCTGGCATGCAGGGCCAAAAGATGAGGAATCGTGGATTGGTGGCCAGGCCAGCCACCCATGAGGTACCTTAGAAGGGGCAGGGTGGGGCTATGGCTCTGGGCTGGCAGGACTCCAGCCATCAGAGCTAGACGGACCCCAACATCCCTCTGGTCCAACCCTCACAGGTCATGGAGGGTAAACAGGCCCTTAGAAGGACCGGTTTCCTTCTAGCTGCACAGGAAGACACTGCCCTGGAAGGAGGCGGGGAAGGAAGCGGGAGCTCCGAGGTGTGGGTGGAGGAGAGGCTCGTCCACAGGGAAGAGTGGGTGAACAGCTGGGAGGCATCCAAGGAGCCGGTCCCTTGCAGACCAGCAGGAGGAGGGAAGCCCGGTGGTGTTGGCCCTAGAAGACTGGACAGGCTGGCATTGTGTGTGGGCCATGGCTCAGTCTGGGGGACAGGCGTGGTGGGCGGCCCAGAGCAGGTCAGGCACGACGCCAGCGTGCAGCTGCAGGATGGAGCCCACACTGAGCAGGTGCATGATCTGGTGTGAATTGCCCCAGTAGTCGAAGCGGCCTGGTCCCCAGCGCTCTGGCAGTCGGGCCACGTTCACTAGCCCCCCAAGCAGTGCTAGGGCGTCCATGCGCAGGTAACAGGGCAGGGAGCCTGGAGCTCCAGAGCCCAGTCCCACTCCCCGGGCCCCGAACACCAGGAGGCGGGCACCAGCCTGCCAACCAAAAGCTCGAAGACGGGCACTGGTGGAGGGAGCGGTGAGGGCCCTCCAGCCAGCCACACCTGACAGCATGGTGTAGCCCACCAGGGCAGCTGGGCGCAGCCAGGGCCTGCAGGCCAGGGTGCAGTGGATGATAGGCAGGGCCCCTGCACAGAGGAGAGAGGCAGGAGAGGGCACATCAGTTTGGGGACTGCCTGCCCTTTCATGTGAGTGTCCCCTGCTGCCCCCTCCCCAGGTGCCCCCCAGCTTCCATTCTTCTAGCCCCCCACCCCATCCTTTGGCTCACCGAGGGTGTTGACGAGGCAGACCCCACACATATCCAGGGCAAGGAGCCGCGTGTACACAGGGCTGCCCCCTTGATGGCACATGAAGAGATGATAGAGCACAGAGCCTGCAGGTGGTGCCAGGCAGGCCACACAGTGTGTGCCCCCCAGCCAGCCATCCTTGCCCAGCTGACCCCAGGGCATGGTCATTGGCAGCAGCACCAGGAAGCCCAGCAGGGCCAGCCCTGGGGGAGGGAAACAGTTATCCATCACACAGCTTCAGCAGAGAGGACAGGTAATGTCCTCAGGGAGTCCACAGTCTAGAGACAACATGAAAGGAATGAGAGCAAGACAGGTCTTGACAACAGTGATAACTATCTGACCTGGGACAGAGGCAGCCCCTGGGTTTTCGGAACTTTACTTACTCAGCAGGCTCCCAATAGTTCTGGAAGTAGAAGAGATTATGCCCACTGCCAGGTGATACTGAGTAAACTGTCCCAGGTGAGTAGGAGAGAGCCCAGGCACTCTAACTCCCACGCTGCCCTCACCCCTGCAGCCACATTACATCACCTCCCCAGAAAGCAGCGGCCCCCAACCCCCAACCTGCCCTCTATGTGTCAGCAGAGGCCAGAAGGAGGCGTGACTCAAGCTGAGTTCTGGAAAGAACACGTGGGCAATGATACCAGATCCCAGGACAACTTGGCTTGTTCCTCCCAACCCCATGTCCTCTCCATAAGTGACCAGACAAATGAAGGCTTTGAGCCCTTGTCTTTCAAAAGGGGCAGAAAGGAGTTTGTTCCATCTCCCCAGCACCTCTCCTGGGCGCTCAATTCCTCCCAGCCCAGGCGTCCTACCTTTCCCTGCTGGCACTCCAGCATTGCCCTCACAGAGGTCAAAGGTGGGCACTGCAGGCTGGGGCCGCTGACTGCTCACTATCGGCAGGGTCTGGCCAGGCCACAGTCCCCCAGTGGGACAGGTCCCAAAGCTGGGCCCAGCCTGCTCAGGGGCCCTCTCTGCCAGGACAGGCCAAGGACGTACAAGGCTGTGTCAGCACAGCTCCACGGGGCCGCGGAGGAGGGGCCCCGACGCCTGTGGGGCGGGGTGGGTGGGGGGAGGTGTTGCCACCAGGCAGAGCCCCAAAGACTGCTCTGATGGGGTAACAGGGCGGCTACGCGGGGAGGGGCCGGGGCCTGGCTTTTGCTCCTGGATTACTTCTTGCCCAACTCAACACCCAGGTCCCCAAGTCGACACCCAGCACCCAGGTCCGGACGGGCGCAGGCAGGAGTGGGGAAAGGGGCGGGGAGATGCGCAGGGGGCCGGGATTACGAAGGGGCTGTACACCAGGCTGCTTCTCCCCGGGGCTCAGAGGGATTAAGTGGACTCGGCCCCCCACTCTGCTTCCCTTGCCTGCCCGGGGGCCCCGCCGGGGTAGCGGAAGCAGGTAGCGCCGTCCGGGACAGGACAATGGCAGCTTTGTCACCGCGGCTCCTGGCTGTGCCAGGGCCGGGGCAGCCCAGGATCGGGTCACTGGGGCGCTCCTCGGCCTTCCGGCCACCGGCCCGGCGCAGGCAGAGCTACCGCGGGTATGGGACGCGGGCGCAGCTCACCGTGCGTGTAGATGTTGCCCAGCTCGTTGTGCAGGTAGAAGAGGCTGCGCAGGCAGCCTGAGCCGCTACTGGCTGGCCGGTAGCCGGTCAACACTAACTTGTTGAATTGCAGGTGCGGTGGCGAGCTTGGTCCAGTCCAGCAGGCGCGTTCCGGCCAGGAAACGCCATGGCCTGTTCAAGCACGGGCGGCTCGCGCAACTCTGAACCCGGGGCCTCTCCAATGGGGCTGCAGCGGCGCCGAGGCTCATCCCTGCGCCTGCCCACGGTCAAGGTTTCGGTTCGTGGCACGCGCCGGCCCGGGGGTCCCTGCTCGTGCCCCTCCTGCGCTGCGCAAGCGCGGGCCCTGCGCCCCCGCGTCAGGGCGGAGGCTGGGAACGCGCTGGCCTCCCGAGCGCAGTGCGGCCCGCTCCGCCCGTGCAGGCGCCAGCAGGGACAGCTCGCCGGCAGCTGCAGCAGCGACCAGTAGTCCTCTGAAGCCCTGAGGAAGGGTGCGGCCGGACGCGGGACGGGACGCAAGGCTCCGCCCCAACTAACCACCCCCTCCATCCCACCAACGCTTCGCGCGCTGAGCTCCAGACCTAGACGCTGTGAGAGCCAATAGGTACAGCTGGTGGGGGAGGCCCCGCCCCGAGGCTTCCCGGGCCATCACCCTCTTAGCATAATATATGCGGTGCCCGTCTCAATTGCATGGAGTGGCTGTTGGCTTGGGACCCAACGTTCTGGGTCCCGGTGGCTTTGCTGGAGTGTCCCCAGCACCTTGCGTCCTCCCGCAGTGCGCGCTCCGGCTTTCCGAACTACTCCCAGGTCAGCGCACCCTTGGGCGCCCGCCCTCCCCAGCACCGCCCCACACCCAACGCTACCCCCGCAGCCTGGGCTCTGTCCAAGGTGCTGCCACCCCGGGCCGTTCGGACAGGTCAGGTCTAGAGCCGGCACTCCCCAGTCCAGGGATGATCTATCCACAGGCCTGGCTCCCCTGGAGCGCAGCAAGGCGCGCCCAGATGTCCCCTACAGTGTTCCTGACATTCCGGGCGCCATCGGGAGAGGCCCTGCCCTTTGGACAGTCTTCGAGCTCAACAAAACTCACTCTATTATCGCCCACAACGTACACTTTCCGCCCCGCCCAGGACAGGCAGGAAATAGAGGGGAAGAAAGAGGGCAAGTAGCCAGGGAAGAAAGTTCACTCCCTGCCTGGGTTCATACTAAGGTGGGGCCCAGGAAGGCATCTTCTTCCGCTTAATCTGGCTCACAGCCTCACAGCCGGCCTTTCCCCTCGCCGCCCTTCTCCAGGACCCCGCCCACCCATCCTTCCGCAGGCGATTCCTCAGCCCTCTGCATTTCAGCTGGCTCCCAGAAACTGCGTGGAACGCCCTTAACTTGCATGGGCACACCCAACCCTTTGCTTCAGTATCATCAACATAATTTCCCACCACTTAAGAATTTGCAGAGCCCTATACCAAAATAGGTCCTTTATTCAAAGTCTGTGTCTGGTCTTTTGACCACTTTTGTTGACCTCTCACATTTCACTTAGGGCAGCAGTCCAGGACTACCCCCAGAGGGGCTCAAAGACCCTGAAATCAGAGAGCTCCTTATCAAGGCCCATGAGGAGGGGAGCCGATTCCTCTTGCCATTTGGCCTGGACCATCTGGACACCTAGAGTTAGGCCAAGGTCCCAATAATAGCACCAGATGCTTCCTGTCTGACGACTGGCCTCTGAGAGATGAACAGAGGCAGAGCTGCCCTTAAAAAACTGGAAGGCCAAGGCAGAGTGCGGCATGGAGTCTCTGGTGTCCATCACACTGTTGGAGGATCCAATGGACCCCGGGGTTCCTGAGTCAGAGAGCAGAGATGAGCGAACGCAGGGAACTCTGGCTGGAGGCGCTCAGGGGTCGGTAAGTCGAGGCTAGACCCTCAGCCTGGGAGTCCCCAGGGGGGCAGGGCAGTGCCACCCCTCCAGGTCGGCGGTACCACACAGCCCAACTTCTCCCAGAGCCCTGGGAAGGCCTCAAGGGTGGGGGCCCTTTTCCTGGAGCCAGTAGACAGCTCCTAGAGAGGGAGCAGACATCAGCCAAAGACCCAACCAGTCTCACCCCCAGCATCCTGCTTCGCCTGTGATCCCAGGCTCGATTTCCTGTGTAGACCCAAGGTCCCTCAAGAGCCTAGGAGTTTCAGCTCCATTCCTCATCTGGGTCCCAGCTTCCCACCAGACCGCCACTCCCCCTCTACCCCCCGCCACTCCAGTCCCCCACCACGAGCCTGGGCACTGAGGCATCAAGATAAGGTGCCTGACTGCCCAGCTGGGTCACCCTCAGGCCCTGCCCCAGCGTGCGCACCGTCGGCGCAGCAGGCGTAGCAGCGACAGCAGTAGCAACAGCAGCAGCAGCAGCAGCAGCAACACTGAGATGGCCATCACTGTCGAGAAGACCCGGGCTGTGGGCACACAGGTGCGGTGAGGACAGGGCTCCAAAGAGCGCTGCTTCCCAAACTCCCGCCCTCCTCAAGCTCCTGCCTCACCCCCCATTGTGGCCTCCGGAGCCCCAAGCCGGGGGCTGCAGCTCACATTAGTCCCGTCGGGGAGCACTGCAGGGGTCTGGGCCGAGCCCTTGGGGAGCACCGGGTTCTCCGAAGCATCCTGCACGCCTGTGGAGAGGGGTGTGAGGCAGCGTGGCTGTGGGGCAAGCCCCGGGGGGATGGGGCGGGGCCTCACCTCGGTAGGTGAGCGCGAAGCCCTGCGCGTGGCCACGCGCGTCGCTGCGGAAGGTGAGCAGCAGTGCAGCGGCGCGCAGGTGCAGCGTCCCCAGTGGGCGGCGGGCGGGCGCCGTCGAAGGTACGTAGCAACCTGCCCCGAGGCCGCGTCGCGCAGCTCCCAGGCGGGCGCGCTGGTTCGCCAGCTCGAATAGGCGGAAGGTGAGCTCCAGAGCGGCGCCCGGCGGGCCAAGCGCCCAGCTGCAGTTCTGGTCCGTCCCCATTTCATCCGGGAAAGTCCGGGGGAGTAAGATGACGGCCTGCGCCGCGGCCCGGTTCTCTCTGTCAAGGAGCTCACCCGACACTTGTGGGTGGGGGGCAG
>NW_005871120.1:5024190-5027592 GCF_000147115.1 Myotis lucifugus
CTACGCCAAAGCCCCGCCTCCTCCCAGCCAGGCCCCGCCCCCAGGCTGACCCCGGACTTCCTCGGGGCCCCTTCCCTTGATCCCCCTCCGCAAATCCTGCTCCGTCCCAGACCCCGCCCTCGGCCCAGTCCCCTCTCCAGACCCCGCCCTCGGCCCAGTCCCCTCTCCAGGCCCCGCCCCCAGTCCAAGTCCCCTCTCCAGGCCCCGCCCCCATCCCACTTCCCGTCTCAGGCCCCGCCCCCAGCCCACTTCCCTTTCCTTATTGCCCACGTTTCGCCCCGTTCTCACCTTCGTAGACTCCCAGGCGCCCGTCGCCGCCGCACAGCTGGCCGGGATGGCCGAAGCAGATCTGGTCACAGTCGGTGGCCGGCGCTGGGCGGCCCCGAGCCAAGTCGCTCTCGGAGCCACAGAAGCAGGCGTAGCCAGCTTCCACGCCCCGCCAGCTGGGGGCACAGAGTGGGTGACGCCAGGGGCAGGGCCTGGGGTACGGGCGGGGCAGTGGGCGCCCGGGGTCGGGCTCGGAAGTGGGAAGCGGACCGGAGGCCCAGAGATGAGTATCAAGGTTTGGTGTCAGCGCTGGGAGTTGTTCTGGGCCCTGATTTCAGTCAAGGTCAGGGGCCACTGGCCGGGGCCGGTGGACAGTACCTGGTAGCCCTTCATGCGGCAGAAGCGGAGGCACACCTGGACCGTGAGCTTCGTAGAGGTGCCACTGGGGCCGCTGAGGGCCGGGGGGGCTCCCGAGTCCACGAAGCAGCCCAGGTAGCCGGGCACTGAGGGGGCAGGGGACGCGGGGTCTGTCTGGCGCCTTCCCTCGGGAACCGCACGCAGGCAGCCCGCGCTCGCCCGTGTCCAGCGGCCACTCACTGTGACAGGTGGGGATGTCGCAGTAGCGCCAGTAGATGCCCTCCTCGGTCTCGGCCACGTAGCACCACGGCTGCACGTCGCCATCTGGGTTCCTGCGGCGGGGAGGTGGTCCAGATCCTGCTGCCCGCAAATCCCACACTCCACCCCCGCCCCCCGGGGTGCAGCAACTCCCCGTTCTGCGCGTAGACGTCCACGCGGACGGCGGGAAGTCATGGAGGGCCCCGAGGGCAGGTTTTAGGCGTTGGGCTGCGGACTGTGCCTTTGCAGTGCTCCTCCCCCACCGCGCCGAGGGCCTCGGCCGCTGCCTGGCCTTCGAGCCCCGCTTCCCGGCAGAAGTGGTGACTTCTACCCGCAGAGAAGTGTCCTCCCGCTCAGCTCGGTCCCTGCTGCTCCCGACAGCAGCTGTGTCTCTGAACCCCAAGTCCCTAGGTCACCGCCAGTGGGTGCCCCTCAAAGACGCTGTAGGGCAAGGCCCGGCCCCTCACGCCGGAGATCGCTTTCTGGCCCCATCCACACGGGCCCTCCGGTACCCAGGCCTGCACAGAAGCCGGGCACCTAAGGCCGGACCCGCGTCAGAAAATGTGAGCGCCCAGCGCAGGCCTGTCCCATGCCCTCCCGCTGGGCCGGTCCAACCGAGGCCTCTTCTCCCCGCTCCCGGCCCCCAGCCCCGGCCTCAGGCCCAGGCCCGAAATAGTGGACTCAGCCCCGCCCCCCAACAAGACCCCGCCCCTGAAGACCACGCCCCTAAGGGACACGCCCACAATAGACCACGCCCCCGGCCCGCCCCTCACCGGCAGAAGTTGTGCGCTCCCAGCCCCCAGCGACCCTGGGGGTCCCTGGCGCTGCTGT
Source organism: Myotis lucifugus (assembly GCF_000147115.1). NCBI lineage: Eukaryota > Metazoa > Chordata > Mammalia > Chiroptera > Vespertilionidae > Myotis > Myotis lucifugus. The sequence goes on from NW_005871120.1 coordinate 5,025,904, forward strand.
AGCTGTGCTGCTGCGTCTGGTCCCAGAAGAGGCACGGGCGGCCGGTCCCGCGCGGGCCTGTGCGGTTCTGGCGGCCGCGGTAGTCGGCGCCATTCACCTGGAAGCACTCGGACAGGCCTGCACGGCGACGGCAGGGCCTCGGGAGGTTCGGAGCCTCGCCCGACATCCTAAGGGTCCCTCCCTCCCCACACGAGGCCAACTCCTGCCCGGCCCCGCAGCTAGCGCCCCTGGTGTCCCCGGGGCCCTGGGGCGGCTCGGCTGCTCCCGCCACCTGCTCTGACCCCTCCCCAGGCTCGGGACCCGGGCCCTAGGCGGGGAGGCGAAGGAGGGAGTGCGAACAAGGCCGGGTCATCTGGCCAAGACTCACCTGGGGTATGCAGGCTCCCCGCGGAGGCCCCGCGTGGCGACAGCATTGGGAGAAGGAGAAGAAGGAGGGTCTGCGGGGCTCCTGTCCCCATCGCCCCCAACCTAGGAGAGGTCGCCCAGGCCTGCATACGACCTGTGCCACCCCCGGGGTCGCTTCGGGGTCTCCCAGGCGACCTGGGGGGAGGCGTTGTCCTCTGACCTTGAATCCTCGTCCCACCCTGGGCAGCACTCTCGTCTGGGGCGGGGAAGTGTCTCCCGGGGGCTCTGCCTCCCAGGGTTTCTGCCCCTGGAGGCCCCTCTCTGCCCTGTCCCTCCGGGGGGTCTCCCGGGGGATCTGGCCAGGCTTTCTCCGTCTCCGCCTCTGGAGCTCAGGGTCTGGCCTGGGCCTCCGCACCTTCCTCCTCCCGCTGCACCTCGCTCTCTGAGGTTCCCTAGCCCAGGATCTAATGCGCTGCTCCTGCCCCCCTCGGGTCCCTCAGCGGGTCCCTCCCTCCTGGGTCCCTCCCTCCCGCCCCCCATCCCTGAGGCCGGGAAGCCCCGCCCGAGACTGGAGCGAAGACAGCAGGTCCGGACGCCTTCCTCACTTGCCCTGGGACCCTCGGCGTCCAGGAGCGCGCCTCCCCCCTCCCCCTCCCGCCTCCCAGGGTGCGTGCAGGCTCCCGTGGCAGTGTGTGGGGAGGGCCCTAAGGGGGGAGATCCAGGACCCTCCCCCGAGCCACACGCCCCGGGACACCGTTCACAGCACCCTGAGATGAAACGCACGCATCCCTCCCACCCAGTCACCCACTCGGTTGTCAGACACACGCATACCCTCTTTCCGATCCTCACGCCCGTCGCTCCCCAGGTCCCGACGCCTCTGGCCTGATGGAGGGAGTGCCACTCCTGCCCCTGCCCCCTCCAGACAGGCGGGGCTGGTGGACACTCAGTCCCGGACAGGCAGGGGCAGCTGGTGTCTGGGGAAGAAGGCAGCTGCGCCCTGGTCCCAGCCTGCCCCCCTCTCCCCTCCCCCTTCCTTCCGAGACCCCCCAGCCCAGGCTCGCAGGAGCCCTCGCAGCGCGATGGAATTCCCCGGCTGTACCCCTGCCCCCGGCGCGGGAGGGGGAGGGTAACAGGCCCGGGCAGGCGTGGGGGGAAATTCCCCGCCCCCTCCCCCTGGGCCCCACTCCTCCGAGTTCTCTGATCTTCCAGCGCCGCCCGCCGGCTGCCCCCAGGGCTTGGGGGGGAGGCCATCGCAGGTGCGTTGGAGGGTGAGGGAGGGTGAGGGAGGGGACAGGTTGGAGACAGGGTGGTGGCTGGAGGCTCGAAACGGATCCGTCCCTCCCA
>NW_005871120.1:5027848-5042538 GCF_000147115.1 Myotis lucifugus
CCTCCTACTTTCAGGCACTTGACTAGGAGTTGGGTAACTGGTGACCCGTGGCCTGGTCCTCTTCTCCTTCCCGCCTGCGAGCACCCTCACTGCAAAGGCTCGGTGGCATCACAGAGAGCATCCCAGGGCCGCAAGCCTGGGCCAGGGTGATGGGGTGCACTGAGAGCCTCCCTACCTGCTGTCACAGCCTGCCAAGGAAAGGGTGAGTGTGGGAGGGGACAGCCAGGTCCCCATGTGAAGAATGGGGCCCAGTGGGGAGTTAGAGGAGGAACTGGCCCCTTCCCTGAAGGGAGGTTGTCCATTCGGTCCCTAGCACTTCCATTGCCCACTCCACTCCCTACTGCCTCAGTCTCCTGCAGAGGGTGGGTGGGATGACAGGAAGGGGGCGCTCAGTTCCAGGACTCAGGCTCTGAGAGGAGGCTCATGGACCCTCCAACGAAGAAAGGCCAGGGCCCTTGCCCCTGCTGAGGGGACCCACAGACCGGGGAATTAAACAACAGAAATGTATTGTTTCACAGTCTGGAGGCTAGAAGTCTTCCGAGAGCTGCGAGTGAGAATCTGTTCCATTCTTCAGGATTGGATTAGGGCATGACCTCATCTTAACTAAATACAACTGCTACGGTCTAATAGCTGAGTTGTATGGTATGTGGACTATCTATCTAAAAGCCTAAGTAACCGAGCGACCAAACGACTGGTCACTATGATACACACTGACCGCCAGGGGCCAGACGCTCAATGCAGGAGCTGCCCCTGGTGGTCAGTGCGCTCCCACAGTGGGAGAGCCGCTCAGCTGACCTTCGGGTGCTAGGCGCTGGGCGGCAGGTGCAGCTGGGCGGCAGGTGCAGCTGGGCCTGGATGAGCGGGGAGGGCTCAGGCTTCTCAAAGGCCACCTGCTGCTTTGGTCACTACTACATCCTTCGAGGGATATCGGACTGCCGGTTTCAGCCGATCCCCACAGGGCCTGGCCTGCAGGGATCGGGCCTAAACCGGCAGTCGGACACCCCCCGAGGGATCTGGATTGCAAGAGGGCGCAGGCCAGGCTGAGGGACCCCACAGGTCCATGAATCCATGCACTGGGCCTCTAGTATCTCAATAAAGCTTTTACTAAAAACAATAACAAAGAGAATTAGGCAGGATGGCACTGGTGGACACACTGATGGGGCATTTAGGGACAGGCAGGACCATGTCGAGGAGGGCTCTGGGTTCTACTTGTGTCCTGGGGCCTTCAGAGGAGGAGGACAACAGGTAGACACTCCCTTTTGCTGCCTGCCTCTGGTGCTCACCGGACACCCAGGGCCAGGGCCCTGGAGGCAGCAGGACACACCGGTTTGGTTGCAGAAAGGAGGGCCAAGCTGGTGCTGCGGACTGACAAACCATGAACCTCGAAAGTGGTTGGGCCCAAAAGGACTGAGGTCCAGTTTCCAGAACACCAACCTCCAGGCTTATAGGTTGGGTGGAGGGGCAGAGAACCCCTTGAGGGAGACTGGGAGGGAATGCAGGGATGGGCGGTGAGCCCAGAGGAGGGATCGAGGAGGAGGTGGTCAGTGCCAGAGGGCGAGCTCTGAGAAGCATCTGCTGACTTTAATGAAAAGGAGGTCCTTAGCGCCACCCTACAGAAGTCTTCCTGACAGAGGACATGGGGACAGGAGGCTGGGCTGGGGCCAGAAGGGGGAGTGGGGTTATGAGAAACATTTCTATGATGCTCACCTTACAACCTAGGGACAGGGACTGGGGACTGAGACTCCTACAGCCAGCCACTGCTCCCCACTTTTAAAATTTGAGTTCCTTGTTGATAATTTCACTAATCCTTGTGAACTTTTAATTTTAAATTTTATAATTGAGACATCGATGTGAACTGTCATGCAAAGGGGCACAGAGACACCACCCACACCACATGGTGCAGCCATAACAGAATAAGGTTTATTGGCGGAAACTAGCAGCAGAGTGGGAGCAGGGAAGGAAAGCACAACTCCTCTGAGATGACGCTGTCTGCAGAGGGGACACCAGCTTCCAAGAGAGGGATCCGCCCTATGTACTTTGCCGTGACAGTGATGGAGCAAGGGACATCTCTGTGGCTTTCGAACCATGGAGGAAGTGGACTTAGAAGACACTTCTGGAGTTCAGTAGCGAAGTGGCCATGGGGCCACCCAAGGTGATGGGAGTGTGCAAATTCATGTCCATCGGCATCCTTAGTGTGAGCAACACGGACCATCCATCTGTCCTCCAAGGTCAAAGCAGGTGTGGCGAAGAGTAAGAGTGTACCAGCTCCGTCAATATGAACGTCCAGGAGGAAAGAGAGGCCTGCATCCTCTTTAGATTCTTCTCACACTGCACCCCAACTTCTGGGTGCCTAGAGCCCAGCCAAGGTGACAGCTGTGGGGCTTAGGAGTAGGGAAGTCGCCGGCCTGCAGACCCCACGGGAGAGGCACAGGGCAGGCTCTGCAGGTGGCAATGGCTGGGGCTCAGTGCTTCTCGCCAGGCACCTCAGGCCTGTGTGAGGTTCCAGTGAAACTCCATTTTCCGACCATGCGCCACTGAGATACGTGGACTGTGTGGCTTTGGTGGCCTCTGTTGTTGCCAAGGGGATGTGGATGTACACACCAGCTCTGCATGGTGAGTTATTAAATAAGGTTTATTGCGGGACATGAACAAGCAGAGGGACGGTGGGGGACGCTGAGATGTCACCGTCCCATAGAAGGACGGTAGGCTCCATGGCCAGCTTGCCAGGAGAGAGAGCCTGCCGTCTGTGCTCCCTCTGCAATTACAGGATGAGGGCCAGGAGCCTTGCTGTCAAAGACAAGTCCTCATGAGCAAGCAGCAGCCCCTGCCTCCCCTGGACCTGCGAGGCCAGCTCTCTGCTGTGACCAGGCTGGAGAAAGAGATGCTCGCCTGCCGCCACCCAGGTCTGCCTCTCCTCCTGCCTCAGAGGAACGTGGCTGACCCAGGACACTGCGGCCTCAGCCAGGTGGAGTCTGCTCCATGCTGACTGCCTGTGGACATCCGTGCTGGCTCCCATGGCCAGAAACAACTCCTGCCATGGGATCATGGACATTGGGTTTAAATGGGAAAACAGTGAGGGAGAAAGTCTGACAGTGTGTAGTGGCGCCTCTGGTTGGCCGGCTCTGTAACTGAGGGATGGCTGTGTCCCAGCAGCAGGTGGCCAAGGGGCACAGGGGCCCACGTGGCACCTGCCCAGAAAACACCTGAGTGGCCGGAGCTCGGCAGGGCAGGTCAGCTGAGCTCCAGAAATCGACAAGTTCCCCACACGTGCCCTGGCCAGAGCAGGGCCACACCCAGCGGGAAAGTCCTTGGCAAGCCTCGTGCTCTGGAAACAGATAGGTGTTTGTGGCTTGGGGCGGCAGAACAGGGAAGACTTTGTAAAAAGATGCTTCTTCAGATCTTTCGGAGGTCAGGCCTTCCCCACATCACGCACACCTTCAAGCTGCCAGCTCCTCGCACTCCTCTTCGCCTGCGTGAAGACACCATCAGGTATTCCTCCTGGAGGCCTCCTGAGGAGTGTGACAGCTGTTGATGCTTCGAAAGAGTGAGAAAGAGCTTTTGTCCAGCAGCAGCTAGTTTGGTGGGAAATGCCAGGGTCCTGTATGGACATGAAGTATCCTTGATGCCGGCGACACCAGTGGGAACGGAGACGGGCCTCACTGAGACTCGCTGTTGGGTTTATGTGATTACAAAGAAACACATATTCATTATAAAAACCCAAACATTGCAGAAATAGGTAACACAGAAAGTTAAGGATTCCTGTAATACCTTTCCTTAGAGAAAAACCATCCGCTAGATCATTTTTATACACACATATATGCATACATCATATCAATTCCTTTAAAACATGAGATTGCTCCATTGCCATAAAACTTGGGAATCCCTGGCTTTCCACACTAGCAAGTTCTGGGAGGAAACACCAACATGCCTACGAAGTCCCATGTCCTGCTCTGGAAGTCTCTGGGCCCTTTCAAGATTCTGTCAGGAAAGACAGTTTTCCTCTGTTACTGCGATCGGTTTAGAAAATGTTTACAAATCCCTTGATATTCCTCATTCCAAGCGGAAGAGCGTGATTCCTCTCCCTTGGGTGTGGTGACTGACTTCTAATGAACAGAGTAAAGCAAGAGTGACAGGATGTGACACTGGTTATAAAGCCACTGTGGCTTCCTTCCTTTTTTTTTTTTTTTTTAAAGGGAAACAGCCTGCCTAGCTGGCTTGGCTGTGGATAGAGCATCGGCCTGAGGACCAAAAAGTCCAGGGTTTGATTCCGGTCAAGGGCGTCAAGGGCACATGCACAGATTGCGGGCTCGATCCCCAGCAAGTGGTGTGCAGGAGGCAGCCAATCAATGATTTTCTCTCATCATTGATGTTTCTTCTAACTCTCCCTCTCCCTTCCTCTCTGAAGTCAATAAAAATATTCAATAAATAAGTAAATAAATAAAAATAAAGGAAAACAGCCTATTGGAAATATAATTGACTGGTCAAATTTTTATTTATTTATTTTATTGATTTCGAGAGAGAAGAAGAGGGGGGTGGTGGAGAGAGAGGTTTATTTGTTGTTCTACTTATTTTTGCATTCATTGATTGATTCTTTTAAAAAAATATATTTTATTTATTTTTTACAGAGAGGAAGGGAGAGAGATAGAGAGAAACATCGATGAGAGAGAAACATCGATCAGCTGCCTCCTGCACATCTCCTACTGGGGATGTGCCCGCAACCCAGGTACATGCCCTTGACCAGAATCAAACCTGGGACCTTTCAGTCTGCAGGTCGACGCTCTATCCACTGAGCCAAACCGGTTTCGGCCATTGATTGATTCTTATATGTGCCCTGACTGGGGATCAAACTCGCAACCTTGGCATATCAGGACAATGCTCTAACCAACTGAGCTACTTGGCCGGGGCTTCCTTTTTTCTTTTTCTTTTTTTCCTTCTTTTTTTTTTTTTTAAGTGACCTAGCAGTTTTGGCTTTTTAAAATATGTTTTTTTAAAAAAAATTGATTGCAAAGAGAGGGAGAGGGAGAGATAGAAACATCCATGATGAGAGAGAATCATCGATTGGCTTCGTCCTGCATGCCCCCTACTGGGGATCGAGCCTGCAACCAGGGCATGTGCCTTGATTGGGAATGGAACCATGACCTCCTGGTTCATAAGTTGATGCTCAACCACTGAGCCACACCAGCTGGGCTTTTTTTTTTTTTCCAAACAGCTTTATTGAGTTATAATCACATACCATATGGTTCACCCATTTTAAGTACAGAATCTGACTGACAGTTTTAGTATATTCACAGAGTTGTGCGGCCATTATCATAATTACTTTTAGAACATTTTCACTACCCCAAAGTCCTCTCCCTCCTCTTCTATTTTTGGGGAGAGTTTGTGAAGGATTAGTGTTAATTTTTTGAATGTTTTTTTAAAATTATTTTTTTGTTGATTTTTTTTAGAGAGAGGAAGGGAAAGTGGAACATCAATCAGCTGCCTGGCTGCCTCCTGATGCCCCTGAGCAGGGACAGCCCAGACCCGTGCCCTGGCGGGGAACTGACCCAGCAGCCTCTTGGTGCACAGGACGACTGGCCAGGGCTTTAAATGTTTTTATTTATTTATTTATTTGAGGCAATATTATTTTATTTCTTCAAATATGTTTTTATTTTAGAGAGAGAAAGGGAGAGGAAGAGAGAAACAACCTCCCGCAAGCCCACAACCCCGGCATGTGCCCTGACCAGGAACGGAACTGGCGACCTTTCGGTGCATGGAACAATGGTCAACCAACTGAGCCCCACTGGCCAGCGCTCTTTAAATGTTTAGAAGTCACCAATGAAGTCATGCATCTGAGTCTGGGCTTTTCTTTGTGGGAAGTTTTAAAATTACTAATTCATTCTCTTATTATAGGCCTATTTAGATTTCCTTGAGTCAGTTTTGATAGCTTGTCTTTATAGGAATTTTTTCATTTTATCTGTTATCTAATTGGTTGGCACACCATTGTTCATAGTATTCCCTTAAAGTCCTTTTTCTTTGAGATAGATAGTAATGTCCCATCTTTCACTCATAATTTTAAGAATTTGAATTTTCTCTACCTTTTTTTTTAAAAATATATTTTATTGATTTTTTACAGAGAGGAAGGGAGAGAGACAGAGAGCTAGAAACATCGATGAGAGAGAAACACCGATCAGCTGCCGCCTGCACATCTCCCACTGGGGATGTGCCCACAACCCAGGCACATGCCCCTAACTGGAATCGAACCCGGGACCCTTCAGTCCGCAGGCCGACGCTCTATCCTCTGAGCCAAACCGGTTTCGGCAATTTTCTCTACCTTTAAAAAATATTTTTGGGTCAATTTAGCTAAAGGTTTGTCAATTTTGTTGATCCTTTCAAAGAACCAAGTTTTGATTTAGTTAATTTTCTCTTCTCTATTTAATTTCTATTCTTATCTTTACTATTTCATTCCTTCTACTTTCTTTAGTTTACTTGTCCTTTTTTGTTTTTTAATATATTTTTATTGATTTCAGAGAGGAAGGGAGAGGGAGAGAGAGATAGAAACATCAATGATGAGAAAGAATCATCAATCCTGCATGCCCCACACTGGGGATGGAGCCCGTAACCGGGGCATGTGCCCTGACCAGGAATCAAACTGTGACCTCCTGGTTTGTAGGTTGATGCTCAACTACTGACTGATCCATGCTGGCCAGGCTACTTTGTTCTTTTTCTAGTGTTTTAACATGTAAGTTTAAGTTATAGAGTTGAGATCTTTCCTTTTTTAATATAAGTTTTATAGCTATAAATTTCCCTCGAAGCATTGCTTGGTTGTATCCCATAAGTTTTGTTATGCTGTGTCTACATTTTGTTCATTTCAAAGTATTTTCTAATTTTCCTTGTGATTCCTCTTTGAATCATTGGTTATTTGGGAGTGTATTATTTAATTTTCATATATTTGTGAGTTTCCCACATTTCTTTCTAGTTACTGATTTCTGGATTTATTCCACTGTGGTCAGATAATACACTTTGTATGACTTCAATCTTTTTAAATTTATGGAGTCTTGTTATATGACCCAGGTACGGTCTATCCTGAAGAATGTTCTATATGAGTTTGAGAAGAACTCTGCTATTGTTGGCAGTTTTCTTCTTGTTCTGCTCTCTCACTCATTTTGGGGGAAGATAGCTGACATGTTTGAGGACATTCAAGCAGCCCCCAGAGGACTCCATATGGTGAGAAACAGTCCTCCAGCTCACAGCCATTTAAGTGAACAGGTCATGTTGGAGCTATTCCTCCCTCCCCACTTGAGCCTTCGGAGGACTGCAGCCCTGGCTGACATCTCTTCTTCAACTGTGAGAGACCCTGATCCAGAACCACCCAGCCCAACCACTCCTGAAATCCTGACCCACAGAAACGGTGGGAGATAGTAAATATTTGTCATTTTAAGCCTCTAAGTTTGGGGTTAATTTGTGACACAGCATTAGATAACTAGTATAATTACCCATTAATCTGCTGGCTTTCAGGAGAATAACTCTTGAAGCACAGTTGAACTTTAGTCAGCAGTTTTATCTTTTCTAAGGAAAAAAAATGGAAAAGCTAGATTAATAATTTTTTTCTTGTGGAAGCTGCTACAGCCAATGACACACACCTTGTAATGATGACATCAAAACCTTGAGGATAATGAAAAGCAGATAAAATGATGCTGATTTGGGGAGTCATTGGGAAGCCCCAAATTAGCTGTGCCCAGTAAAATCCGCTATTTGAGATTCTCAGAGTCATTCTGTAGCCCTTGTCATCAAAAAGATTGGGATTAACCAGATATCAAAGATGATCCACCCTTTACCATGCCAAAGGCACTCCATAATGTCTACTTCCTGTTTAAACCCAACAGTGGCTTTCTCTTGGAAATCTCTTTTTTTCTTTTTTTAGGTAGAAATCAAGTTTCTTTTGGTTATTTTATAGCACTTGAATTCATTTCTGTATTTTATAAGATGTGGCCGTAATGTTTACATGAATTAATAGGAGGCACACACTGCTTCCCAGAGACCGGGTTTATATGCTGTTTATGTACAGAGAACCCACTCGGTTCACACAGTTCATTATTTGCAAAACTTTACGTGTGTGTGTGCATATGTGCACACATTAGTACATTCTTCCAGGTGGTCTCTATTTTTTTCATCATATTTTCAATCAGTAAAAAACTAAGACCTCTGGGGGGTAATGTGGGGATAAGGACACATATGTAATAACTCAATCAATAAAGAAATTTAAAAAAATAAAGATAAAATGCCATTCCAAAACTCTAAAACACACACACACACACACACACACACACACAAAACTAAGACCTCTTACAATAAAAGAAAGAGAAAACTGTAGTTTGTAAGGATGGGACAGATTTAGGTGTATTTTCAGGTTCAGGAGAAGAAGCCAATAGAGAGGACAGATAGAAAATTCTGGAAAGCAGAAATGCCCTGGCAGACAGTGCCTATCCCCTGAGGTGTCTGAACTTTGAGCTGGCAGAGACCAAGATCCCACAGGTCTTTTTAATCTCTTCTGCACCCCCCACCCCCTCCCTGTTGGTACCTGGATCCTCCTGCTGGGCTGCAATGGGAAGCCGCTCACGCCGCCTCAGGGCCTCCAGGCCAACCAGATCCGGCATGTGGCAGTGGGCGCGCATCACCGTCACCTGCTGGCCCTGGGTAATGGCCCGGCTGCGGCAGCCCAGCCGGGCCTGGTCCCGGCACATCCAGTACACCTTCTCACCAGCAGCCTTCTCCTTCCTGTAGAGGAAGCACTCGTGCACCAGGAACCTGCCCCCGAGGGAAGTCTTCAGGAACTCCAGCGGCTGGGGGGGTCCTAGAAGGAACATCACGCGGTGAGTGGGGTGCCTGGGCCGGGCCTTGGAAACAGGGGAAGGAGCCTGGGTGCCAGAGACGGAAGCTGTTTCCTTCTTCCCACCAGCCTGTGCCAACCGGAAACTGTCAACCCCCGGCAGGACCACTCTGGTCCCTGCCCTCTACCCCTGTCTGTGCCTCAGGGACCTGGGCTGAAGCTCAGGTCACCAGCCCTGACACCTTCAAGTGGAGACTGGCTGCCTAAGGGCTCTGGTGCTGCCTGGGGAGGCTGGCCTGCAGCCACCCAAATCCTGAGTTTCCTGCAAGCCTCTCCGGACTTGGCTTGGACCCCACATTTGATGGCAAGTGCCCCAGGACAGGGGCTGAGCTGGAACATTCTGGGAGCCCAAGGCTGGTCTGAACCTTTGGCCAGCTGGCAACCAATCAACTCTCTCTCTCTTAACACTTTTCAGAACCTTAACTGAAAGGTCATGCATGTTGGGGTTGGGGTGGGGAAGGTGAGGGGAAGGGAGAGACAGAGGAAAACAGAAACAAGAGAGGCCCAGAGAACAGACAAAGGGTCCCCAAGGTGCAGGCACGTTGCCCCATACATGGGTGCTGAGCACAATCATGCCACCCTGGCCCACCCCATTCCTCCAGGGGTCTGAGCTGGTTTCTCTTACTGACAACCCATCCCGGACTGGGCCCAACGTGAGTGGGGAACCCAGAGGGAGCCTCTGCCCACAGGGAACTCAGCCAGTGGACAGACTGACAGGCATGGTTGGACCCCACTGGACATGGCCATGGATGGGAGGTCCTAGCAGGCAGCTCCGCCTGTGTTTTGGGGCTGGCCCCGGGGGCTGCCCGGCCAGCAGGGAGACCAGGGCCCAGCGCCCGCCCACACCTGAACCTTCCCTCAGGACTTGGGTGGGGAACGGCTCGCGCTGCTTCAGGGCCTCCAGGCCCCCCAGGTCCGGCGGGTGGCAGTGCCTGCGCATTACCATCACCCGCTGGCCCTGGGTGATGGCCCGGCTGCGGCAGCCCATGCGGGCCTGGTCCCGGCACGTCCAGTACACCTTGTCGCCAGTGGCCTTCTCCCGCCTGTAGATGAAGGACTCGTGCACCAGGAAGCTGCCGCCCAGAGGGGTCCTCAGGAACTCAGGGTCTCCTGGGGAGAAACGGGGGGAGCAGTCAGGGGAGGGAGAGCCCGGAGCCCAGGCCTTGGAACAGAGCAATGAGGTGGGCAGGGGCCCTGTTCTCAGACCCGCGCAACATGGTTCGAGGAGTGACCTCCACAACCTCTGCCCCAAGCTGTACCCACTTCCTCCCAGCTAGAGGGCCCTGGAGCCCCGGACACAGATACCCACCCACCCCCAGCTTCCAACCCAGCCTCGCCTTAGCTCCAGGGGCTCCTTTCCAAAGCCTGGCAGGGAGGGGAGATGAGAGGCTGGTGAGGTGGAGGCCCCTGGAGGCAGAGGGCTGTCCCTCCATCTCGTGGTGCTGACAGGAAAGGGGTGTCTTTGCTATATCTCCTAGCTTACCCAGGTGGCTGCAATGGGGTGCACACTGGCCATGCAGTCCCCGCTGAGTGGGAGGGTAAGCGGACAGCCACTCCGGGGGACAAGTAATCAGCAGTACAATAGGCACAGTGTGGAGCGCACAGCCGACTCTCCAGGGAGCCAGGCTGGGTGGGGATTTGACGCTAAGGCAGCAGGAGGAGGCAAGCAATAGTGTGAATGTGTTGAGACGGAGGCAGTTAAACGCTTCTGCCCAAAGAACTCCCTTCCCTCTGTCCAGGTACAGGGACCACACAGAGGGGCTGGAGACAGACCGGGGAGTCTGTTTCCCCACAGCAGAGGACGGCCCTGGAGAGGTGGGGTGTCTGGATGTGGCTGGAGCTGGGTGACCTCAGGGCATGTTTCTGTTCCCCTGGCACCCAATGAAAATGTCCCCCGAGGAAGGCAGGCACAGAGCACCAGGACAGGAATCGGGAGAGGGGAGGGGCGGGCCGCACAGCAGAGATGCTGACAGAATGGTCGAGGCTGGGGGTGAGGGGTGGGCTGTGATCAGACTTGGCAAACCAGCCTGTAGCGCAGTGGTTCTCAACCTTCCTAATGCCGCGACCCTTTAATACAGTTCCTCATGTTGTGGTGACCCCCAACCATAAAATTATTTTCGTTGCTACTTCATAACTGTAATTTTGCTACTGTTATGAATCGTCATGTAAATATCTGATATGCAGGATGTATTTTCATTGTTCTCGACCCACAGGTTGAGAACCGCTGCCAGGGGAAGCCACTGACAACAGTGGAGTCCAGTGGCCAAGTCTGGGAGCCTGAGGTCCCTCTGAAGATGGGTCCATGGCAGCGCCACGCAGGGCCTGGGTGTGGGTTGTTTGTATGAAGAACAACCTTATAAGGGGGTCTGCGCCTGGGGAGGAAGAATCTTGGGGTGGGGAAAAAGGAAGTGGAAGTCTGCATTGGGACTGTGACACTTCTTACTTGTTTTCCATGCCCCAGGCCCAGAACGGGGGCAGCCAGTCTTAGCCCACTGTGGGAGGGTCCTCCTGTGGGCACTGGCCCATCCTTGCATAGGACCACTTCAGAAAGCTGTGGTCATTCAATAACAGAGACCATATAACCAAGGAAGGATCTATAACCCGGAGCTCTGCAAACAGCCACACTCTCCATCAAGATACCTTCGGACACACATGGTCTCAAAGTGCGGCCTCCAGGGGCCCTTGCCGGGCTAGTAACGAGAGGAGGGACTTCAAAAGACAAGGAGGTAAACCAAGCAAGAGAAAGAGAGACCTCGAGATGAGGTCAGCTAGGGGACCCCAGTCAGACTGGAGCAGAAAGCCTGGTGAGCTGCCCGCTGCTGGGTGAGGAGGAGACGTGTGAGGAAGGAGCGATGGGCACGCAGAACACTAGGTGGACAAATAAAGCAGCTGCTCAGCTGCCTGGAAAACAAAGAGCTGTGTGAGGGAGAAGCCGTCGCAATGCATGCCCAGCTCAGCGAACCCATTTATACAATAAAGCGAAAACGAAAACTGCAGTAACTGCACTGAAAGGATGGGGGCAGCAGGTAACAGCTGAGTCCTCTATCTTTACCAACACTTCCTCTCATTAGAAATCAAAAGAGATTCAGTTGATGATGGTAGAAGCTCGTTTCAAGAAATAGGGTACCCCTGGCTGGTGTGGTTCAGTGGTTGGAGCGTTGTCCAATACACCAAGGGGTGGCAGATTGGATTCCCGGTCAGGGCGCCTACCCAGGTCGCAGGTTTGATCCCTAGTCAGGCACAAGTGGGAGGCAGCCAATTGATGTTTCTCTCTTACTTTTTCTCTCTAAAAATCAATAAAAAAATAAAAGAAACAAGGGAAAGAGCTCAGAATTATTATTTGGGGTGGGAATTGGGAGTGAGGATGGGGCGGGGCTGCCGTGTGCCTTGTAGCTTCATCTCCAGGTACACAGAAGTTACATGGAAATGGAATAAAGAGTCAGAAAGAAATACAATCAGAAATCTCAACTGCCCAGAAAACCTGAGAGAACTTTAGGGCCAAAAAGTTCCTAATTTAGAAATTAAACAACTGATAACTTCTGAAAGAGAGGCAGGTGTCTCCCAGACATGAGTGCAAAGCTGGGTAAGTAAGAGAAGGCAGGGCCAAAGCTGCTCTTCTTAGCAAGACGAGGACAAGAACATTTACGTTATTTACATCTTATACCTGTGAGAGTCCAAAAACCAGGCCCTCTGGGGCTGACCAAGTGGACAACGATGGAAAGAGAGGGGCTGCGACCCTCGTCAATGGCTCCCTTAGGGCAGATGATAGATATTTATGGAGCAGAGCAGAGGAGAGAAGTAGTTGGCTAATTACATGAAAATACCACCTTCTGTCTTTAATCACGTGGTCTGTAGGATGTGCCTGTTACTCAATACTGTATTATCCAATCACACTGTAAAAGTGAGAAACTGGCCGTGTGGAATTAGCTTCCTCTATGAATTCTTAAGAAAGAAAAGGGAGGAGGAAGAGGAAAGGAAGGCTGGGTTGATCACGTGCTGTGGAGATGTGGGGGCAGCTTGGGGCTGGTCTACCACCTGAGTGAGTGGGACGACCTAGAGTCACCCCGAGTCTGGTCAGGGAATGTGGAGAGGTGGTGGTGGAGGAGTGGAGGCAAGGAAAGGGAAAGGCAAGAGGAGAGCTCCTGGTAAGGTACGGGAGGTGCCTGCTAAGGGACATGGGCGTCAAAAAGGAAAGGCTGGCTGATCTCCTGCCTGTCCCCAGACCTGCTCCCCATCTGTCTTACCTGAACTCCCCCTCTGGCCGACACCAGGGCGTTTCTCCCGCTGCCTCAGGGTCTCCAGGCCCATCAGATCAGGAGGGTGGCAGTGGCCTCGCATCACGGTCACCTGCTGGCCCTGGGTGATGGCCCGGCTGCGGCAGCGCATGCGGGCCTGGTCCCGGCACGTCCAGTACACCTTGTTGCCAGCGGCCTTCTCCCGCCTGTAGAGGAAGGACTCGTGCACCAGGAAGCTGCCCCCCAAAGGGGTCCTCAAGAACTCAGGGCCTCCTTATGAGAAATGGGGTAGGTGGTCAGCAAAGGCTGAGCCAGGCCTGATGCCACCCCCTCCCGCTCCCAGGCCCTCAGGATGTAAGACTTGAGGGGGCCCCGGCTCTGGCCAGTGGGCTTGAAGGACTCACCCAGGCCCTTTTCCTGGTCCCTGGTGGGAGATTCCTGCAGGGCCTGCGGCTTCGTGTGCTTTCTGGGCCGGGGCCTGGTGAGGGTCAGGGTGCCAGGCCCCCTGTGGTACAGCAGGCTGTCCACACCTTGGAGCAGCTTGTTCACTTGGCCCCCAGGGCCGCCTGGCCTGGCCTTCTGCGTCTCCATGGTCTTCTCCTGCTGCCGCCGGGCCTGCAGGCCCTCCATGTCGGGCGGATGGCAGTGGCCGCGCATCACGGTCACTCGCTGGCCCTGGGTGATGGCCCGGCTGCGGCAGCCATGAAGGACGTGGTCTCGGCACGTCCAGTACACCTTGTCTCCCACAGCCTTCTCTCGCTTGTACAGGAATGACTTGTGCACCAGGAAGCTGCCCCCATAACAGGTCTTCAAGAACTCGAAGGGCGGGCGCTCTGTTGGGGAAGGAACCAGCAGTCACAGTGGTCAGAGGGGCGGCGGTCAGGCCGTGCTGCTAGTGGAATGTGTGGCCAGGCGTGCTCTGTCCAAATGCAGCCCACTGCACCCCGCCCAGCAGCTCAAGGGGGAGTTGCAGTTCCTCTTCTGCAAGATCATATGCCCAGGTGGTCCAAGCTGGCTCTGACTCCACAGCCTATGCCCTCACGCACTCCAGGCCATACTTTTTCTTAGGGTTTATTTGAAAATGTTATCTAATTTTTGATTTATACTTGCACGCGCCATAAAATACAGATGGTACCAAAAGATACACAATGTAAAACAAGTCCCTGCCCCGGGTACTCAGAACAGCAGTTGTTTTAACAGCGGTTGACTCCTTTCCAACCAGCCTTTGGGACCAAGCCCACCACCCAGTTGTGGGTAATAAAAACTGCACAAAAATTCCGCCTGCAAGTTACTCAGAGCCACCACATGCTGGGCCAGTGCTGAGCACTGCCCACTTGTCCAACACCTAATCTCCCTGACATTTAGACTATGATCCATCCTAGGACAAAGCTCCCAAAACTGCAGAAATTCAGCAAATGTTCTGAGGCTACCCAGCTACATGAGATGGGGCTGGAACGTGAACCTGGGACCCACAGCTCAAAGTTCTCCCACCAGGTTGACCTTCCCAAACTGCCCAGGTTGCTAGAATCACACGGAGCCCATTAAAACTCATGATTCTGTGGCCTCACACCAGACCCTGCTGTGTCAGA
>NW_005871120.1:5042638-5055750 GCF_000147115.1 Myotis lucifugus
TTCAAGAAAAATTCCCACCACCGGGACCTTGGGGCTTGGTTTTATGGAGATTTCTTGGTTTCATATCTATGGGCTTTAAAGAGCCAAGGGGGCACCGTTTATTTTTTTTAAAAGGTCGTTTTTACCTTTGAACAACATTTTTTTAACACGTGTGTGAACCCCCCACTTTTCATTTTGGGGAAGAAAGAAAGGGGCCCCGGGGTTTGTGGCCTTTTCCCAGAAATGGAAACTGGGGGGGGGGCGGCCCCTCCCCAAAACCATCAGCCAATCGGCGTTTTCTTGAGGAGGCAAGCTCCTTAGAAGGCAAAGGGTCAGCATCGACAGGCTTCTCCGGAAAGTTCAGCTTTTGGGGGCGGGTCCGGATCCTCAGGGCACAGCTTGGGCTCACCCCCTTGAGTGGCTCCTCCACCTGGCCTCCGGGGAACCTGGGGACTCCCCAAGCCCTCCGGCGGGGCTGGGCTGCGCAGCAGCTTCTGTTTCCGGCGCCGGACCTCCAGGCCCTCCTCGTCAGGGGGGTGACAGTGGCCCCGCATCACGGTGGCCCGCGGGCCTCGGGTGATGGCCCGGCCACGGCAGCCCAGCTCGGTGTGCTCTCGGCACTTCCAGTACACTTTGTCCCCCACTGCCTTCTCCTGCTTGTACAGGAAGGACTCCAGCACCAGGAGGCGGCCCCCGAACGGGGTCCTCAGGAACTCCAGGGGCTTGGGGGCTGCTAAGGGCAAGGAGAGGGCTGGGTTAGCTGACACGGAGTAAACATGAGGGACTGGATGGGAGGGTTGGGGGGAGCGAGGTTGGACAGGGATGAAGAACACACCAGCCTGGGACAGGTTTGTAATTACAGATAAGGAGGCTTGGAGCAGGGAGGGGACAGCCAGTCACCCCACTGGAAAGGGGGGTGCACGGAGGCCCAAGTGTGAGCATGCAGGGTCAGGGTTAGCAGGCCGGGAGCTCACCTGTGTCTGGCTGGCTGCATTTCTGCTCAAGGGCCTGGGGGCTTGGCTGGACTGGCCCTCCCTGCTCCTCTGCTGGCAGGGTCTGGAGGGTTCTGCCCAGGGTGTCGGGGCCAGGCATCTCCAGGGACATGGCACAGTGCACTTCTTTGGGCAGGGAGTCCACGCCATCCCCGTCCCCGGTGCAGACCGTTACCAGGACCAGGACCAGATTGAAGTATTCGTTGGGGTCTGTGGAGTCCGTGGGGGCTGCGGGGGCGACATCTGTGCCAGTCTCAGCGGACGGCTCCTGGCCAGTCTTCATACTCGCGCTCTCCTGCTCGCTGGGCTCAGGCAGGGGCATTCCGGGACCAACGGCCGGTCCCCCAGACCACACTCAGGCCCCAGTTGTTGGATTTCCCCTCCTCCTCCCAGACAAGGAACCTGGCAGTCCAGGGTGTCTGTCCTAAGGGAGGAGGCAAAGCCCCATCAGTGGAGAAGCCTGGGGCTCAGGAGAATGGATCTGGGGTGCAGGTAGGGAGACGAGGCACTAGGCTAGGCAAGGACCTGAATGGAGCTGCAGAAGCCCAGGCTGGTGCTTCTGCTTGGCTAGTTCCTCTCTTGGCGACAGTGAGTATGTCACCTCCCTCATCCAAACCTCACTTTCTCCATGTGTGAATGTGCCAAATACAAGGCTCTTGGCAGGGGAGTGGGGGAGGGTTGGTTGGAGGGGGGTGCTGTCAGGGCACTAAGATACTGGTAACTGTGAGTTACTATGAATTGAGGCCCACAGGGAGACGTGTTTCGTGGTTTTTTCCATTTAACCTTCCAGCCCCGTGTTATGAAAGTCCGCCATTCTCACTGACCCAGGTTACAGACGAGGACACTGAGCCTGCCAGGGCGACCAGCACAGCCATGAAGCGGCAGAGCTGGGAGGCCAGCTGAGGCCGAGCTGGAGCCCACCCCACACGGCGCCTGGCGTGCCTTGTCCAGGATAACAGTCACCGGCGTTCCTGAGCACCAAGCATCAGAGACAAGCACTGGGGACATGAGCTCAGCTCACTGACCTTCCCAGAATCCCCAGCGCCCTCTCACCCTGACACTCTGCAGACCACAGAGTTCCTGGCCCTGAGAGGCGTGACTCTCTGGACTCACAACTAGGTCCTGTGCCCACCCCAGGCGGGAGGCCTGGGGCCACCCAGAGCTCAGGAGGTGCCAGGGCCCCAGGAAGGCAGTGACCTTGTGCTTGAGCTGGTGCTGGCGCTGCCTCAGCTGGGCGGGGACAGGGCTGTGAAGCTGTCCAGAGGATCCGCGGTCACTGAGGGCTCCCTGGCTTCTGGCCTGGAGAAGCAGAAAGAATGGACTATGGGGACCTGGGTGTCCTGGAGACCGGGGTAGGGACACCAGTGTGGGGTGGTCTTTCTGTCTTCTTGGGGGGCTGGGGTGGTGGGCACATTGTGGGTCTTTCCGTTTCTCAGTCCAGAAACAAGACTGCTGCCTCCCCTCACATTTCCGTTTCCCCACAGTGAGCTGTCACCCCATCCCAAGTTCTGTGGTTCCAATTCCTCCTGATCCCCTTTCCTACTAGGAGGTTCCTGGGCTGGTGCCCACATTTAGCTCCCCAAGCCCCGGTCAACCCAAGTGCGGGGGCCCAGAGCCCCTGATTCCCCACGGCTTCCCTCAAAGTCCCTGTGCTACATGCTTGCCCAGCCGTGGGCAGCAGCAAAGCGAAAATAAATCCTCCAGGTACCAGGACAAATGGTAGGCGTCCCTGCCTAACCTGCGTCATCCTCCCCCTCCCCTCTCCCCGGTCCAGCTCCTCCCAGACAAGCCAATCTCTGGCTCTCCCGTGTGGTCCTTCCCGCCCCGTCCGTCCTGCCCCACAAAGCGCTGGAGGGGTGGGGGGGACGGGGACCGGGGACACGGCCTGGCAGCAGCAAGACGCACCCGCACCCGCGCCTCCCTGGGCAGGGCAGCTCTGGGCAGGAAAGGGTAGCAGTTGAGGCCCCGCCTACAGGCCGCCCGCGTATGATCGGCTCCGGCTCCGGCGGGAGTCCCTCCACCCGCAGTGCAGTCCGCCCCTATGGCCAGCAAGCTCCGGGGTCTCTGAACGCAAGTGGCAGGTCCCCAACGCCAAGTCCTCCCCGTGCCCGTGAGCTGCCCGCGCTCCCGCCTTCCCTATGGCCTCCACCGACAGGATGAAACAGCGCAGAGCAGCTGGCCCTCCCTTTCACAGGCCTTTCAGACACGCAGGCCACCCAAATCGGTGCGGCCACTGCCCGGCCAGCATGCACATTCCTACAGTCGGTCCCGCCACGCAGCTGGACCGGAGTGAAGGCTGCAGGGACCCACCCACACCAACCGCCTTGGCCTCAGAGGATCAGGCGCCGGAGCCCCGCCTCCTCCAGGTCAGCTGGGTGGACATGACCAACAAAGACCAACAGGGGTCAGCTGGCAAAGGCCCCGCGTTCCCGGGGAGCTGTGCGCGTTGTCATGGAGCCCGAGTCAGGAGACACTGCAATCCTCTCAACTCAAATTGCCGTTTAAATTCAGGACCCTTGTGTCTCAAAGGAAATGGAAAACAAAAGACCTTGAACTATGGCTGACCATCGGCTGTGGAAAGGCCTCAATGGACTAGAATTTAGGTTTGATTGATAGACAGTTCCCATTCTCAACCATTAAAGGCCCTTAAGTTGTAGACTTTTAATGACCACAAATTCTCCTGCAAAGTTATGCAGGCCCTTTGCACTGTGGTCTTGAATCTGGACTGGCCTGCAGCCCAGATTGATCCTCTGTGTAACCTGAGTGTGCCAGGAACTCACAGTGCGGGGTGGAAAGCCTTGCCCTCCGGGGACATGGCCCTGAGGCCAGTGGGGAAGGAAGCTGTGGGAGAGGCCACATGCAGGGGACAGGGGCACTGCCAGGAATGGAGGAAGACCATCTGGCACCGTTCAGCCGAGCCCACCCTCCAGCTGGGTACAGTCACATGAAGGTGCCTGAGAAAACCAGTAGAGGCCCAGCCCAGCCACCCCATGATTCAGAATTTTACAGTTTGATCTGTTACCTGATCAACAATAAACTGCTATTTAAGCTAGTAAGATCAGAGATCATTCATTACACAGCAGTTCTTGGCAATGACTGAACCGCGTGGGTTTTGGCTTTTTGATGAATGGAATAATACTAATGGCTCTGAAATATCTAACATCAAAGTGCTTTTGAACTCCAGGTGCCATGCTACACAAATGTTAAATCCCTCAGATGATTGCATTAAAGGGCTGGTAATCCCGTGAAAGGAACAAAAATATTGAGTATAAAGGATAGCAAATGAGAATTACATATTGAAAAAATCTAACATGAAATAAGCCAGTCAAAAAAGAAAAGTATTATATGATTCCACTTACTGGTATATGATGAAGCTAGAGTTATCAAATTTTATAGAGACAGAAAGTAAAATGCTGATCTGTTATCTGTGGTGGAATCCTCGCCGATATGCAGATTTTTGTGAAAATCCTAACAGGTAAGACCATTACTTTCGAGGTTGAACCCTTGGATACAACAGAAAATGTAAGACCAAGAACTAGGATGAGGAAGGAATTCCTCCTGGTCAGCAAAGACTGATCTTTGCTGGCAAGCAACTGGAAGACGGACGTTCTTTGACTACAACATTCAGAAAGAGTCCACTCTTCACCTTGTGTTGAGACTTTATGGTGCTGCTTAGAAAAGGAAGAGTAAGTGTAAGAAAAAGGTTAAGCTGGCTGCCCTGAAATACTACACAGTGGACAAGAATGGCAAAATCAGACACTTTTGCTAGGAATTTTTATGGC
This sequence comes from Myotis lucifugus, assembly GCF_000147115.1. Lineage (NCBI taxonomy): Eukaryota > Metazoa > Chordata > Mammalia > Chiroptera > Vespertilionidae > Myotis > Myotis lucifugus. Next base: position 5,047,392 of record NW_005871120.1, read on the forward strand.
CAGCCACTCTGACAGACATTATTGTGGCAAATGTTGTCTGACCTATTGCTTCAACAAACCAGAAGACAAATAATTATATTTAGGTAAATTAACTACATCAACTTAAAAGAGAGAGAGAGAGAAAGAGAGAGAGAGAGAGAGAGAGAGAGAGAGAGAGAGAGAGAGAGAGAGAGAATTCAAATGGTGTTGACAGGGGCTGGGGGGTAGGGATGGGAGTGTTGTGTAATGGATACCGGGTGATGTTTGGGATGATAAAAAGATAGATGGTGGCTATGGTTGCACAACATTGTGAAAGTACTTAATGCCACTGAACTGTACACTTTAAAATGATTTAAGTTGTAATATTTTTTGTGTATATTTTACCACACACGCCCCCCCAAAAAAATCTGTAACAAATTATATGTAGTGATGCCCCATTTACCTAATATCTGATTAAATAAAGGAATCCCTCCATGATTCAGAATTTTACAACTTTATCTGTTTCACAATTTATCCATTTGGGATAGATATCTTCACAAGCTCTTGTCACTCCTCACTTTCTGGATAAAGAGGATACACATATTTTATCCTGATTTAGAAAAGGAAGTGTCTCCATCCATTTCCTTGGGCACATCTCCCTTCCCCCAGGGAGGCCCTTTCTCCACCATTCATGCCCTGCTCTCTCTGGTCAACAAATCTGTGTCTCTGCTGGTTCTTTGCATTTGGATGATCAAGGTTTTTAGGGCTCCTGTGTCCTAAAACAAAACCTAACAAAAACCCCCTCCTTAAAACATTGATCAAAATTAATGATTTAATTTTGCAAGAACAGCACATACCCCTTCCTTTTCACCCTGGTCATCCGGCAGCTGCCCCTTAACTCTGCAGACACCATTCTCCCCTTTGGTCACCATGCAGGATCAGCACTGGCTCGCTCCATCCATAAACCATGTTCTCTCTCTGAAACACTTGCTCATGCCTGTATGTGGTCTATCTGTATGATGGAATTTATTCAGCAATAAAGGAATACAGTCCTGACACGTATTACCATGTGGATGAACCTTGAAAACATGATGCTCAGTGAAAAAAGCCAGACACAAAAGGTCACATATTGTGTGATTCATTCATATGAAATGTCCAGAAGAGGCAAATCCATAGAGACAGAAAGCAGATTAGTGGTTTCATAGAACATAGGGCAGGAATCAGGGAGTGATGCTAAGGAGTGTGGGGGTTCTTTTGTGGGTAATGAAAATGTAAAATGGATTGTGGTGATGGTTGTACTCCACACCACTGTGAACACACTCAAAACATTGAATTGCACACTTCAGATGGGGGAACTGTATGGTATATAAATCATATCCAAATAAAGTTGTTTTAAAAAAAATCCTTATAGCTATGACTCAGGTCCCCAGAGTCACTTGAATAAAAACCAGTTTTGTACATCATAAACAGATTTCTCACTCCTGGGCTTGCTTTCTTCATCAAAGGAGAGGGGCAATATGAATTATGTATTGAGATATTTTGTACGTTGCTAATATCTGAACAAAATAGTAGTAAATCACCCATAATCCTGCCACTTGAATGCACGGCTATTTACACTCTTGTATTTGTAACTTTAACACTTTATTTTCTGTTGCACACACATTGTGTTCTACATGTTGTTTGCTATTTTACTCCACATTAGAGTGGGAAGCCCTCACCTGCAGACCAGATGGAGTCCTAAAGTATTATGTAACCTAGGCCCATAACAGTTATGAAAACAAAATCTAAATCCTCAACAACAATACTCTGGAAAACCACAAGATGGCAATGCTACTTCTTAAAAATGAAAAGTACTACACCACATTCTTGATAAAAATTAGATGCATGGCACAGCGTTTCCAAAACAAGAATTTGGGAGTTTCAACGTGTTACAAAAATAATTCAAGAAGAATTTCTAAAATGTCTATTTGAAAAACTTATTAGTTAGAAAGCAAAATCCAATTAACAAGTTCAATAAAAACTATTTTTTCCAAGCTAAGGGTTTTTTGGTGTTTTCTTTTTTTCTTTTTTTTAAAAAGACCACAGGATTATTTGGACAATGACATTACATCTAGCTTTCAATCCACTTTTCTTCCATCTCTTCTTAACTCCAGTCATATTTTTTATTTATTGACTAATTTTAGCTTATTTACTCATAACTTAAAAAAAACAAACACCTTAAATAACTGGAAAAAATATCTCAAAATGTTAAAAGTAGTAAGAATAGCGATTTATTTTTCCTTACATTTCAAAATTGTTTGCAATGTACATGAACTCTTTTTACAGTGGAAAAATATTAAATGCTCTAAAGATAAGCTGTATTTCTTTAATTGGTAATTTTTTCTATAACTCCATAACTCACAGGGAACATTCCTATGTCATACAAGAAAATAAAGACTGCCCAGCCGATGTGGCTCAGGGGTTGGGCATTGACCTATGAACCAGGAGATCACAGTTCAATTTCCAGTCAGGGCACATGCCTGGGCTGCCGACTCGAACCCCAGTGTGGGGAATGTAGGAGGCAGCTGATCAATGACTCTCTCTCATCATTACTGTTTCTATCTCTCTCTCCCTCTCCCTTCCTCTCTGAAATCAGTAAGAATATACATTTTTAAAAATAAATAAACAAACAAACAAAAAATAAATAAATAAATAAATGAATGAATGAAATAGAGGTCTTAAAAAAGTGGCAGTGGAGTAAGTGGAAGCTATACTGACACTCCTAGGACCAAACTGGAAATACAACTAAAATACAGAAAAACCACCCTGAAAAATCAACTGAAGACTAGCTGGAGAGAATCCTGACAACCAAGGGTGCAAAGTGAAAAACCGCATAGAGACTGGTAGGGAGTGCAGAGATGCAAAAGAGCTGGCCAGGCTTCCACAGACAGCAGCTGGAGGTCTGGAGGGATATCTCAGCTGTGGGGGGTTCCCATAGAAAACTCTGGGGTCTAAACCCCAAGCTGGACTTCCCACCCCAGAGCACCAGAACTTAGAAAGGTGCCCACAGAACATCTGGTTGTGAAAAGCAGCAGGGTTGCTGCTCACCATCCAGAGATCGCTGGAAATGCAGGCACCCCTTAAAGGGCCAACGCACAAAATTTCATGTGCAGCCACTCACCTTGGGCTTTGGCAGAGGGAGGGCAGAGTGGACTGGAGCTGTGTGAGGAGAGTCCATGTTGGGGCTCTGGGGCTGGAGCTTGTAAGGCAGCCACCCCGATTTCTTGCACTGAGTCATTCCCTCACCACCCCGATTTCTTGCGCTGAGTCATTCCCTCAGGCTGCAGAGGACATCTTTTTCCACAGACCTTTGCTATCCAGGCAGTTTTTGCCTGGGGGGGAAGGCAGTTGCCCCACCCTGTTGGAAGATCTCTTGCCCCACCCTTCGATCAATATAGCCTGAAGCTAATCAAACCTGAATACAAGCAGACTACAGGCAGAGGCAGGCCTCTGGAAGCTTTGAGTCTTTGCCTGATCTCCTTCTGGGCCCGGGGCTAGGAAAAGCAGACCCTGGTGCACATCTTGGTCCTTTCCAAAGACAACCAGACCCAGGAGAGCAAGCCACAAGTTGTGGATTGCTGATACTCTAAACAGGAGATTCAGGGCCAGTCAGAAATAGCATCTGACATTGTCCTGCACTAGAGATAAGGAGTCATAACAGATATACCTAATACATAAACACAAACACAAATAGGCAGCCAAAATGGGGAGACAAAAAAAAAACAATTCCCAAATGAAAGAACAAGAGAATTCTCCAGAAGAAGAGCTAAACAAAATGGAGTTAAGAAATTTATCAGATATAGAGTTCAGAATAATGATGGAAAAGATGCTCAAAAGCACGAGAAAAGATATAGTAACTATGAAAAAAGTCAAGTTGGAAATAAAGAATGACACAGCACTAATAAAGAACACATTGAAAAGAATGCACAGCAAATTAGGGGAAGCTGAGGATCAGATCAGTGAATCAGAAGACAGGGTAGAAAAAAATTACTCAATCAGAGAAACCAAAAAGAAAAAAAATGAAAAAATAGGACAGCTTAAGGGAGCTGTGGGACAACATGAAACGTAACAATAGTCTCATAATGAGAGTGCCAGAAGGGGAACAAAGTGAGCATGTTTGAAGAAATAATGGCAGAAAAGTTCCCTAACCTGGTGAAGGAAAAAAAAATCACACAAGTCCAATGAGGCACAGAGAGTCCCAAGCAAGAAGAACCCAAACAGCCCTAGCCGATTTGGTTCAGTGGATAGAGCATCGGCCTGCGGACTGAAGGGTCCCAGGTTCGATTCCGGCCAAGGGCACATGCTCGGGTTGCAGGCTTGATCCCCAGTAGGGGGGCGTGCAAGAGGCAGCCAATCAATGATTCTCTCTCATCATTGATGTTTCTCTCTCTCTCTCTCCCTCTCCCTTCCTCTCTGAAAGCAATAAAATATATGTAAAAGAAGAAGAACCCAAACAGGCCCATGCCCAGATATATTATAATTAAAATGCCAAAAATTAGACAAAGAGAGAATCTTAAAGGCAGCAAGAGAAAAGCAATTTGTTACCTACAAAGGAGCTCCCATAAGGCTGTCAGCTGATTTCTCATCAGAAAACCTTCAGGCCAGAAGGGAATGGCATGAGTTATTCAAAGTAATGAAAAGCAAGGATCTGAAACCAAGATTACTAAGAGTTTATCACCACCAAACCAGCACTTCAAGAAATGCTAATTGGACTGCTGTAATGAGAAAAAAACAGGAAGAGAGAGAAACATGGACATACAGAATTAAAATGGCAATAAATAAGTACCTTTTAATAATAACCTTAAAGGTAAATAAATGGATTAAATGCTCCAATCAAAAGACATAGGGTAGCTGAATGAATACAAAAACATGACTCAATTATACGCTGTCTACAAGAGACCCGCCTCAAAACAAAAGACTCACACAGGATGAGAGTGAAAGGATGGAAAAAAATTTCCCATGTAAATGGAAACCAAAAAAAGCTGTGGTAGCTATACTCAGATCTGACAAAACAGACTTCAAAATGAAGGCCATCACAAGAGACAACAAAGGTCACTACATAAAACCAAAGGGATCGATCCAGCAAGAGGATATAACCCAGGTAAACATATATGCACCCAACAAAGGAGCACCTAAATATATTTTAAAAACTTCTAGAGGACTTTAAGGGAGAGACAGACAACAATACAGTCATAGTAGGGGATTTTAAACACCCTGCTGACATCACTGGATAGATATTCCAGAGAAAAAATTAACAAGCAAACAGTGACTCTAAACGACACACTAGATTAGATGGATATTTAATTGATATTTATAGAACATTTCACCACAAAGCTGTAGAATATACCTATTTCTCTAGTGCACATAGGTCATTCTCAAAGATAGACCACATGTTAGGACACAAAACAAGTCTCGCCAAGTTCAAGAAGATTGAAATCATATCAAGCATCTTCTCAGATCACAGTGGAATGAAATTAGAAATCAACTACAGTAAAAACACTCAAAAATATTCAAACACATGGAGGCTAAATAGCATGTTATTTAACAATGAATGGGTTACCATTGAGCGCAAGAAATAAATAAAAAACTTCCTGGAAACAAGTGAAAATGAACACACACAGTCCAGAATCTCTGGGACACAGCAAAGCAGTCCTGAGAGGGAAGTTTACAGCACTACAGGCATAGCTCAAAAAATAAGAAAAATTAATAATAAACGATTTAACCCTACAACTCAACGAATTAGAAAGAGAAAAATAAGAAAAGACCAGAGTAATTAGAAAGAAGGAAATAATAAAGATTAGAGCAGAAATAAATGGCATAGAGACTAAAAACAAATCAATGAAACCAAGAGCTGATTCTTTGAAAAGATAAACAAGATTGATGAACCATTGGCCAGACTCATCCAGTAACAAAGAGAGAGGACCCAAATGAATAAAATCAGACACAAAAGTGGAGAAGTAATCACTGACACCACAGAAATACAAAGGATTGTAAGAAAATACTATGAACAACTAACTATATGCCAACAGCTGGACAACGTGAATGAAATGAACAAATTCCTAGAAAAACACAATCTTCTGAATCAGGAAGAATCAGAAAACCTGAATAGGCTAATAACGACTGATGAAATGGATGCAGTAAAAAAAAAAAAAAAAAAAAAACCCCAGCAAACAAAAGCCATTGTCCGGACAGCTTCACAGGGAAGTTTTACCAAACATTCAAAGAACTAACACCTATACTCCTCAAACGATTCCAAAAAATCCAAGAGGAAAGAACATTTCCAAGCTCTTTTTATGAGGCCAGCATTATCCTAATTCCAAAACCAGATAAAGACACTACAAAGACCTGTCTGGTTTGACTCAGTGGATAGAGTGTTGGCCTGTGGACTGAAGGGTCCTGGGTTCAATTCTAGTCAAGGGCACATGCCCAGGTTGTGGGCTCAATCCCCGGTAGGGAGCGTGCAGGAGGCGGCTGATCAATGATTCTTTCTCATCATTGATGTTTCTATCTGTCTCTCCCTCTCCCTTCCTCTCTGAAATCAATAAAAATACATTTTTTTAAAAAGACACTACAAAGAAAGAGAATTACAGGTCAATATCTCTGATGAACATAGATGCTAAAATCCTCAGCGAAATATTAGCAAATTGGATCCAGCAATATATTAAAAAGATCATACACCATTGCCAAGTGGAATTTATTCCAGGGATGCAAGGCTGGTACAATAATTTGCAAATCAATAAATGTGATACCTCACTTAAACAAACTGAAAGAAAAAAAATCACATGATCATATCAATAGACGCAGAAAAAGCATTATACAAAATCCAGCATCCATTTTTGATAAAAACTCTCAGCAAAGTGGAAATAGAGGGATCATATCTCAACACGATAAAGGCCATATATGACAAACCTACAGCGAACATCATACTCAATGGGCAAAAACTAAAACCATTTTCCCTAAGAACAGGAACAAGACAGGGATGTCTACTTTCACCACTCTTAGTTAATATAGTACTGGAAGTCCTAACCACAGCGATCAGATAAGAAGAAATAAAAGACATCCAAATTAGATGTAAAGGAGGAAGTAAAACTGTTATTATTCGCAGATGACATAATATTGTACATAGAAAATCCTAAAGACTCCACCAAAAAAGTACCAGATTTAGTTAAGGAATTCAGCAATGTAGCATGATACAAAATTAACACCCAGAAATCGATGGCATTTTTATACACCAATAATGAATTCTCAGAAAAAGAAACTAAGCAAACAATCCCATTTACCAATGTAATAAAAAAATTAAGATACTTAGAAATAAACTTAACCAAGGAGGTAAAAGACTTGTACTTGGAAAACTACAGGACGTTGAAAAAAGAGATAGAGGAAGACATAAACAAATGGAAGAATATACCGTGTTCGTGGACCGGTAGAATTAACATCATTAAAATGTCCATACTACCCAAGGCAATCTACAGATTCAGTGCAATCCCTATTAAAATACCAACAGCATATTTCAGAGATCTAGAATACTCCAAAAATTTATATGGAACCAAAAAAGACCCCTAATAGACGCAGCAATCTTGAGAAAGAACAAAGTTGGAGGGATCACAATACCAGATATCAAGTTACACTACAAAGCCACTGATACTGGCACAAGACCAGTCATATAAATCAATGGAAAAGAACAGAGACCCCAGAAATTGACCCAAGCCATTATGCTCAATTAATATTTGACAAAGGAGGCAAGAACATACAATGGAGTCAAGAGAGTCTCTTCAATAAATGGGGTTGGAAAAACTGGACAGATACATGCCAAAAAAAGAAAGAAACTAGACCACCAACTTAACACCATACACAAGAATAAACTGAAAATGGATAAAAGACTTAAATGAACACTGTGAAACCATAAAAATCCTAGAAGAAACCATAGGCAGCAAAATCTCCAATATCTCTTGTAGCAATATGTTTACAGATACATCTCCTACGGCAATGGAAACTAGGAGAAAATAAACAAATGGGACCACATCAAAATAAAAAGCTTCTGAACAACAAAATGAAAAGGGAGCCCACTGTATGGGAGAACATATTTGGCAATGATACATCTGATAAAGGTTTAATGTCCAAAATATATAAGGAACTCATACAACTTAACAAAAGGAAGACAAACAATCCGATTAAAAAATGGGCAGCCCTAGCTGGTTTGGCTCAGTGGATAGAGCATCAACCTGTGGACTGAAGGGTCCCAGGTTCGATTCTGGTCAAGGGCACATGCCTGGGCTGTGGGCTTGATCCCCAGTAGGGGGCGTGCATCATCTCATCATTGATGTTTCTAAATCTCTCTCCCTCTCCCTTCCTCTTTGAATCA
>NW_005871120.1:5055850-5077204 GCF_000147115.1 Myotis lucifugus
TTTAATGGGCAAAAGACCTAAATAGACACTTCTCCAAAGCAGACATACAGATGGCCAAGAGGCATATGGAAAAATGCTCAAAGTCACTGATCATCAGAGAGATGCAAATTAAAATGACAATGAGGTATCACCTCACACCAGTCAGAATGGCTAGCATCAACAAATGACAAGTGCTGGCAAGAATGTGGAGAAAAGGGAACCCTAGTACACTGCTGGTGGAAATGCAGACTAGTGCAGCCATTATGGAAAACAGTATGGAGTTTTCTGAAAAAAATCACTGTCATTTGATCCAGTGATCCCACTTCTAGAAATATATCCTAAGAAACCCAAAATACCAATCAGAAAGAATGTATGCACCCCTATGTTTATAGCGATGCAATTTATAATAGCTAAGATCTGGAAACCTCCCACCTGCCCATCAGTAGCTGAGTGGATAAAAAAGCTGTGGTACATTTACACCATGGAATACTATGCAGCAGTAAAAAAAAAAAAAAAAAGGAAAAAGGATCTCTTACCCTTTGAGACAGCATGGAGGGACCTGGAAAGTATTATGCTAAGCAAAATAAGCCAGTCAGAGAAAGACAAGTATCACATGATCTCACTCATATGTGGCATCTAATGAACAAAATAAACTGATGAACAAAATAGATCCAGAGACATAGAAGCAGAGAACAGACTGTGAGATCTCAGAGGGAAGGCAGTGGGTGGGTGGGAAGAGATCAACCAAAGAACTTGTATGCATATGGAACTTGCATGCACCACCCCATGGACAGACAATAGGGTGGTGAAGGCCTGGGGTGGGAGCAGGCTAGAAGGGGTCAATGGAGGAAAAAAGGGGGCATATTAGTACTTTCAACAATAAAGGTTTAATTTTTTAAAAATGAAATAGAATAGAAAGAGAACATCCACATTATGAAGCTAAGTATAGTTTACATAAAACTTTTTAAAAGTATTTGTACGTGTAATTCTTGTCTCCATAAGAATTACTCAGGGCTCTTGATAACAATGCAGGTGGTCAGTGTGGCTCAGTTGGTTGAAGCATCTTCCCATACACCAAAAGGTCCCAGGTTCAATTCCTGGTCCAGGCATATACCCAGGTTGTGGATTCAATCCCAGGTTGTGAAGAGTGCAGGAGGCAACTGCCTGATATTTCTCTCTCTCCCCCGCTCCTCTCAAAAAGAAAAAAAAATGCAGGTGCTTAGATTCCACACCCAAAATTTTGGAGGGGTTCAAGAATCTGGATTTTTAATAAGAATCTGGATTTTTAACAAGAATCTGGATTTTGAACAAGTACTAGTAGATTGTAGACTGTGCTTTCAGACACAATGGTATAGATGCCCTTGAGAAGTAAGTGGTCTATAGCTAAGTGACCAACTTAAGAAAGACCTGAGGTTTTATTTCTGCCGGGCACCACAGGAAATGTTTTACATACATTACCTCATTTAAATCTGTCACACTGGCCCAGCCAGTGTGGCTCAGTGGTTGAGTGTCGACCCATGAACCAAGAGATCAGTGGTTCGATTCCCAGTCAGGGCATATGCCCAGGTTGAGGGCTCAATTCCCCAGTGGGGGGGTGTGCAGGCAGCAGCCAATCAATGTTTCTCTCATCAATTTTTCTATCTCTAACCCTCACCCTTGCTCTCTCTCTAAAATCAATAAAAAACATTAAAAATATGTCATACTATACAGGTTTCCTCATTAATGTTTTAAATAAAATCATTAATATCTGTTTACTTTATATCAGTGGGAGAGCCATGATTTCATCTTTTAAAAAATGATCCTTTAACACTTTAACAAGTTTCAGATACTTTGGGGTATTGTGGGGACCTCAAGAGGAGAGGAACTTGAGCAAATTTATAAGTAGTTCAGGTAAAACCTGCTGTGGAGAGAGCTTCCTGGGAATGGCTTCCATGCCTCAGGAGAGCAAATATCAGATTTTTAAAAATTCAATCTGAGGCTCCTTATGAAGATTTCCAGCAAAGCAAACTCAAGAAAGCCTATATGGTAAATTAACATACTTACTGCACCTAGGCAAATAATCAAGGCAAAGCTAATGAGACCAGCCTTATTTCATTATCAAAAACATCTTTCATTGAGGTTATGAGACTAGGGAAAATTTGTTCTTCAATGGGAAACTATGCATTGTCTAGAACACACCCTTTCAGGTTATATAAATCTAGCCTTTCAGTACCTTTGAGCTATTTTCACAACTCTATACATTATAGAGAATAATGAGAACTAGGAACTGATAGTCTATAGACAATAAATCCCCTCTCTCCACGTAAATAAATATGGACATGTAAATGATTCTTCCGACTATGGAAGAAACCAGTTTTGCCTCCATCTGCACATTCATTTCAATATTCCTGATCTGTAGTCTTCTAGAATCTTCCTTGGGTTCTCTTGCAAACTGGCTGTAAGATCTTACTGGTTCCTTGATTCATGAGTTGAGTAAAAGCTTTCACATGTGTTCATTTCATATCTGTATGAAATCATGAATTTTATTTCCTTTGTTTTGGTCTAAAGCTCTGCTTTTTTAGATTGCCCTGGTCATTGGTCCTAACATCTTTGAGTTCCAGTCAGCAATTTAATAAATTACATCGGCTATACCAGTCTCTACTGCATGTAATAAAAGTGAGTATTATCATATAAAACTTTTTTTTATATATATTTTTATTGATTTTTTACAGAGAGGAAGGGAGAGAGATAGAGAGTTAGAAACATCGATGAGAGAGAAACATCGATCAGCCGCCTCCTGCACACCTCCTACTGGGGATGTGCCCACAAACCAGGTACATGCCCCTGACCGGAATCGAACCTGGGACCCTTCAGTCTGCAGGCCGACACTCTATCCACTGAGCCAAACCAGTTCCGGCTATAAAACTTTTATTTGTTATACAGATGTATATTTATCCTAGTGGACTCACATTTTTAAAAATATATTTTATTGATTTTTTACAGAGAGGAAGGGAGAGGGATAGAGAGTTAGAAACATTGATGAGAGAAAAACATTGATCAGCTGCCTCCTGCACACTCCCTACTGGGTATATGCCCGCAACCAAGGTACATGCCCTTGACTGGAATCGAACTTGGGACCCTTGAGTCCGCAGGCCGATGCTCTATCCACTGAGCCAAACCGGTCAGGGCTGGACTCACATATTTTTTAACTTTGGATGGTCATTGTTTTGAGGTAAATACTTGGGCCCTAATGATTATTTTGTAGTATTTAATTTTTACTCAATAAGGATTTCTTGAATGTCTGGGATGTTTTTAAGTCAGGCAGATGTAAATGGAAAGTTCAAGAGCTTCACAATTTATGGTTGATCACTCTCTTATCCTCTCTCCCCTTCCCCCAAAACTGAGGTACAGAGCAATCTGAGGGCAGTATTCCGACTGCCTGCTTTGATAATGCTGTCCTGCTGGTGGTTACAAAGGGCTCAGTGTAAACCCAACACCAAGGAGACATCCCTGGGTCCAAGCCCTAATCAGTAAGATCTGGAAAGGCAGAGCCTGGCTCAGCAGTTGATGGTGGATCAACAGAATTACCTTCATACAAGAAAGCGACAACCACCATCCTCAGGTGCCAACACCCAGGTCCTTGGCGCTGGCTTGCTGGATGGGAGACCTGGGGCAAATCCCACCAATTCTCTGAGCTGGTTTCACCTGTGAAACAGGAAAAGTGGCATTGAGATATGGTACAGTGGGGCCTTGACTTACGAGTGTCCCGACTAATGAGTTTTTTGAGATACCAGCTGTCTCTCGGCCGATTTTTTGCATTGAGTTGATAGAGTAATTTGAGTTAACAAGCTCCTTAACAAGCTTGGTCTCGGAACGAATTAAACTCGTAAGTCAAGGCCCCACTGTATGTCAAATTCTTCTATAAACTGTAAATCACCGCACAAGCACAAGGAATTCTTTGTACAGGCCCCAATAGGGGTCCTGAAGAGTAGAAAGGGAAGAGAGAAGTTCATGATGTTTGAAAAAGCTCCTGGATGAGCCCTGGCAAGGTAGCTCAGTTGGTTAGAGCATCATCCTGATAGGCCAAGGTTTTGGGTTCGATCCCAAGTCAGGGTACATACTAGAATCAACCAGTGAATACATGAGACAATGAATTGATGTTTCTCTCTCTTTCCTTTCCTCTCTCTAAAATCAATTGTTTTTTTTTTTTTTTTTTAATATTTTATTGATTTTTTACAGAGAGGAAGGGAGAGAGATAGAGAGTTAGAAACATCGATGAGAGAGAAACATCCATCAGCTGCCTCCTGCACATCCCCCACTGGGGATGTGCCCGCAACCCAGGCACATGCCCTTGACCGGAATCGAACCTGAGACCTTCGGTCCGCAGGCCGACGCTCCATCCACTGAGCCAAACCGGTTTCGGCTAAAATCAATTGTTTTAAAAAGCTCCTGGGTGATTCCAATGCTGTCCTCCCACCTTCCGCTACTAATGAGCTACGTAGGTTACAAGGTGGCACGCTGGCTGGCCCAAGACACCTCCTATGACTATATGCAACCACTCTGGTATACATAGGCGTTACACTTGGGAGAGCTGGAAGGTGGCAGTGATCAAGATTAAGAACTGTTGCCCTGACCGGTTTGACTCAGTGGATAGAGCATCGGCTTGCGGACTGAAGGGTCCCAGGTTCGATTCCGGTCAAGAGCATGTACCTTGGTTGCGGGCACATCCCAGTAGCGGGTGTTCAGGAGGCAGCTGATGGATGTTTCTCTCTCATCAATGTTTCTAACTCTCTATCCCTCTCCCTTCCTCTCTGTAAAAAATCAATAAAATATATTTTTAAAAAAAACTAAAGGAAAAAATAGACTACTATTAAAAATAAAAAAAGATTAAGAACTGCTAGTCTAAGGCAGGGCTGCTCAAACTCAGCACCACTGGTATTTTGCACCAGATAATTCTTTGTGGTGGGAGCTGTCCTGTGCAATGAAGGATATTTAACAAGCATCCAGGCCTCTGCCTGCTAGATGCCAGGAGCATCTCCCAAGTCCCCACAACCAGCACTGTAAATGTCCCCTGGGAACCACTGCTCCAAAACAACTTAGAGCTGCCCTATAGAAAGAGAGATTACAGCCAACGGTCTCCCTACCCCCAACCCCCATCAGAATCTTAGCTAGTTTTACTCCTCCCTTACCAGGCCTAAGGTGTCCTCAAATCTCATTCTCTCTACACCGGAGCCTGCCACCTTCCACGCCTTCTTAGGACTTCAATCCCCACCACTGCCCTAATGGTCTTCCCCTCTAGCTCCTCCCGGTCCTTCCAATTCTCCCTACGCAATGCAGTGCTGACTGGTTAATCTTCCTAAAGTTCAACTTTAATCATTTCTCTCTCCAGTAAAAATCACCTGTCTCTGTTACAAAAGCCCCACAATCTAGCACCAACCTCACACACTATCTCTTCCCCCGATCTGACTAAGGGCTTTTGGAAGAGGAACAAGAGAAACCTGATTGAATCAAGCCAGAAAATCCATATCAAGTCCTGGAAATGGTTTTGGCCTTGAGAACCAGAAATGTCAAAATAATAAGGTTTCACGTGATTCTCTAATTATTGGAGCTCAGCATCCGAGTCCAAAGGCAAGGAGTAACGGAAGCGAAAGACCGATGGTGAAGGCAAGCATTTTGAACTATGGTCACACGGATTAGGTCCTGAAATCAATTTCATGGGTTAGCAATAGTTTTCTGGAATGGAAAGAACAGAATAGAATAGAACGGAATGGAATGTGCAGTTAGGGTAGGGGAATATCTCCCTTTAAAGTAATCTTTCATTAATCTACATCTACAGGCACAGGGTCTGCATGTAAAATATATTTCTCGGTGTCAGTTGAAAAGAACTTGAAAGCCACAGTGGACAGTCGACATAAGCAGACGTGGACGGAGGGATGCAACAACAGCAAAAGTGCAAGGTCACTCACTGGCACCTCCAGAGCCGCAAAGATGGGTGCCAGGATGGAGGCAGTGTGCGGCGGGGTGGACACCGCCGGGGGAGACGGGCAAATGTGGGGCTCTCTGATTTGGGGTGTCAGGGCTCAGTCCCAGGGTGGGGTGTGTTGGGGGAGGAGGGACGAGGAGAAAAGAGGCGAATCCCGGGTGAAGGACAAGGAGGCGGCCTAGGCGCCGGTACCCAAAGCCTGGGGACCCCCCTCCTCCCAGCAGCAGCAACCCCTGGGACCGCCGGGAGAGGCGCGCCCGCGCCGGGGACCGGGGACCCTCCCGACCCGCTGGTACCCGTCCTCACCGGGCACCGGCCGGGTGGCGACGGCAGCGGGGCCCTCCTTCTCCGGGACCGAGCCGCGGCAGGTCCTCTGGCCTCGGCCGCTGCAGTCACGGCGTCCACCTTGCGGCCCAGGCCCCTCCGGCCAGCGCAACACGAGCTCCGGGTCCCCGCCCCCACATGCCCTCTCGGGGGCGAGCCCCGCGCCCGCGCGCCGTCCCGCGGGTGGTGGGGAGCGCGCGTCACCCCGCCGGGGGTTGGGGGGGCCGGCCTCAGAGATCGCCTAGGCGAGCTCCCGGGGAGCCCGCGCAGCAGAGCCCATCGGGGCACAAGAATTCCGCTTCTCCGGGTCTTCCGTGCGCTGCGCCGAGCTGGCAGCCCAACCAATCGGCGCGGGGGGCGGGGCCAGGGCTCGCGAAGGGGGCGAGGAAAGCCCGGGATTGGGTGGCGGCGTCTGGGCGGAGCCTGGGTTGGACTTGCGGCTCCGACTTGGGGTCCGGCAGGTCTCAGACTAGAGCAGTGGTTCTCAACCTTCCTAATGCCGCGACCCTTTAATACAGTTCCTCCTGTTGTGGTGACCCCCAACCATAAAATTATTTTTGTTGCTACTTCATAACTGTAATGTTGCTACTGTTATGAATCGTAATGTAAATACCTGATATGCAGGATGTATTTTCATTGTTACAAATTGAACATAATTCAAGCACAGTGATTAATCACAAAAACAATATGTAATTATATGTGTGTTTTCCGATGGTCTTAGGCGACCCCTGTGAAAGGGTCGTTCGACCCCCGGTCGCGACCCACTGGTTGAGAACCGCTGGACTAGAGGGTGCGGGGTTTCATTGGGAACCCCGGATCTCCCCCTGGACTTGACTTCGCCCTTACAAAGGGGGAGCAGAAGGAAGTTTCTTATGCTCCTCATTGAAACCTTCAAATGACCCCGCCCCAAGCTGGGCCAATTTGAGATTCAAAATGAATAATAATAATTATGGATTATAACCTTGAATAAAGAATCTGAGTCAACACTGATGTAAATAAGTAAATGGGGGAGAAGGGAAGCTCTTTCTTATAGTAGGCAGCCAACTAAAATATATATTATAAGCTTATTTTACATGTGATTGCCTACATAATTTATTTTCCCATTGGACATTTCGTTTCTAAACCTATTATAAATATTGCTGCTGTGGCTGGCATCATTCCTAACAGTCGGGGAGTCTGGTGGAGAATACATGGGAATCCTTTGTGCACTTCTTGACATTTTTCTATAGGTGTGGAATTAGGTCAAAATAAAACGTCAAACTGAAATATCCACCCCTTTGACGTTCCGGGGTGGAAAGCGCCTATTCCGCGTGGTCCCTCTCTCGCCCATCGGTCCAGCCTTGGCCCTTTGGTCCCGACCTTGTCCGCCCGTCCAGCGGTCTCCTTCGCACAGCCACTGGACACTTGTCATTCTCCGACCACCCTGTGCTGTGGGGACCGGGCGTGGGGAGCTGCGGGGCCCCCGCACTGTTTTCCGGGACACCTGGCGAGTGGCCGCAGCCTCGAAGCTCCTGCACGTCGTCCCAACGCGCCTCGCCTCCCCTCCCGCTCGGTGTCCCGGACCCTCGTTCGCCGCCACCCTCCCAGCCCCCTCTGTTCCCCTTCGCCCGCCAGGGCCCCCAGTCTTCTAGCAGCGCGTCCTCGGCCTCGGAGTTTGCAGAGTGAAGACGCTGCTTCTCTCTAGGAAATGCCGCGCGCTTCAGACACCCCTTCCCTCCGCCTCTCCCGTCGCTCGGAAGCGGCGGCTGGAAGCGCCCCCTGGCGGCAGGCAGGTGGAGGTCCAGCGCCCACGGGGCCCTCCAACCCGGGGTCTCCAGCCGGCTCCTGGTTTCCATGGTCTCCGCAACCTCCGCGAGCTCTAGGGAGTCTCTCCCCCTCCCCCCCATCCCCCGGTGCTCTCCCGCACCCTTTCCTGCCCGCCACACGTTCAGCCCTCTGCCTCCCGCCCTCACCGCCAGGTCTTCCTCTCACCCCTGTGCGCCGCCCGCCTCCGACCTCTGCCCGCCGCCTGTCCTCCGCGCCCCGAACCCCCCACACCGCGCACCTCGCGGCCCGCCCCCCCCCCCTGCCCTGCACTCCAAAACCCGGGGCCTCGGAGACCAGTATCCACAAAGCCTCCCCTCCTTGGAGACGGCGAGCTTCTGTTATGGGGGGCGGGGCAGGCAGCAGTAGATACAAACACTGGTTAATGGTCTGTCTTAGAAGTAGTACGTGCTTATTGAATGTAAACTGTAATTGAAAGATAAATTCCAAATTAAAAAAATATTTTAAATTGCTATGGGGAAATAAAACGGGGAGGAGGGGTGGCTGCAATGTGTGCTAGACTTTAGGTCGGAAAGTGACTTGGAGTTAGGACTTCGCTCACGTTCTCCCGGTATCGGGCCATCTGCCGGGCAATCGCCCACCCCCTCCCCCTGCAGAAGGCGCCTTAGAGCCGCTGCCCGCTCCTCAAGGTGCGGGTGTGCGTCTTGGGCGTCTTGGGTCCGTAGGGATAGCCTGAGACTGCAGAAGAACTGCGGTTCTCCCGACCCGGTATTGGGGAGGCGCCTGGATCTCCTCCCTCCCCCCTCTCCTCTCCCCCCTCCCCCCACTCCGGGCTGCTCTGCAAAGTCTCGGCGGATGGGGAACCTGGGGTCCCACGACAGCTCTGGAAAGCAACCAAGGGGAATACAACCCCAAGGAGAAAACAGGCTTAAGTTGTGCACACAAGAGGAGGGTGCTATTATTTCCTTTTTTCTAATCCTCACCCGAGAAAGAGTGGATATATATGTCCAAAACTTAGCCCTAGCCGGTTTGCTCAGTGAGTAGAGCTTGGGCCTGCGGACCAAAGGGTCCCGGGTTCCATTCCGATTGGGGACGAAAGGGGCCATGTGCTAACCTGACTAGCTCAGGGAAGGCCTGCATGGCGGTTGTGCAAACTCAAGACCTAAAATAACCAGAAGGATGGTCTGAAAATTAAATATTGAACTACAAGCAGGTTATGGTGGGTAGTCATGCCCTAGGCCAGTATTTTCCCTGACAAAGATCAACTTCGATCTTTACTGAGCCTTTTGTCTTTTTGCATCTAAAATAACATACCTGTGAAATGTCTGGGTAACTTGTAACTTCCCTTTTTCTGGACCCCTCAGGGCACAACAAATGGTTATTATCCTGTTAATCGTCACCTGTTAACTCTGTTAACCATCCTTATCCATCTGTGTAAAAGAAGCATATGTCCATCATTTCACTTTTAATCCAATCCCAGAGGTCCCCCCCCTTGCTTTCTCCCACCTCCCTAATCTGTCACCAATGTATTTCATGTAACTCACGTATTTTCCTTTTGATGGTCATTTATGAAAACAAGGTATGAACTCCCCATTCTCTGGAGCATAACCTAATCTGTTGAGAGTCTGCTTCCTGGCAATTGTCAACAGATTGGCTCAAATAAACTCACAAAATTCTTTACAGGTTTGAATGGTTTTTACGTTAACACGGTCAAAGGCCCATTGGGGCCGTGCAGGAGGCAACCCATGGATGTGTTTCTCTCACATTGATGTTTCTCTCTGTCTTTCCCTTGTTATGCCCAGATTTCAAGATTCCCAAGAAACCACATCAGGGAGCCAATCGGATGCAAAAGCATAAGAATCTGTATTTCAAGCTAGCTTGAGCTCCCCATCCACCAGGCTCACCGACACAAAGGCAAACCAAGTGGCTGAGAGAGAGAACCCCGCCTAGAGACCGGTTATATAGGGGGGATTGGAGTAAGGGGAGGAGAAAAGACTGTGCTCTGCTGCCTGGGTGTGGCTAGCAGAGTAGGACGTAGCCCCTACCCTGGGGCAACCTAGCCCTTGCCCTTTCAATAACAGTAGCAAAATTACAGTTATGAAGTAGCAACGAAAATAATTTTATGGTTGGGGGTCACCACAGCATGAGGAACTGTATTAAAGGGTCGCGGAATCAGGAAGGTTGAGAACCGCTGCTCTAGGGGCTTTCTCAGGCTGCCCTCCGTGAGCCAGGCCCCTGTCAGACACTGTGGGCAGCCCTTTGCCCCAGCTTCCATGGACTTACCAGTCAGGAAGTTCCGTGTTTCCTGTCTAGCCCTGGGAGGCCAGCGCTGTGACTTGTTTATCACTAGATCCCAGGCACCCTGCTCTGGACAGACTTTAAGGTCTTCAAGAAGCGAAGGGGCCGGAAAGTGGCAGGAGAGAGAGGAGAAGGGGTAGAAATGGGGGTGAACCTAGGTGAGAATTATACCATGTCCCCTGCACCGCTCCTTTAACTTTTATACGAACGTGAAATGTTTCAAAATAAAGAAAATCGTGGACACTGCTGGCCCTCGCGTGTGTTCCCGGCTTGGCTCAGCAGGGGGTTCCTGACCCCGGTACTGAACACCTTCCAGGCAGGTGACGGCCACTCAGGAGGGAGATGGCCTTTGCTGTGCCCTCAAGCGGCTTCCAGGGGCCACCATGTCAGCCAGGCCCCTCACTGGGGACATGAGTGCCCACGCAGCCTGCAGCTTCCCTGGCAGCAGCAGGAGGGGTCAACAATGCCACACTGAAGTTCAGGGAGTGGGCAGGCCCATCATTCCTCTCTGACCCGCCCAGGCTGGGGCTGCCTGGACACCAGGCTGAGTGGGATGAAGTCACGCCTGGCCTGCCCCCTCTCCTCTCCTCCCCTTCTTCACTCCTGCTTCCCGGGTGGCACTCCGCCATCACACGCCAGAGCCTGAGCAACTCCTCCTACGTTCTTACCATCAGACAAAACCTGCCCCGCTAAAGGGTGACTCAGAACGGAGGAAAAGAGGAATTGGTGGGTAAGGGGAACCTATTTAAATCTGGAATTAAGACAGAAGAACATCTCAAATTATGGCTGCAGAATATAAACGTTACAGACAAACATGCTGTAAAAATAAAAATAGCGAAATGGAGAGCTGGCAAGGAAAACGTGCTGGGCAACCAGCTCTCCTGAGACGGTGTCAAGAGATACTGATTACATTTAGAAAATGGTGTTTTAAAACACAAGGCCTCTAAACTATCGGGTACATGCAGAGGTGTGACGAGATAATGGACTCCCCCTGGAATTTCTAACAGATCAGCATGCCAGACACAGATACTGGCTTCTCCAGACCCCCACACAGATACTGACTCCTTCCTGAATACCTTGCTGACCCCCTGCAGCTGAAACTTCCTCAGCTGAATACCTCAGCTCATGTCCCCGCCCCTCACCCAACCGCAGTATAAAAAAAAGCGCCCCCCTCCCTGTTGGCGTGAATCCTCGTGCCCTGTCTTTTGGGGTACGTGGGTCTCCCGGGGATGCAGAAATAAACCTTTCCTTTCTTTCTTTTCTGATTCACTCGACTCTTTATTTCTTATGCCGCCTCCTGAGCCACCTAACCTAACAATAAGCCCGGCCGGTGTAGCTAGCTCAGTGATTGAGCGTCGATCTATGAAGCAGGAGGTCACGGTTGGATTCCCAGTCAGGGCACATGCCCGGGTGGCAGGCTCAATCCCCAGTGTGGGGCGTGCAGGAGGCAGCTGATCAATGATTGTCTCTCACCATTGATGTTTCTATCTTTCTCTCCCTCTCCCTTCCTCTCTGAAATTGAAGCAGGAATTTGGGGGAACATAGGCAGGCTTAGGGTTTTTTTAGAATTGGGGTCCATGGAAAAACACAGGGCTGCAGACTGCGAGAAGGTACATTTCCATAACGCAAGGAAGCCAGGTGCAGTTACATCTCCATAAGACAGGGGAGCAGCAACAGTTGCATTTACATAAGACAAGGGAACTGGAAGTATCCCAGAAAGGTCTACATTTACAAAATAAAGAGAAGGAAGCCCTTCATCCAGATGGAAAAGAAAGCCCAGAGGAATGGAAGATGAGGGAGGAGGGCCTTAGGAATCACTATAGTAACCAATTCGAAGGGGAATATTGACCAATCAGAGGGGATATCAGGACACAGGAACTGCAGCCTTTATAAACCACAGGGAAAAGGAGCTCAGTGGGACTCTTTTCCCCCTCCCTACGTGGGAGTCAGTTCTGTGGGACTCTTCCCCCTCCCTACGTGGGAGTCTGTACTTGTTCTTCAATAAATCTCCACCTTTGCTATACCACTTTCTGTCCGTAGATTCATTCTTCGATTCCGGTGGACAAAGAATCCGGGTTCCAGTCCAAAAATTTGGTATCAAAATCAATAAAAATATATTTTTTAAAAATAAGCCATTTCCTTGTGCCCAGTGGCAGTTTACAAATAACGAGGGCCCCTTGCGGTGAGGCAACTGAGGCTGGGGGCCTCTGGGGGACCTGGACTTCTGGTTGGAGGAGAGCTGTGGAGTTCCTCCACTTCCTCCTCCAGCAGTGCAGCACCCAGGGGCTAGGGAGGGGTTCAGGCTCCTGGTCATCTCAGCCCCAACCCACCTGGAAGGAACATGATGGGAGCACCACACACTTGTCAGGGGGCCCGGCCCCCAGACAGCAGCCCCCGCCCAGCAGAACCCTGGGCCGCAGTGATGGCAGAGCCCTGTGCAGGGGGCTATCAGTCCCATGTGGCTGCCTGGAGGAGGTGAGCCTCCTGAGGCTCCAGCAAGGGGACAGGCCCTGGAGGGAGCCAGGGAGGTGGCTGGATCAGCTTCCTAGGGGGTCAGGGCTGGCAGTCCCACTGCCCCCTTTCAGACCAAGGCAGAAGGAAGGGAACCTCAGAGACCCACCTAGTCTCTTGCCAGGGGCTGGATTTCCAGATCGAAGGAGCCCTCGGGTGTGAGGTTCTGGGGGATGGAGGCCCTCGAGAGCCCTCCTGAGTCTGAAATAGAGCCCAGTCCAGGCAGCCTGGGGAAGGACCATGTGAGGGCTGGTGGGGTTGGAATTGGGCCTCAAAGGACCCGAATCCTGGAATTTTTACAACCTGTTCATGATAGGATCTAGCATTTATTTTATTTTATTTTAATCTTTTGTTCTGCTTACAAAAGTAACTTGAGCTTGAGCTGAAAAACATTACACAATGTTGTGAGTGAAAATCACTGGGGACTGGGCCCCAGGCAGAAGTCACAGCCAAGTTCACTGAGCCATCAAGGACGCCGTGCCTGCAGTCGCCAGGGTTACGGAGCCTCGTCGGGCCCCACAGAGGACTCCTCCCGCCCTCCGTGGGACTGGGAGCTGGCCCCTCTGCCAGCCTTCCGTCTTCTTTTCCTTTCTGGAAGAGAATGGGGTGGGTCAGGAGGGCTCAGAGGAAAAGAGAGGGGTGAGGGTGTGGCACAGACCCGAGTCCCTGAGCTCTCAGCCCACCAGGGGATGACCTGGGCACCACTGACCGACTTCGAAGATTGCCAACGCCAGACATACGCTCCCAAAGGCCACAGAGGCTGCTAAAGTCATTTCCAGGAAACTCTGGGCCAAATCTGGGCTGAGGACTAGGAAGCTGCTGCTGCCCCCAGTGGCTGGCCAGGGATGGAGCAACGTGTGTGTGTGTGTGTGTGTGTGTGTGTGTGTGTGTGAGTGATGGCAGCCGAGGGGGTTGGTGACTGCTGGAGACCTGCCTAAGGGAGCCTGTGGGGCAGAGAGACAGCCTGGCTCTGCCCTCCATCTCTCCACCTGAGGAAGGCTGGCTTTTGTTCGAATCCTCACAATAGCGTGTATGGGCTAGAGCCTATCTGGCCCAAGAACCTGGGCAGATGCCCAAGCTGAGGTCTCAGAGAGGGTGGAAAAGGCCCTGGATCTAACCCAACCCACTGAGTTGAGCGGGAAGACGGTCTCTGAGCCAGATGTCCCCCCTTCACCCTCTGCAGGGATCAGCTGGTGGCCTCAGCGTAGTAACTTGGCCTCTGAACCCTGCTTCCCAACAGGTCACAGGATAGCACCCTCCACCCCCTGGGCTGGCAGGAGGAAGCAGGTATACATACACATGGAGGCCCTGAACCAGAACTGGCTGGTGGAAGCGCTCACAGCGTACACTGGGCACACTGCAGGTTCTGGGGAGATGGGGTCCCCAGCTCCCTGATTACAGCTCCTATCCAACAGGGGATGGAGGTGAGGGGTTCCTCAGGCCTGTAGCTGGGGTGTCCCGTCTCAGGAGCCTTAATGTCTCAACCTTGGGGAAGTAGTAGGGCCCCCCCACCCCTGACCTCACAGCACTCACCACTGTTTCCATCAGTGCGGAGGGGTCCCTTGTACTGCCCAGCTACCTGGTGGAAACCAAGAAGCTTTGGCTTCCCTTTCCCGGGACTGGCTACCAAGCCGAGTGCCCTGACTGACTCCAAGGAGGCCCCTGTTCATACGCAGCAAATAGGGCCAACTGCTGTGGCTTTTATTTTCTCTATCTTCTCAGGGCTCAGCAGACCCTGTTTCTGGTTGGGAAGAAACCTCAGCTCATCTCCTTCCCAGCTACTAGGCATCCCCTCCCCCAGGCGTCCCTCAGGTTTCCAAGTTCCACTGTCACCTGCACCAAGCCTGGGGCTCCAAATAGACTTTGGCACAGAAACATGCACACACAGACCCCCCCCCCCAACACATAAATACAGAAATACACAAGAGCAGGCAATGGACAGCCCTCGCCAGTTGCTCAGTGGTTAGAGCATCTGCACTCAGACTGAAGGGCTGTGGGTTCGATCCCCTGTCAAGTACACATACTTCGGTTGCAGGCTTGATCCCTAGTCCGGGTCAGGGTGTGTGCAGGAGGCAACCAATCGATGCATCTCTCTTACATCAATGTTTCTCTCTCTCTCTCTCTCTCTCTCTCTCTCTCTCTCTCTCTCTCTCTCTTTTTCCCTCTCTCCCTCCTCCCTCCCTTCCATTCTCTAAAAATCAGTGGAAAGGGTGAGGATTTAAAAAAAAAAAAAAGAGCAGACATGGACAGAAATAGGCCCAGGGACAGGGACACACACACAGACATACCTTCCCAGGCAAATCCATATGTAGACACAGAACCCCAGACACACATGCATGGAGGCTATAGACTCGCAGAGAAGAGAGACTACATGCAGACACGCTCACAGCACGGGCATGCTCTTTCTAGAGCCAGCCAGGCCTGTCTGTCCCCTCGGCTGTGCGGTGTCAGGGGACTTGCAGCCCCAGGGAGGTCTTGCTCGGTTTTGCTCGCTGGGACGAGGGCCTCACCTGTGTCCAGCTTCCTGCGTTTCTGCTCAGACTCCGGCGGGGCTGCCTCAATGGCACGCTGGGCCTCGGGATGGATCTTGAGGAGGGCCTTGGCCAGGGTGGTGGGGGCGGGCACCCCCAGGGACATGATGCAGTGCACGCCTCTGCGCTTGGCTGCAGCCACTTTGTCACTGTCTTTGGACGCTGTCAGCAGGACCAGTTTGGAGAACTTCCTGGGCTTGGGCTTCCTGGGAGCTGAAGGGACGACATCTGTGCCCGGCTCGGGGGACTGTGGGGACGGCTCCTGGCCGGCCTTCACACTCTCGCCCTCCTGTTCGCTGGGCTCAGGCAGGGGCATTGTGGGACCAACGGCCTGTCCCCCAGGCCACACTCAAGCTCCAGGAGACGGATTTCTCCTCCTGATTCCTGGCAAGGAACCTGGCAGTCCAGGGGCTCTGTCCTAAGGAAGAAAGCAAACCCCCATCAGTGAAGCCTGGGCTCAAGGAGAATGGATCTGGGGCGCAGTTTGGGCAGATGGGGCACCAAGATGCCCAAGGACCTGAACAGAGCTGGAGAAGCCTGGGCCGGTGCTTCTGCTTGGCCAGCTCCTCTCTTCGCAGCAGTGAGCATGTAAATGTGCTTTCACAATTAAGTCCTGCCCTTGGGGCGGGGCGGGGGGGGGAAGGCTGCTGGGGATTAAGATACAGATAACTGAGTTACTACAAATCCAGGTGCTTGGGTGCTGGGCCTGAAGCAAAGTGTTTCATGGTTTTTTCCATTTAACCTTTCAGCCACATGTTATGAAAGTCCGCCATTCTCACTGACCCAGGTTACAGACGAGGACACTGAGCCTGCCAGGGCGACCAGCACAGCCATGAAGCGGCAGAGCTGGGAGGCCAGCTGAGGCCGAGCTGGAGCCCACCCCACACGGCGCCTGGCGTGCCTTGTCCAGGATAACAGTCACCGGCGTTCCTGAGCACCACGCATCAGAGACAAGCACTGGGGACATGAGCTCAGGTCACTGACCTTCCCAGAATCCCCAGCGCCCTCTCACCCTGACACTCTGCAGACCACAGAGTTCCTGGCCCTGAGAGGCGTGACTCTGGACTCACAACTAGATCCTGTGCCCACCCCAGGCGGGAGGCCTGGGGCCACCCAGAGCTCAGGAGGTGCCAGGGGTGCTTTCATAGTCCACGAGGGCAGCGATCTGACCTTGTGCTTGAGCTGGTGCTCCACTGCCTCGGCTGGGCGGGGACAGGGCTGTGAATTTGTCCAGAGAATCTGTGGTCACTGAGGGCTCCCTGGCTTCTGGCCTGGAGAAGCATAAAGGACAGATTACGGGGACGGGGCTGGTCTGAAGACCATGGCCCTGGGCATAAGCATGAGGTGGCCTTTTTTGTTTGGGGGGCAAGTAGGTGGTGGGCGGATGGCAGGTCTTCCCAGTTTACCGTGTTAGCCCAGAACTAATGCTGCAGGCTGGGGAGACTCTTGCCTGCCCTGCCCAGGACCAGGCTGTGGCAAAGCCCACACATACCTACTTGCACCCTCCGTTCTCACTGTTTCCTTTTTCCTGTGTCCTCACATGGTCTTCCCTGTGTGTCTATACCCTAAAGGCCCTTTCCTAACACAGCCACATTGTGAGGTCCTGAGTGTTAGAGCTTCAACACATGGGTTGGGGGTAGGCACAATTCAGTCCACAGCAGCACAGAACACGGTGAGCGCCTAATAAATCATAGCGTGTGGTGTCTCTATATCTCGATCCCAAACTTCCATGCACGTTCAAACCGAGAGCATGTCCCGGATGGCAGGAGTGCGCGGGGCCTGCACGTGACACTAGGACAGCGGTTCTCAACCTGTGGGTCGAGACCCCTTTGGCGGTCGAACGACCCTTTCACAGGGGTCGCCTAAGACCATCCTGCAGATCAGATATTTACATTACGATTCATAACAGTAGCAACATTACAGTTATGACGTAGCAACGAAAATAATTGTATGATTGGGTCACAACATGAGGAACTGTATTTAAAGGGCCAGAAGGTTGAGAACCACTGTACTAGGGGCTATTTACTCAGTTAGGAGCCCTCAAACCAGCTGGATCTTCACACAAATGCCACCACAGTTCCAAAAGCTCTGCCTGTCACCCAGGGGAGCCAGACTACGCTTATATGGATTTTTTTTTCATCATCCAAATTTTAGGTCATCATCCAAATTTTAAAAATATGAAAAATGCTTGTAGAACCACCTTCATCCAAGATCTACCCATTTGAAAACATTCCTGCACAATAAACAGCTCCTCTACTCGGCTGACACCACTCTTAATTTATCCGGATTTAGTTTTCTAACCAAAGGAAAGCAATGAGATAGGTTATATTGAGGTTATTCTGAAATATTTAATTGAAAAAGTAATATTGAATTCATTAAACAGTAATAGTAAATCTGCATCATCCCACCTCCTATCACAAACTGCTTTCATTTCTGCATTGTTTTCTACATACATCTTTTTTCAGAGCTACAAGCAAAGCTTTCGAATAATCGTATTTCCTGCTTTCTTTCCATTTATTAGGGTAGAAACCACCAGTTTAGAGACCAGATGGAAAGACCCCTAGAGAGTGCCAGAACACAATTTAACTTATCCTGTAAGTGTAGAAAATTCAATTTAAACTTTAAGCAACAGTATTCTAGAAGGCCACAAGAT
Source organism: Myotis lucifugus (assembly GCF_000147115.1). NCBI lineage: Eukaryota > Metazoa > Chordata > Mammalia > Chiroptera > Vespertilionidae > Myotis > Myotis lucifugus. The sequence goes on from NW_005871120.1 coordinate 5,073,873, forward strand.
AGTGATGTTGCTCCTTAAAATGAGCCATTTTTCCAAGATGAAAAAAGAGGACATAAGGGGTAAAAAAAGATATAAAAGGTTTTAAAGTGTTTCTATTTGTGCCCTATCTGGTTTGGTTCAATGGATAGAGCGTTGGCCTGCAAACTGAAGGGTCCCAGGTTCGATTCCGGCAAAGGACACATGCCTGGGTTGCGGCCTTGATCCTCAGTAGGGGGCGTGCAGGAGGCAGCCAATCAATGATTCTTTCTCATCATTGATGTTTCTATATCTCTCTCCCTTCCTCTCTAAAATCAATAAAATATACTTTAAAAAAAGGTATCTACAAATAAATAAATAAAAATAAAGTGTTTATATTTGGCTTACAAAAAAGCATTGTTAGAAAGTCCAGTAAACACATTTAGCAAAGATGATCTTTTCTAGGCTACACAACTGTGCATTTTCAAAAAAAAAAAAAAAAGACCAAGAACTTTGATCCCTGTCCTGTGTCTTTCTCTCTCAATCCACTCGTCTTTCCTTTTATTTATTCTCCATTCCAGTTATATTTCTCATGTACTTACTAATTTTATTTGACCCATTCTTAACTTAAGAAGCAGGTGCTTTCTAGTCTGTTTTCAAAGAATTATGTTAAAATGCACTAGAGCTAACTAAGAAGCATTCATTAAAATGTTAGCAGTGGTGGGAATGAGGGATTTCATTTTTGCTCGTTTTCTATTTTTTTATAATTTCCCCCAAATTGTAACCTGCATGAACTAATTTTACAAGGGAAAATATTTAACATTAAAAAACATAAGATACATTTACCAAGATGGTAATTTTCCTTTTAGTCTACTACTTTAGAAAAAAAGGTCTCCATTCCTATGCCACATAATGTCATGTAAGAAAATAAAGATTAATATAAACAACTAGAATTTAAAATGAATAAAATTAAACTAGAGAGAGAGAGCACACACACCCTGCCCCTCCAGCACTCCTGTCCATGTCCAACATTAAAGTGACCTGCCCAGAGCCATGTGGTTGGTCCTCAAGCTGAGATCTGAGCCAGGAACAAAAATCCTATGACATCAGCCCATATCTCCAGAACAATCTTCCTTCTAAATGTCACCATCACCCCCACTCTGCCCTGGGAAGACTGAGACTCCAGGACTTAAGTAAGTGGCTCCGGACAGCAGAGCTACCAGGAGCCAAAATTTGAACCCAGGCCTGGCTGGTCCGCCCTGAGCATCTGTGTCTTAAAGTGAAAAATGCCAGTTACAGAGGAAACTGCATGCAGGACTTCAGAGTAAGTCCTCAGGATATAACCCAAAGAATAAAATAGATATCCATAAGCCCACACTGACATAAATGGGGGAGAAGGGACAAATCCTTACGAAGAATTCCAAAAACACTTCCCCTTTAGGAGGTGAAGGTTAAATCCGACCCTTGATACGGGGGAAAGAATAGACTTTTCACAAATGTCGAATGGTGGGCCAATTAGATATCCAATACAAAGGAATGAAGATGAACCCCCTCCTCACACCATATACGAAAATTAACTCTAAATAGATCATAAAAGCTAGCTATAAAACTCTTTTTTTAAAAGATAGCAATAAGTCTTCATGAACTTGGATTGGCAGCTTTTTTCAATATGACACCTAAAAGTACAGGCAACCAAAGAAGAAACAGATAAATTGAAAAAAAATTAAAACTTCTGTGAAGGATACTGTCAAGAAAGTTAAAAGAGTGTGGTGCAGTTGCTTGGGCGTTTCCTGTGCACCAGGAGGTTCCCAGTCAAGGGCACATGCACCGTCTCAGGGGTTGTGCAGGAGGCAGGTGATTCTTGTGCTCTCACATCGATGTTTTTCTCTCTCTCCCTCTCCCTTCCTCTCTCTCTAAAAACCAATAAACTAATTTATTTTTATTAAAAAAAATTTTTTGGTTAATCCTCACCTGAGGATATTTTTTCCATTGATTTTTAGAGAATGGAAGGGAGGGAGGGGGATGGGAGAGGAAAAGAGGGGGAGAGAGAGACCAATGTGAAAGACACATTAACTGGTTGCCTCCCACATGTGCCCAAACCAGGACTGGGGATGGATCAAATCTGCAACCCAGGTATGCGCCCTTGACCTGGAATGGAACCCATGACCCTTTGGTCTGCAGGTCAACATTCTAACCACTGATCAACACTGGCCAGGGGGGTGGGGGGAATCAATAAATTATTTTTTAAAAAAGAAAGTTAAAAGGTAACCCATAGAATGGGAGAAAAATTTTGCAAATTACATATTTGATAAGGGTCTTGTATCTGGAATTTATAAAGAACTCTAACTCTGAAATAAAAAGGCAACCCAATTTAATAATGAGCAAAGGCTCTGTATTGGTCTTTCTGAAAAGAAGATACACAAATGGTTGTTAAGCACATGAAATGTTCCACATCATTAGCCAAATGGGAAATGCAGAACAAAACCACAATGAGATACTACTTAGCACCACTGGGATGCACATCAGTCTCTCTTCTGGATTCATCCTCACCCTTCTAGAAATTTATTTTCTAGGTGTAAAGGGAAGGACTGAGAGGCAGCTACTTTAAGCGAAATGTGTATATTTTGAAAATTAAATTTTTACTCAGTAAAAGTTCAATAAATAAATAGAATTTTAAAAAGTGAAACAGAAATGAATTAAAAAGACCAAAAAGCTTGACAGTTACCTTACTTGACTCGGTTTACACCCTTCCATTAATTGTGTAATCCGGTGGTTTTAGATTGCTGTGGCCTCCAGTCACCCACTGATCCCAACCAGCTGTCATGCTGTTGGTCTGCGCAAAGGAACCCCAGAAGTGTGAAGAGGACCCCGTGGAAGGCCCAGTTCACACACAGTTAAGAACTGGCAGGAGCCTCTGAGATATCACCAGGTCTTTGGGAGGCCGTGTAATGGCCCCCAACAATGTCCAGTCCCGACCCCTGGAACCTGTGAATGTGTTACCTTACATGGCAAAGAAGAATTAAGTTTTCAGATGGAATTAGGTTACTAAAGTAGATGAGCTTGGGTTATCCAGGTGGGGCCAATCACAAGGATCCTAAAAAGCCGAAGAGGAAAGCAGAGAGAGGCAGAGAAAGATGTGCTGATGGAAACAGGGTCAGAGGAATTTGACATTGCTGGCTGTGAAGATGGAGGGAGGGGGCCATGAGCCAAGGAATGCTGGAGGCCTCTAGAAACTGGAAAAGGCAAAGAAATAGATGGTCTCCTCTCGAGTCCTCAGGAAGGAATACAGCCCTGCCCACGCCTTGATTTGAAACCACTGAGACCTGTATCAGACTTCTGAACTCCAGAACTGTAAGGTTGTTACAAAGCTGTGTTGT
>NW_005871120.1:5090347-5091752 GCF_000147115.1 Myotis lucifugus
GCTCCCAGAACTAGAGGGAAGCTGATTTATATGGATAGAAGGTCTGCCCCTGGTCTCTGATTGGTCCATCTTCATGCAAATGATACTCCAAATCCTCAAAGTTTGATTGGTCCAAAAGGCACTGTTCTGATTGGTCAGTGAAGAAGCTGATGGGGATATGGCTGGGCAGCTCTGATTAGATGGGGAAAACCTCAGTCCTATGGGTTGAAATAGGATTCGAACTCCTTTATAAGGGCTGGCTCCGATGGTGGGAAAAGGACAGGCAGGCGGTTCAGTTCAGAGGCAGGCGGTTCAGTTCAGAGGCAGGCGGTTCAGTGCCGGCTTCTCCCTGAAGTGCAGTTTGCATGAGAGGCCTCTATGCAGAAATGGCTGCTAGGCACCGTGTTTAAAAGTGGAGCCCAGTCAGCCACCAGAAGCCCTTCTTAGTAGGTATCTTCTTTTTCTGGGTCCACAATGTGTTTCTAGAGTTGAATCTAATGGTCTTTTCCAGTTTGAGTTTCTTCTTTTTTCTTTTCTTTTTAAACTATAATTTTTTATTGATTTCAGAGAGGAAGAGAGAGATAGAAACATCAATGATGATAGGGACTCACTGATCGGCTGCCTCTTGCACACCCCCTACTGGGATTGAGCCCATAACCCGCGCAATGGGAATTGAACTGTGACCTTCTGTTTCATAGTTGGTCGCTCCACCACTGAGCCACACCTGCTGGGCAGAGTTGTTCTTTTTTTAAAAATTATCCTTAGCAAATTCTTCCCATACTGACTTGGATAAATATTTGATATTTTCTGTATTCATCTTTTAAAGATGCCTAACAAAGTACCACAAACAGGGGGACTTAAACAGTAGAAATGTATTGTCTTTCAGTGCTGAAGGTGAGAAGACTGAGATCAAGGTGCCCATAGGGTTGGACCCTTCTGAGGGCTGAATCTGCTCCATGCCTCTATCCTTGGCTTATATAGGCATCTCTACTTTTATCTTCACATGGCATTCTCCCTGTGTGTGTGTCCAAATGTATCCTTTTTAAAAAATATGTTTTTATTGATTTCAGAGAGAGGAAGGGAGAGGGAGAGAGAGATTGAAACATCAGTGATTCGAGAGAATCATTGAGCCCACAACCTGGGCATGTGCACTGACCTGGAATCAAACTGTGACCTCCTGGTTCATGGGTCGACATTCAACCACTGAGCCATACTGGCCGGGCTCAATGTTCCCTTTTTATAAGGACATTTGTCATATTGGATTAAGGCCCACCCTAATGACATCATCATAACAATCATCTGCAAAAATCCTGTTTTCTAATAAGGTTACATTCACAGGACTTCTTCTTTTTTTCTTTTAGGAAACACAATTTACCCATAACATTTGCCTTTACTTTTTCCTAGTGGTTTGATAGTATCTCCTTTT
>NW_005871120.1:5093678-5095306 GCF_000147115.1 Myotis lucifugus
GTTCTGGAATTAGATAATGGTGACGGTTGTACAACCGTGTAAATATACTAAGAACCACACAATTATACACCCTTAGATGGTAAATTTTATGGGGGAATCAAGAAAGTGACAGATATATTAGAGTTGCCCCCTCATAAAATGTTTGTATATCCATAATTTCATTTATTTTACATAATTTCACTTTAAATGCCAAGAAGTGAAACTAAAATATCTTTAGCTCCCTGATTCTCCCTGACATGCGTTTTCTGCATATTCTCATAACCTCTTTCACACTAAAATCACGAATTGTTTAAACAATACTTGTAGAGATTACTGAGCTGTATTTAATGTTGACCCTGACCTCATTGTGAGATAGTTAGGTCGCTGTCTGGGCCCAGCTGGCACAAAGCCGGGAACCCATAATTTCCCCAGTGACTTCCCTTCTTCTTGCAGCCAATTAGCAGTTAGACTGAAGAATCACACTGCTGTCTGCAAGATGTACTTCCACAAATGTTTCTGTTGCACCTTTAAAACTCAAATTTCGAACTGGGCAGGATGCAAAGGTAGCTTCCCGGTTTCTTGTCCAGGTGGATTGGAAGAATGAAGCCACAGACAAAAGGTGGTACAGGAAAAGGTGGAAATGTATTGATAAACAAGCATAGACTCCCACGTGGGGAGGTGGAGAGAGTCCCCACAAGTCCCTTTCTCTAAGGTTTATAAAGGCTGCAGGTCTTTGTGTCCCGATATCTCCTCTGATTGGTCTATAGCAGCTTCAGAGCTCAAACCCCACGTGGGGTTCCCCTCTTCTCTCCCTTGTGTTTTTCTATTCCCTTTGGCCTCCTCTTCCTTCTCTGAGTGAGTGGCTTCCTTCCCTTTACTCTGTAAATGCACACCTCCTGGCTGCTCCCTTATTCTGTAAATGTACACCTTTGGGCAGCTCCCAGCTTTGCAGCCTTGTGGTTCTCCCCATGGAACCCCTCATTCCTAAAACTTCCTAAACCTGCCTATTTTACCCATAAAAACTGCTTTCCCCTTCAGCCTGCATGGTGCTCTGTGGCCCCTCCAGTGAGCAGCTCCCACTGTGCCTCTGGGGGGCTCTGCAGTGCAGGGCTGAAGGGTCCGGCCAGTTGAGGGGAATGCCACTTCATATTTTATCATTTTTAAGTGATGGGAGTTTGACTGATTGGTTCTTTACTTTTCAGCAGGCCCCCTGCCCCCAAGTACCCTAATATATAAAAAGCCAGGGGCTGTCACGACCGAAACAACTGAAGGGACAATCGATCAGCAGGCTGGGTGGGGCGACAAGGCTGGCAGGAGGGGTTAGTGAGGTAGGACCAAACGACTGAACAGCAGGCTGTGGGGGGGTGACCAGGCCGGCAGTGGGGGGGCAGTTGTGGCCAACCAGGCTGGCAGGGGTTGCAGTTGTCGGCAACAAGTTCAGCAGGAGGGCAGATGGGGGTGAGCAGGCCAGCAGGGGGGAGTTTGGGTGACCAGGCCAGCAGGGAGGTGGCAGTTGGGGGGCAACCAGGGCTGCAGGGGGGGCAGTTGGGGGTAATCAGGCCCGACAGGGAGGAAGTTGTGGGGCAACCATGCCGGCAGGGGGTGCAGTGAGGGGCCACTGAGTCGCAGGCGGGGGCAGTTGTGGGCAA
>NW_005871120.1:5095663-5098946 GCF_000147115.1 Myotis lucifugus
GACATCTGTTGGGGTCCAGCCCCAGCAGGTCCAGGGGTTCCCAAAGGTGGGGACAGAGTCGGCAAAGAAGGAATGACACAGAGACAGCATTCAGTTGATCAGCAGCCTAGCCAGGTTCTCCAGCCAGGTTCTGTTCTTATTGTCCTGTTATATCTGTATTTATACTATTTGATCTTGTAAGTATGCCTCTATAACAGCCGTGGGCAAACTACGGCCCTCGGGCCAGATCAGGACCATTTGAAATGAATAAAACTAAAAAAAAAAAAAGACCGTACCCTTTTTATGTAATGATGTTTACTTTGAATTTATATTAGTTCACACAAACACTCCATCCATGCTTTTGTCCCGGCCCTCCGGTCCAGTTTAAGAACCCATTGTGGCCCTCGAGTCAAAAAGTTTGCCCACCCCTGGTCTATAATCACATCATGGTATGTTTTGGGTAATCTATAGTTCCTTGTTTCATGTCCATAATTTCTTATCCGACCTTTGCCAAAAATCACATCTCCATCTAGTTCTGTTGATTTTAATCCTATCCATTCTATTCCAAATGTGTTATCTCCATTCCATGGTCACTACTTTACTATTCTGTTAAGCTACAAGGAAGTAACTGAAGGAGATTATCCTAAGTAAAGATTATGTAGCTTAAGGTGATTGTTCGTAGTTAAGGTGATTAACTACCTGCTCGGCACTTAGTTAAGGGGTTTTACTGATTTATTCCCTTCCTTAGTCCTGTTAATCCCTAACTCCAGGGAAAAATTCCCACCTGGGGAAACAACCTTTCTCAGAGAGGTGACCTTGGTTAAAACACGTAGCGCTAAGAAGAGGAACAAACATATTAAGAACAGTATGCCATATACACCAGGTCCCTTGAAACATATGCTGTGCAGATGTTTCTTCCCTGCAGCGACTGTGTCAAGCAGCAAGGATGGACCGGCTTCCGGCAGACATCCTCCGAGGGGTCTTAGATTGGAGAGGGTGCAGGCCAGCTGAGGGATATACCCCACCCCCGTGCACTGGGCCACTAGTCCTTTATAATAAACCAATGATCTAACCCATTTTCCTGGGTTCTGTGAGCCCTTCTAGAAAATTATTGAACTCAAGGAGAAGTCGTGGGAATCCCTGGAAAGAAATTTGTGGGTAACCTGGGCCCCATTATTTGAGATTGGCATCTGAAGTTGGGGCAGATTAGTGGGACTGAACCCTTAACCTGTGGGGTCTTCAATAACTCCTGTCGGTGTCAGAATTGAGTTAAATCAGAGGAAACAAAGTTGGTGTCCCCAGAGACTGGCAATAGCTTGGTGGGAAAATCCCACAGCTGGTACGGACTGTGAGTGTTGTAGAGGAGAAACAGGGGTGACTTTCCCTTTCCGGGCCCTGAGGAGGCCCAAGAGGAACCAGCCGCCCTGGGTCTGAAGGATGAATCAGGTCAGGCAGCCCTGGGGAAGGGCCAGGTGGGGCTGATTGAGTGTGGGGAGGCCCCAGGGCTGGGTCTCAAAGGACCCAGGATCCTGGGATAAAGAGTCTGGTTCTGGAAGAGTCAGGAACACAGTATGCACTCAATCAATGTGCATTTAATTAATTTTTATTTTGCTCAAATTTGACTTTGTTCATAATCAAAATTAAACTGTGTGTAGCGTGTTGCTTCACACAGACCCAGGAAGGTGGAGCCTTCTCCTTTTGGCCAGGGGATTGGAAAGGATGCCTGTCAATAATACAGTAGGTCCTCGGGTTAAGCCGGAGGTCTGTTCCCAAGGCACAACTTAATGCTATTTTTGCCCTAAGTCAGAAATGAAGTGAAACAGTAAAAAAAAAAATAAAAGAAAGATAATAATTCCTGACGTAACCACGAAATGACGTAGGTAACCCGAGGACTGCCTTTCCTGCATCTTGATTTTCTGGACCTTGATTTCTTCGGCCTGCAAAAGAAGGTGGGCGTGTCAGACAGGCCTGGAGCTGACAATGGGAGGAGGGTATGGGCAGTCAGTTTGGAGGGGCTGCCAGACCTCCAGGCCAATGGAGGGCCCCACTACCTTCTCAGATCTGAACTGTGCCTCCTTCAAACCATCCTCAACCCTCCCTCTTACTCATATGCGGCCCCCACCCCCAGCCAGCCCCAGACCTCCCCGGATGCTAATCCCAGACTTGCTCTGACCTTCTTAATGCAGAAGACGCTCATTCCTATGAGTCCTGCTGCTGTGCCCGTGGCTAGCTGACGCACACTGGACTCCGATGTCAATATGTCCAGTGAAAGTTTGAAGGCTCTGTCCTTCATCTTGCCCCGAATCCTCCATTTTTGGGCAGCAGCCGTGTGCTCAGCAAGAAGCTTCTTCCCGGAAGTATAATCAAGGGACGTGCCCGCCATAGATACGACCTCATCCTGTATAACGAGACACCGACTTGCGCCTGGCCAATCGGCAGGGCCCACAGTCCTCTCTCCTCCCCTTACTATAAAACCCCTCTCCCCACAGGGCTGGCTCTCTTTGCCACTTGCTGCTGCGTCAGTAAGGAGGGTAGGGGAGCCAAGCCCGGGTTTGAATAAAAGACTCTTGTGCTTTTGCATCTGACATGGCTGGCTCCCTGGTGTGGTCTCATGGGGATCCTGAAATCTGGGCATAACATTCAGACCACTTGCTGAAAGGGGAAGGGTGACCTCTGACCCCAGGCTCACCCCGCAGGATAGACACAATGAGGGGACTATGGGGCTCAGGGTCCCGGCTGACAGGATGGGTGGAACCAGAGGGAAGAGGAACACTCAAGATGGCCCCATCCACTGAGCTGAGTGGGAAGAATGGGCTTCAAGGCTGATGCTGGCTCTGCTCCACCCTCTGTAGTGAGCAACTGGTGGCCTCAGGATGGCCCTTGGCCCTCTGGGCGCTGCCACCTCCTAGGTCATGGGGATAGCACTCTCCAACCCCTGGGCTGGAGGGAGAAAGCAAGTGGCCAGTGGAGCTGCTCACAGGGTGAGCTCGGCACACGGTAGAGCAGGGGTCCTCAAACTACGTCCCGCAGGCCACATGCAGCCCGCCGAAAACATTTATCCAGCCCACCCGGTGTTTTTGCCACTGCTGTGTGCATAGGAATTTGTTCATGGTTTTTTTTTAAACTATAGTCCGGCCCTCCAACGGTCTGAGGGACAGTGAACTGGCCCCCTGTTTAAAAAGTTTGAGGACCCCTGCTGTAGAGGGTCTTTCAGGCTCTGGGGTTGTGGCCCTTCTGACTCCCCAGCAGGGGATGGAGGCTGAGGGGTCCCTGTGTAACCGGACAATCAGGGGGTCCGTGCTGC
>NW_005871120.1:5099912-5109149 GCF_000147115.1 Myotis lucifugus
CAGCTTGGCTGGGGCTTCCCTTTGCAGCAGACATGGCTCTATGATTTATTCATCTTCATAGAAAAAAAACAGCATGTAGCCAGTCAGTTACTGAATTTCCCCAGAGCAAGCAGGATGAGGGAAGGGAGGTGGGGAGAGATGAGAGCTGTGCACCTGGCTGGTAGCACATTTTCCAGGAAGATTCTGTAGACAAAGGGAGGTGGAGACAACTAGAAAATGCCTCACCCAATTAAAAAAAAAAAAACACAAAACAAAACAATTGGAGACAATAAGACCTAAGTGACTTAAGGGAGAGTATGTAAACTCCATATACTCAGCCAAGGAACTGGAGGAGGGACTTTCACACAAGAGGATAAATATTGCCTGTGCCAGCTAATTCAGGTGAGCCTGCACCAACGGACACCCGCTCTCGAGAAAGTTTTAAAAGTCTCCTTTTTGCCAGACTTCTGTCTCTGAGTCCGTTATTTGAATTCAGACAGGTGAGCCTTTCCCACACTGTCTCCTCACCCACCGTGGGAAACTGTTTTTTGAGGGAGCTCCTGTGGCCAGCAGCCCAGGCTTTGCCCCACCTCCTGCCCATCCTCTTCAGCCCCTCCAGCTGTGCCCCCCATAACTAGAAAACCCAGGCTTGGCTCCTGGGGCCCTGGGCCCCTCTCCTCTGCCCCCGGGTCATACGGGGATACTCACCAGCAGCCCCTCCCCCTTCCCTGTCCACCAGGCTATTTCCTTTGGCTGCTCAGAATTCCTGACACCCCTCCTCCCCCAGCTCACTGCTCCCAGCAGGACCCATGGATAAGAACCTGCCATGGGACACATCTGGGGAGGACCTGAGGGGGTGGTCACCTGACAGGTGGTAGTGGGGTGAGGGGTGGCCCCACTGGGTACAGAGAAAGGAACAGCTGGGGTCCTTGACCCACTGACACTCCCTGCCCAGCTCCCCCACACATTCCAAGGCCAGGGTGTCGGTTAACCTGGCTCTCACCCTTTGTCCTCAGTTCCCCTCCTAGAAGGCAGATCTGATTCCTGCCTGCAAATCATGTCCCTGCTGTATCTAGGCCTCCTTGGCTGAGGACCCCATTCCCTGAGGCTGAGCCTGCCGCCCTGTTCCAACCTCCTGCTGGACTCCCACATCTTGGTGAGGCAGCTCTCCTACCCTGGTGCCCCTGCCCCTCACCCTGCTCTTACCTTGAGAAGGAGGCCAATCTCGCTCCTCCTGCTCAGGCTGGTCCAGATAACTAAGGAAGGGGCAGTGACTTCAGGTGTTATGCCCAGATTTCAAAATCCCCAAAGACAGACCACTAGGGAGTCTTTATTCAAGCCCGGACTTGGCTCCCTCCCTAGCCTCCTTACGGACGCAGCAGCAAGAGGAGAGAAAGCGAGCCCCAGGAGAACAAAGGTTATATAGGGCTAGTCATTTGGGTGGGCTTAGGTAATGACATGGGTTACAGAGATTGGTCACTTTGGTCAGGGTTTTTCGGCAGGGTCTTACAGCACAGAGGTCAGGAAGTGAACAACACATTCCAAAGTTTGAGACCTCCCCTCCTATTTCCTGATTGGTCAACAGCGATGCATAGGGAACATCACCTTAGCTGCGTTCCTGGAGCTTCATTGGTCCACTCAGGTGGTGGTTGGGGGAGTTAGGACATTTCTGGCATTCCTGTGGTCACTCCCAGTCTGGGGGAGAGGGGGGCGGACCCAGCTCTACAGGTATGGAGGACAGTCAGTTCTGCTTTGTCCTTTCACAGGAATGTGTATTAGGGACACTAATTCACTAGGTACAGAGTCTGGCTGCTAGTCTACATTCTTTCACAAATGGAGTTAATTATCAGCTAGCAAGAATGTGTGCAGTACATAGCAGGTTACTGGAACTGATTCAGATCACTAGCCCCCAAAATGTCTTCTGCTCCCCATCACTGGGAGCTCACAGCCAGAAGCCGTCAGTCCTGGGAGACTTTCTAGAGGAGGTTGAAAGGGCAAGGGCTATGCCCTCCATCTTGCCTGTATCCTCCATGTTGGGGCCACGTGCAGCCTTCTTCCCGGAAGCCCAGGCCTCTGCTGGCCACGCCCGGGATTTTAAACTAACCAATGACAATCAAGGGAGTGCGAGCCATAGATATGACCACATCCTATGTAACAAGACCCGGCTTATGCCTGGCCAATCGGCAGGGCCCACAATCCCCTCGCTCCACCCCCCTATTAAAGCCGGTTTTTCCCACGCGGGGCACTCTGCTCCGGGTCCCTGGCCTGGCCTGAAGTGGAGTCGGGTTGGCTAGCCCCCAATAAAAGGACCTTCTGCTCTTGCATCGAACTGGCTCCCAGTCTGGTCTTTGGGGATCTTGGAATCTGGGCATAACAGAGGTAACACTTGGGCCTGGGAGGGCAACGACCAAGGGGCACCCTGGGGAAGGCCAGCAGGAGGGCCTGAGGCTCCTGGGAAAAGTCCTGCAGGGGAGGACACTCAGGGAGGGCCCCTGACACAGACAAAATAACAACCAAGCTCACCGCCCACCACCTATCCACCCCCACCCCCACCCAGCACCCACCATCCCTGTGTCTGCATCTGCCTACCCAGCTAACCTTGCTGAGCATGCAGCCTGCCTGCCATGTGTGCCAATGTGAGGGGGGAAGGACATGTAATAAATAAGAATAGAGCCACAGTTGTCTGATGAGTGATAGATGAGAAGTTTTCTTACAGACCCTGGAAACGGGAGGATGAAACAGGCCTGTCAAAGACCAGACACCTCGGAGCCTAGATGGGCCCATTATTCAAAGAAAAGGAAAACATTTTGAGGACAGACCCATGACACGTTTTGATTTGGTTGCTGCATGTGAACCCTGACCCTGAACCCTTCCAGGAATTTTCCTCAGGAATGCTGACCACTCTCTAGTCCCAGGAACGGGCAGCATCATAGAAGATTAACCACCTTGTTATCAGACTTTGAGCTTCTGAAGGCTGAACTGCAGACTCTACCCTACCCTGTCCATGTTAGATTTGTGGCTCGCTGCTGCACGTAGCTATCTTCTCCCTCGTGTGTGTATAACTCGCCAACTGGCAAGGGGGGTCAGAGCAGGTCTTTGTGGGTGACCTGCTCTCCCATGCTGCCGGCAGTACTGGAATAAACGCTCATATGGGATTCAATCCTGTCTCTGCTTCATTGGCTCCAGTAGTGATGGGCAGCCTGGACCCATTGCTTGTCTGGTTACCCTGGGGCCTCCCCACACCCAATCAGCCCCCACCTGGCCCTTCCCCAGGGCTGCCTGACCTGATTCATCCTTCAGACCCAGGGCCGCTGGCTCTTCTGGGGCCTCCTCAGGGCGCGAAAAGGGAAAGTCACCTCTGTTTCTCCTCTACAACACACAGTCCGTACCAGCTGTGGGATTTCCCCACCAAGCTGTTTCCAGTTCTCTGTGGACACCAACTTTGTTTCCTCTTGTTACAGAAGAGCAAAGAAATACCAAGGACGCTTCCTAGAGGAAGGGAGGGACCCCATTTATTAACACTAGTGGACTCAGGGAATAATTTCCAAATCAGAGTGAAGTAACACGCAGAGGCTTCGCTTTTTATAACCTTCTGGGGTCATTGTCTTGTAGATATGGTTCCGCTCCCTTGCTCCCTTTCGTGGGCTTATAGGAAGGCCCCCAGGTGTTGATGATCTGTCCTGGGGACTTTCCCCTCCTCCCCCTCCCCCAGTGCAGTGCATTGTTCAGTTTTTATGGCCTGACAGGCCTTGCAAGACCAGTTTCCTCCTCTAATTTAACTCAATTCTGACACCAACAGGAGTTATTGAAGACCTCACAGATTCAGGGTTCAGTCCCACCAATCTGCCCCAACTTCAGATGCCAATCCCAGATAATGGGTCCCAAATTACCTACAAATTTCTTTCCAGGGATTTCCACAACTACTCCTTGGGTTCAATAATTTGCTAGAAGGGCTCCCAGAACCCAGAAAAATTGTTCACTTATTAGATCATTGGTTTATTATAAAGGATATGACGCAGGCCCTGGTTCCGGGTGGCTCAGTTGGTTGGAGCGTCACACCATCCACCAAAAGGCTGAGGGTTCAAATCCCAGTCAGGGCACACACCTAGGTTGTGAGTTCCATCCCTGGTTGGGGTGCATACGGGAATCAACCAATCCATGTAGATGATTCTCACATCGATGTTTCTCTCTTCCTCTCTAAAAAAAAACCAAAAAACATATCCTCAGGTGAGGATTAAAAAGAACAAAATGGTGAGAGAAATGTACAGGGCAAGGTATAGGGGAAGGGACTAGAAGCTTCCATGCCCCCTATAGGCACGCCACCCTCCCAGCACCTCCACATGTTCACCAACCTGGATGCTCTCCAGATCCTGTAGTTCAAGGATGTTAATGGCAGCCTCAACACATAGTCACTATCAATCGTTAACTCAATCTCCAGTCCCTCTCCCCTCCCCAAAGGATGGGGTTGAAAGTTCCAAGTTCTTTTTTTTTTGTTTTAAATATATTTTATTGATTTCAGAGAAGAAATAGAAACATCCATGATGAGGGAGAATCATTTATCTGCTGCCTCCTGCATGCTCCCTACTGGGGATTGAGCCCACAGCCCGTGCATATACCTCAGTGATGGCGAACCTATGACACACGTGTCAGAGGTGACACGTGAACTCATTTTTTTGGTTGATTTTTCTTTGTTAAATGGCATTTAAATATATAAAATAAAAATCAAAAATATAAATCTTTGTTTTACTATGGTTGCAAATATCAAAAAATTTCTAGATGTGACACGGCACCAGAGTTATGTTAGGATTTTTCAAAATGCTGACACGCCGAGCTCAAAAGGTTTGCCATCACTGATATACCCTGACTGGGAATTGAACCATGACTTCCTGGTTCATAGGTTCAACCACTGAGCCACACAGGCCGGGCAAAAGTTCAAAGTTCTAATCAAGTCTTGGTCTGTCTGGTGACCAGCCCCCACCCAGGAGCCCACCCGGTGTTACCACATTAAAACAAGAGACATTCCTGTACCCAAGAAATTCCAAGGGATTTAGAAACTCCGTATCAGGATCTGGAGGCAAAGAGCAAATATTAGAACAAAAAGTTATCCTAGTGCCCCTATCACTCAGGAAACTACAGGGGCTTTAGGAGCTCTGTGTTAGGAGCCACAGGCACAGACCAAATTGACATTTCTCATAGGTCACAGGGTCTCACACCTCCTGCCCCTCAGCCTGGAGAGCCAGCCACTAGCATTTTATCCCAATGGTGTTCCTAAGGTTTCCCCTTCCTGGTGCCCTTGAGCTGAAAGAGAGCGTGAGGTCTCTACCATGGACAAGGCCATCACCTTCACCTGGTTTCCTCTTCTCTGGCCATCACTGCCTCTGTCATTGTCAGTTCATAAGACATTCCAGTGGTATACACACACACACACACACACACACACACACACACACACACACACCCGCTTCCACACTGGCCTCAGGATAAAACCTGACACTCCAGATGCAGACACAGCTGACTCAGGGTCTCTAGTTCTGCACCTGCCAGGCAGGGCAACCTCCAGCCCCAGGTAGACAAGCACTCTCCACCGTCCTGTCCCCCTGCCCAGATGGGCTGGATAGCAAGGGACTCGGCCATGCCATCTGCATCCAGAGCAGGGGGGGAGCTTTCCTGTGGAACAAGGGCCGGCCTTGGGCCCACCCTGCTTGGAGGCTGTGCTGCTGACGAGAAGGGAGTGCCTCCTGAGTGATTGGTGAGGGAGCACAGAGGGGTTTCTCTGTTGGTCCTGAGTCGGAAGCAGGGGCCAAACATCAAGCAGCTATGGTCACTGTCAGAATTCTGACCGACAGGGCCAATTGCTGCAGAGACTGGCCTGGCTTCCTGGGACATCGGTTGCAGGGATTGGAGTCAGAGTTCTCTTCTCATATGGTCTGGCCACTTCCCCTTCCCATGTTCTGCCTCTCATAAGCAAGGTGCCCCTTCCTCCCTGTCCCAGTCATAACAGCCAACACTGAACCAGCGTCCAGATGCACGGAATCCCTTCCCCCTGGCCCCTGCTGTCCTCCCAGTGCCCAGGTCAGGCCTGAGCACATAGCAGGGGCTCACAGAGCCTGGGGGTACTCATGGTCAAAATGCAGGACACAGGGCTGCCAAGTCACCTCCAGTCTTGGCCCCAACAGCTGTAATATGGAGTTTTATAGAACACTCGATTATTGCACTCAAAGTTCAAGGCAAAAACATAAAAACTATCTCAGGTTGGGCCGGGGTCAGTCAAGGAAAGGGATGCAGGGTGGAGTCTGTACCCCAAAGGGAACACAGGGAGGAGACAGGGGGTGGAGGTAGAGGCTGGACTGAGGGCAGGAAGAGACCCAGGCCTGAGAGGACAAGGCTGTGCGTGCCTGGGGGACAGAGACGGAGCATCCAGCTGACTCTGTGGCTGTGTCTCCTTGAACTTATCTTTCCATCATTACTTGTTGCATCATTGATGCTACATCACAGCCCACAGCCCTCTGGGACTCTGAGGAAGCTGAGGGGTCTGTGCTGCCAAAGTAAGGACTGACCCTGGGCCTGGGGGATATCACTCCAAGATGAGCACACTGCACACTCCCTTTCCCCTCCTCTCTGAAATCAAGAAATATATTTTTTAAAAATAATAAAAAAGAGCCCTAACCGGTTTGGCTCAACGGATAGAGCATTGGCCTGTGGACTCAAAGGTCCCAGGTTTGATTCTGGTCAAGGGCATGTACCTTTGCTGCGGGCACATCCCCAGTAGGGAGTGTGCAGGAGGCAGCTGATCGATGTTTCTCTCTCATTGATGTTTTTAACTCTCTATCCCTCTTCCTTCCTCTCTGTAAAAAGTCAATAAAATATATTTTGAAAAAAAAATAATAAAAAAGAATAAAAGTCATGACCTTTACATAGCTGAAGAAGCAATACTTCAGTAGGTGTGCTGTCAGAATCATATTACAAACGTGCCTTAAGCTCAAGCGTACATATTCACATGAGATGGCTCTCATTCCTAAAGTATTAGTTTCAATGTTGGGATAAATATAGCTTAAACCTTTGTTTTTTTAAAATATAGTTTATTGATTTTCTACAGAGAGGAAGAGAGAGGGATAGAGAGTTAGAAACATAGATGAGTGAGAAACATCAGCTGCCTCCTGCACACCCCCCACTGGGGATGTGCCCGCAACCAAGGTACATGCTGTTGACTGGAATCGAACCTGGGACCCTTCAATCCGCAGGCCGATGCTCCATCCACTGAGCCAAACTGGTTAGGGCTTTTTTTTTTTTTTTTTTTTTTTTTAATAGCTTGAAATTTAAGCCATGCTATTACTAATGTGCAAGCTAACAGATGAGGCCATCCATCATTCAATTTTCTGGTTCAGGCTTTTAAAAAATATTTTTTTTTTATTTCAGAGAGTGAGAGAGAGATAGAAACATCAATGATGAGAGAGAATCATTGATCGGCTGCCTTCTGCACACCCCACACTGGAGACTGAGCCCGCAACCCGAGCATGTGCCCTGATTGGGAATCGAACCGTATCTCCTGATTCATAGGTCGATGCTCAACCACTGAGCCACACAGGCCAGGTGTCTGGCTCATAGTTTCAAAAAGTAGGATTAATGAAAATGTGGATTATACATAACATTTTAAATTACTGACTAGCCCTGGCCAGTGCTGTTCAGTGGTTAGGGCATCGGCCTGCCCACAGAGGGCTCCTAGATTTGATTCCTGATCTAGGGCATGTACCTAGCTTGCAGGTTTATCCCCTCCCTCCCTTCCACTCTGTCTCTCTCAAAAAGAAGAAGAAGAAGAAGAAGAAGGAGGAGGAGGAGGAGGAGGTGAAGGAGGAGGAGGAGGAAGAAAGCAATGGAAAAAATATCCTTGGGTGAGGATTAACAAAAAAAATTATTAATGGCTATAAAATATTCTGGTTGGTTGTCATGACTGGAGGAAGCTAAAGAGACATGACAAATAAGTGCATTTGAGATCTTAGATTAGATCCTGCACTAGAGGAAGACTTTAGAGGACTATCTGGTGAAATTTGAGTAAGTTTGGGATTTTAGGAGTTCAGTTAATGGAGTTGTATCATGTTCATTTCTTTTTTTTTTTAATGTTTTTATTTTTTTTATTTCAGAGAGGAAGGGACAGGGAAAGAGAAACATCAATGATGAGAAAGAACCATTGATTGGCTGCCTCCTGCACGCCCCCTACTGGGGGTCGGGCGCACAACCCAGACATGTGCCTTTGACAGGAATCAAACCCGGGACCTTTCACAGGCCGACGTTCTATTCACTGAGCCAAACCAGCTAGGGCTCATGTTCATTTCTATGGTTAATTGCCATGGTATGGAAGATGGTAACATTAGGGAAATCTAGGTGAAGAATGTATGGGAAATCTATATACTTTTTAAGAAAACTTTTTTTATAAATCTAAAAGTATTTCAAAATAAAAAGTTTTAAAAATTCTAGTTTGTGGTTAGAAAGAACAACATGTATTTCTACACTTTGTCATAGCAATGTGCACATTTATAGCATGATCTCCCTTGTGTGTAAAAAATGTACAAATGGTGCCCTGGCTGGTGTTGCTCAGTTGGTTGGGTGTTGTTCTATGCACAGAAAGGTTGCCTTTTCAATTCTGGGTCATGGCACATGCAGGGTTTGGAGCTCAATCCCTGATAGGGGGCGTGCAGGAGACAGCTGATCAATGTTTTGCTCCCACACTCACATCGATGTTTTTCTCTCTCTCTCTCCCCCTCTTCCTCTCTATCTAACAATCAATAAAAAATATTTTTAAAAAGTGTAAGGCCCTCACTGGTTTGGTTCAGTGGATAGAGTGTCTGCCTGTGGACTGGAGGGTCCCGGGTTCAATTCTAGTCAAGGGCACATGCTCAGGTTTCGGGCTCGATCCCCAGTAGGGGGCGTGCAGGAGGCAGCTGATCAATGATTCTCATCATTGATGTTTCTATCTCTATCTCCCTCTCCCTTCCTCTCTGAAATCAATAAAAATATTTTTTTTAATGTACAGATGTGTTCCCCAAGAAGATACATTCAAGTCTTACTTCCCCCAGTAGCTCTGAATATGATCTTATTTGGAAATAGGGTCTTTGCAGATGTGATTAGTTAAGGATCTTAAGATGAAATCATCCCTGGATTGAGGGTGGGCCCTACATCCAATGACTGGTGTCTTTTATAAGAGGAAAGGAAGGGAGGTGGAGATGGAGACCCACAGAGAGACCCGGAAGAGGCCATGTGATA
>NW_005871120.1:5109341-5120931 GCF_000147115.1 Myotis lucifugus
TTTTGCACAAAAATTCGGGAGGGACAAGGTGCCGTCATCAAAAATGAGGCTGTATTTAAAACGTTTTCCCCGAGAGAGGGGGGACGAGCCGGGCTGTGATAGAAAAGCTGCTGTTACTTTACAGTTTACTTTTTGTATTTCTCTTCTTTGTGAAATGTTTACTTTTCATCTGTTTGTTAAACTGCTACGACCTACACATGCAAAATGAAGGAGAGTTCTTCTTGCCACTTTAACTATATTTAAGTGTACGGTGTATGATTCAGTGGCACTAGTTACATTCTGTCAGACCCAGCAGGAGCCCAGCCAGGGCTCTGGAGCTGTGTTGTTCCGAGTCCATATATTCTTCTAAATTCTTCCCGACTACACCAGGGCCGGTTCCAGAACTGTTGGGAACTTAGTCCAAGTTCCTCCTTTATCCTCTGCTCATTAGTTACAGGTGGTGGGTCCGAGCCCCTCTGCCTAGGGACTGGAGCTTCTTGGACGCTGGGAGAAGCCATGAGAGGTTATGAGCATATTGCAGAAGCCAGTGGTCATGTAGCCATCAAACAAAACAGTTCTTCACAGCAAAGTTCATACAGGCAGGCAGCCGGACACCGGCTGGTTAACACTTACATCTTTCCCACAAAGCAGCATTAGTCTCTGTCCTCACAGCTACTATCCGAGCAGCCGCACGCAGCCTGCTACACTCACTGCCTCACATCGTAGTGGTAGCTAAGTTCTCTGCCTCGGCGGCTTCTCCTGTCTCCCCTGCCCAGCACCTGGCTGGCCTCTGTAGCCTCACATGGTAACTGCCTCTGAGCTTCTCTCCCAGCACACTGGCTGGCTCACATGGCAACTATATCTGAGCTCTCTCTGAGCTCTTAGCTTTGCAACAGTGGTTCTCAACCTTCCTAATGCCGCGACCCGTTAATACAGTTACTCATGTTGTGGTGACCCCCAACCATAAAACTATTTTTGTTGCTACTTCATAACTGTAATTTTGCTTCTGTTATGAATTGTAATGTAAATATCTGATATGCAGGATGTATTTTCATTGTTACAAATTGAACATGATTAAAGCATAGTCATTAATCACAAAAACAATATGTAATTATATATGTGTTTTCCGGTAGTCTTAGGTGACCCCTGTGAAAGGGTCTTTTGACCCCCAAAGGGGTCTCGACCCACAGGTTGATAACCGCTGGCTTTACAAGGTGGCAGCACCAGCTCTCCCTCTGAGCTCTCTAGCCTTTTCCCTTCTGAGCCTACTCTTTCTCCATCTAGCTGGTCAGTAACCTGTAAATTTCTCCAGAGACAAAGAAGGTTAGTTGCCAACAGTGACATCAATCATTTTTTGGCTTCAGAAGGACACAGCGTACCGTGAGAAGGGCACAGGGTACTGTGTCCTTTCAGCTGTTTATGGTATCTTGGCCTCGGCGCAGGGTGGCCTTGGACATTAGATGTACTGACAACAAGGCCTCTGTACTTTAATCGGCCTTGACGATGAGGCGTCTCTGGCGTGGTTCCCACACATTCAGCGCTGTTCAACTATCACCACTATCTATTTCCAAAACGTTTCCACCACCCCAAACAGAAACTCTATTCAATATACAATCATTCTCCATTCTGCCCCCCAGCCCAGACCTACCAGATAATAAATCTGTGTTCTCGTCTTAAGCCACTAAGTGCGTGCTAACTTGTTATGGCAGCAATAGGTAATTAATCTAAACTCATTCACCCATCCATCCATTCATTTATGGAGCATGTGCCTTGGAGACCAAACTGACACAAATCCCTGCCCTCCTGGAGAGGGAGATGGTGCCTCTGTAATGCCATGGTGATAGGGAGGGGGAGAGACCAAGTTGTGAGGGAAGACAGGGAAGGGCCCAGGCAGTGCTCGATCTCTTTATTTTATGCGAAGGCAGATCCAGGATCTCATTACATCTTCCCAACGGCCCAGGAGGTAGCTATGTTGTGACTCCCATCATATAGACAGTTCCAACGAGGTTAAATAATTGGCCCCAGGTCACACAATAAGTTGCAGAACTGGGATTTGAACTGGCACCATAATGCTTCCCTTACAGCTGCCAGGCACCTTCCTGCTAGTTTCTGCCCAGCCTGGTTGATGAACGGCCAGGTTGCACAACGAGGCTCTCTTGGCTGTGGCCCCATAGCTGTGCTTCTGCACACTCCTCGATGGGCCTTGGGTGCCAGCAGCCCTGGAGTGGCCATGGCTGGTAATTTGTTGTGGATTTGCCTTTGGGGAGTGAAGCAAAGGGGGCCATTGGGGGAGTTGGCAAGGCGGTGCCCAAGAGGCCGTGGGTGGACGCTGAGAGGTGGAAGACCCAGGCAGGGGGGCCGCCCTCACAGGTGCCTGAGCCGTGTGCTCATCTTGGAGTGATATCCCCCAGGCCCAGGGTCAGTCTTTGCTTTGGCAGCACAGACCCCTCAGCTTCCTCAGAGACCCAGAGGGCTGTGGGCTGTGATGTAGCATCTACGATGCAACAATTAATGATGGAAAGATAAGTTCAAGGAGACACAGCCACAGAGTCAGCTGGATGCTCCGTCTCTGTCCCCCAGGCACGCACAGACTTGTCTTCTCAGGCCTGGGTCTCTTCCTGCCCTCAGTCCAGCCTCTACCTCCACCCTCTGTCTCCTCCCTGTGTTCCCTTTGGGGTACAGACTCCATCCTGAATGCCTTTCCTTGACTGACCCCGGCCCAACCTGAGATAGTTTTTATGTTTTTGCCTTGAACTTTGAGTGCAATAATCGAGTGTTATATAAAACTCCATATTACAGCTGTTGGGGCCAAGACTGGAGGTGACTTGGCAGCCCTGTGTCCTGCATTTTGACCATGAGGACCCCCAGGCTCTCTGAGCCCTGCTGTGTGCTCAGGCCTGACCTGGGCACTGGGAGGACAGCAGGGGTCGGGGAAGGGATTCCGGGCATCTGGACGCTGGTTCAGTGTTGGCTGTTATGACTGGGACAGGCAGGAAGGGGCATCTCGGTTAAGAGAGGCAGAACGTGGGAAGGGGAAGTGGCCAGACCATATGAGAAGAGAACTGACTCCAATCCCTGCAACCGCAGTCCCAGGAAGCCAGGCCAGTCTCTGCAACAATTGGCCCTGTCGGTCAGAACTCTGCCAGTGACCACAGCTGCTTGATGTTTGGCCCCTGCTTCCAACTCAGGATCAACAGAGAGGCTGGGCATGGCCAGGCCTGACTGAATCTCACCAAAAGGAAGGCGATGTTTTTCTTTCGCCATCCTCTCAAGAAATCAGAGCTCACACCTGTGGGGAGAACACCCAAGTCACCTTCCCACACACTCCAATTCCCCTAGTGCCTCTGGGATCTGCTCCTCCAAGGTGGAAGCCTGGTCCCAACCTCACAGGGATCCTGCCCTGAGGGGATCACCTGGACAACAAGAGACCTGAGGGTTAGTGGCCATGGACCAGGCCCATTCTCTGGGTGTGGAGGGGTGGGGGGTTGTCTGTGGAGTCCCAGGGCCTGGCTTTGCCTTGGGCTCAGGAGTCTCCTCTCCAGGCCTGGGGGAGAGCTCACCTACGCCCCACCCTCCATTGCCTCTGAGCTCCCCAGCCTGGATGGGGCTTCCTGTTGTAGGAGACAGACCTCTATGATTCATCTTCATAGAAAAGAAACAGCATGTAGCCAGTCAGTTACTGAATTTCCCCAGAGATAACAGGATGTGGGAAGGGAGGTGGGGAGAGATTATGAGAGCTGTGCACCTGGCTGGGAGCACATTTTCAAGGAAGATTCTGTAGACAAAAGGAGGTGGAGACAACTAGAAAATGCCTCAGCCAATTAAAAAACAAACAAACCCAATAGAAGACAATAAGACCTAGGCGACCTATGGAATAGAATGTAAACTCCATATACTCAGCCAAAGAACTGGAGGAGGGACTTTCCCACAAGAGGATAAATATTGCCTGTGCCAGCTAATTCAGGTGAGCCTCCACCAAAGGACACCCGCTCTCAAGAAAGTTTTATGTTTCCTTTTTGCCATACTTTGGTCTCTGAGTCCTTTATATGAATTCAGACAGGTGAGCCTTTCCACACTGCCTCCTCACCCACCTTGGGAAACTGTTTTTTGAGGGAGCTCCTGTGGCCACCAGCCCAGGCTTTGCCCCACCTCCTGCCCATCCTCTTCAGCCCCTCCAGCTGTGCCCCCCATAACTAGAAAATCCAGACTGGGCCCCTGGGCCCCTGGGCCCCTCTCCTCTGCCCTCGGGTCATACGGGGATACTCACCAGCAGCCCCTCCCCTTTCCCTGTCCACCGGGCTATTTCCTTTGGCTGCTCAGGATTCCTGACACCCCTCCTCCCCCCAGTTCACTGCTCCCAGCAGGACCCATGGATAAGGACCTGCCATGGGACACATCTGGGGAGGACCTGAGGGGGTGGCCATCTGACAGGTGGTAGTGGGGTGAGGGGTGGCTCCAACTGAGATACAGAGAAAGGAACAGCTGGGGGTCCTTGAACCAACTGACACTCTCTGCGCAGCTCCCCCCACACATTCCAAGGCCAGGGTGTCGGCCGAACCCCTGGCTCTCACCGTTTGTCCTCAGTTGCCCTTCTGGAAGGAAAAGTGATTCCTGCCTGCAAATCATTTCCCCTGCTGTATCTAGGCCCTCCCTTGGCTGAGGACCCCATTCCCTGAGGCTGAGCCTGTCGCTCTGTTCCCAACCCCCTGTTGGACTCCCCACATCTTGGTGAGGCAGCTCTCCTACCCTGGTGCCCTGCCCTCACCCTGCTCTTACCTTGAGAAGGAGGCCAACCTCGCTCCTCCTGCTCAGGCTTGTCCAGGCCCAGAAACAGATGGGACTTTGCTTCCTGCTCTTCCCCGCTGTGTATCCAGTGGGTTCCCTGAAATCATGTGCCTTTTTTTCTGAGGTGATTATGATTCATTTTATTTTGCTTCGATTTCACTTGTTCTGAAGAAAAAGCAGTTAACACATAGCTTTTTGTGAGTCAAGTAAGGACAACTGAGGGTGAGGGACAGAGGAGAAAATCAATGCCTGGGCCGGCTTGCCTCATGGCCGCTGGAGGAGAAATATAGTTGAAGCCCCAGACAGGAGGGGCAGTGCCGGGGGTGGTGGGGACTGAGGCCAAAGATTCCATAATTCGGAGTCATTTGAAGAGGACCCTGAGCCTGTTGTGCAAACAGAGCTTCAGGTCCAGTCCTTGTGTCCAGTCCCCGCCCCATAGTCTGCAGCCCCCATCCCGTACTCAGAATCCACGGAGCCAACTTGTTTGGCAAAGGTCCTTCCCCTGGAAGCTCACAGTGTTAGAAATGCTCTCAACCATGTTGCAGGAATCAGGCAAACAGTGGAAACTGGATCAGCAAGGACAATTTACCCCTGCGCAGAAGGGTGCTCTCCCAGCTGGAAATCAAGGGCAAAGCACACCCAAAGGGAAGTCTGTTTGCGTTTTATTTCCTGACACGGGGTCTGCCCTGCCCCTCAGTCTGAACTCTGACTTGATTGGTCAGGGCTCAGAGCTCGGCTTCCCATTGTTGTGTGATTGGCTAACTCAGAGGAAGATGAGGGGTAAGACAGAGCCCAAGATGGTGGCCCCCAGGGGAGCTGTAAGTCCTGTGAGCCTAAATGGTGGCTGCCTAAACGGCTCTTTGACAGAAAAGATTACTTGTTTATTCTCACAACAGCCAGAAGCCTTCAGTCCTGGGAGACTTTCTGGAGGAGGTAACACTTGGGCCTGGGAGGGCAACGACCAAGGGGCTCCCTGGGGAAGGCCAGCAGGAGGGCCTGAGGCTCCTGGGAAAAGTCCTGCAGGGGAGGACCCTCAGGGAGGGCCCCTGACACAGACAAAATAACAATCAAGCTCACTGCCCGCCACCTACCCACCCCCACCCCCACCCAGCACCCACCATCCCTGTGTCTCTGCATCTACCTACCCAGCTAACCGTGCTGAGCATGAAGCCTGCCTGACTGTGCCTTGAGAACGAGAATACAGAGTTCCTGTTCTAATGCATGATTATTACAGTTAATTGAACTAATACCCTGTAGTTGGGCATTTAGGTTTTTGTGTGTATGTGTGTGTGTGTGTGTGTGTGTGTGTGTGTGTGTGTGTGTGTGTTTTTAAGTTAGGGTTCTTTTTAAAAAAATTCTTTATTAGTTAAGGTATTACAAATGTGTCCTTATCCCCCCCATTAACCCCCATCCTCCCCCCCTCCCTGCTCTCATCCCCGTGTTGTCCATGTCAATTGGTTTGGCTTATATGCATGCATACAAGTTCTTTGGTTGATCTCTTCCCCTTACCCCCTCCCTCCCTTACTTTCCCTCTGGGGATTGATATTCTGATTGCTGTTTCTCTGTCTTTGGACCTGTCCCTGTTCGGCAGTCTATGTTCTCTATATTCCACAAATGAGTGAGATCATGTGGTATTTTTCCTTCATTGACTGGCTTATTTCACTTACCATAATGCTCTCCAGTTCCATCCATGCTGTTGCAAAAGGCAAGAATTCCTTCTTTTTTACCGCAGCGTAGTATTCCATTGTGTAGATGTACCACTGTTTTCTAATCCACTCATCTGCTGATGGGCACTTAGGCTGTTCCCAGATCTTAGCTATGGTGAATTGTGCTGCTATGAACATATGGGTACATATATCCTTTCTGATTGGTGTTTCTGGCTTCGTGGGATATATTCCTAGAAGTGGGATCACAGGGTCAAATGGGAGTTCCATTTTTAGTTTTTTGAGGAAGCTCCATTACTGTTCTCCACAGTGGCTGCACCAGTCTGCATTCCCACCAGCAGTGCAGAAGGGTTCCTTTTTCTCCACATCCTCTCCAGCACTTGTTGTTTGTTGATTTGTTGATGATAGCCATTCTGACAGGTGTGAGGTGATACCGAATTGTCGTTTTGATTTGCATCTCTCATATAATTAGTGACTTTGATCATGTTTTCATATGTCTTTCGGCCTTCTGTATGTCCTCTTTCGAAAAGTGTCTATCTAGGTCCGTTGCCCATTTTTTGATTGGATTGTTTATCTTTCTATTGTTAAGTTTCATGAGTTCCCTGTAAATGTTGGAGATTAAACCCTTATCAGTGATATTATTGGCAAATATGTTCTCCCATGTAGTGGGTCTTCTGGTTGTTTTGTTGATGGTTTCCTTTGCTGTGCAAAAGCTTTTTATTTTGATGTAGTCCCATTTGTTTATGTTCTCTTTACTTTCCATTGCCCTAGGAGCATTATCGGAGAAGAAATTCCTTCGGCATATGTTTGCGATTTTGCTGCCTGTGGATTCCTCTAGTATTTTTATGGTTTCCCGTCTTACGTTTAAGTCTTTTATCCATTTTGAATTTATTTTTGTGTATGGTGTGAGTTGGTGGTCTAGTTTCATCTTTTTGCATGTATCTGTCCAATTTTCCCAACACCATTTATTGAAGAGACTGTCTTAACTCCATTGTATGCTCTTGCCTCCTTTGTTGAATATTAATTGGGCATAGTGCTTTGGGTTGATTTCTGGGTTCTCTATTCTATTCCATTGATCTATATGTCTGTTCTTGTGCCAGTACCAAGCTGTTTTAAGAACAGTGGCTTTGTAATACAGTTTGATATCTGGTATTGAGATCCCACCAACTTTGTTCTTCTTTCTCAGGATTGCTGCAGCTATTCGAGGTCTTGTTTCATTCCAGATGAATTTTTGGAACGTTCGGTCTAGATCTGTGAAATAAGCCGTTGGTAATTTAATGGGGATTGCATTGAATCTATAGATTGCTTTGGGTAGTATGGACATTTTGCTGATGTTGATTCTACCAATCCATGAACACGGTATGTTCTTCCATCTGTTTATGTCTTCCTCTATCTCTTTTTTCAGTGTCCTGTAGTTTTTTGCATATAAGTCTTTTATCTCCTTAGTTAAGTTTATTCCTAGGTATCTTAATTTTTTTGGTGTGATGGTAAATGGCATTGCTTTTTTAATCTCACTTTCTGTAAGTTCACTATTGGTGTAAAAAAATGCCTTAGATTTCTTGGCATTAATTTTGTATCCTGCTACATTGCCGAATTCATTTTATTAAGTCTAATAATTTTTTGATGGAGTCTGTAGGGTTCTCTCTGTACAGTATCATGTTATCTGCAAATAAGGACAGTTTTACTTCTTCTTTTCCAATTTGGATGCCTTTTATTTCTTCTTCTTGTCTGATTGCAACGGCTAGTACTTCCAGCACTATGTTGAACAGGAGTGGTGAGAGGGGGCATCCCTGTCTTGTTCCTGTTCTTAGGGGGAATGATTTTAGTTTTTGTCCATTGATTATGATGTTTGCTGTGGGTTTGTCATATATGGCTTTTATTATGTTGAGGTATGATCCTTCTATTCCTACCTTGCTGAGAGTTTTTTATCAGGAAAGGGTGTTGAATTTTGTCAAAAGCTTTTTCTGTATCAATTGATATGATTATGTGTTTTTTTTCTCTCAATTTGTTTATGTGATGTATTATGTTTATTGTTTTTCGGATATTGTACCATCCTTGCACACCTGGGATAAAACCTACTTGGTCATGGTGTATGATCTTTCTGATGTACTGCTGGATCCAATTTGCTAGGATTTTGTTGAGGATTTTAGCATCTATGTTCATGAGGGATATTGGCCTGTAATTCTCTTTCATTGTGATGTCTTTATCTGGTTTTGCTATTAGGGTGATGCTAGCTTCATAGAATGAGCTTGGAAGTGTTCCTTCCTCCTGAATTTTTTGGAATAGTCTGAGGAGGATAGGTTTTAGTTCTTCCTTGAATGTCTGGTAAAACTCCCCTGTGAAGCTGTCTGGCCCCAGGCTTTTGTTTGCTGGAAGCTTTTTGATGACTGCTTCAATTTCTTCCATAGTTATTGGCCTATTAAGATTTTTAGCTTCTTCCTGATTAAGTTTTGGAAGGTTGTATTTTTCTAAGAATATGTCCATTTCCTCCAGGTTGTCTAGTTTGTTGGAGTAGAGTTGTTCATAGTATTTTCTAACAATCCTTTGTATTTCTGTGGGGTCTGTTGTTATTTCTCCTCCTTCATTTCTGATTTTGTTTATTTGGGTCCTCTCTCTTTGTTTCTTGGTGATCCTGGCTAGAGGTTCATCAATTTTGTTCATCTTTTCAAAGAACCAGCTCTAGGTTTTGTTGATCTTTTGTATTGTTTTTTGGTCTCTATGTCATTTATCTCCACTCTGATCTTTATTATTTCCTTCCTTCTGCTTACACTGGGCTTTTCTTGTTGCTCTCTTTCTAACTCTTTGAGTTGTAGGGTTAGGTAATTTATTGTCTTTGTTTCTTGTTTCTTGCAGTAGGCTTGTAGAGCTATGAACTTCCCTCTCAAGACTGCTTTTGCTGTGTCCCATAGGTTTTGGATTGTTGTGTTTTCATTGTCGTTTGTTGCCATGATGTTTTTTATTTCTTCTTTGATCTCTCTGGTAACCCAGTCATTGTTTAATAGCATGCTATTTAGTCTCCATGTGTTTGATTTTTTTTGTATTGTTTTTATTGTAGTTGATTTCCAGTTTTATGCCATCATGGTCTGAGAAGATGCTTGATATGATTTCAATCTTCTTGAATTTGAAGAGACTTTGCCTGTGACCCATATATGGTCTATCTTTGAGAATGATCCATGTGCACTTGAGAAGAATGTATATTCTGTGGCTTTGGGGTGAAATGTTATGAAGATGTCAATTAATTCCATCTGATCTAGCGTGTCATTTAGGATTGATGTTTCTTTGCTGATTTTTTGTTTAAGGATTTGTCCAATGGTGCTAATAGAGTGTTAAAGTCCCCTACTATGATGTGTTGCTGTCAATCTCTCCCTTGATCTCCTCCAGAAGATTTCTTATGTATTTGGGTGCTCCTATATTGGGTGCGTATATGTTTACCAGAGTTATTTCTTCTTGTTGGATTGCTCCCTTTAGTATTATGAAGTGGCCTTCCTTATCTCTTTTTTTGTCCTTCATTTTGAGATCTAATTTGTGAGATATAAGTATTGCTACCCCAGCTTTTTTTCTGCTTCCATTCGCCTGAAAAACCTTTCTCCATCCCTTCACCATCAGTCTGTGTGCGTCTTTTTTTCTGAGGTGGGTTTCCTGTAGACAGCAGATATATGGGTCATGTTTTCTTATCCATTCAGTTACCCTATGTCTTTTGATTGGGGCATTTAATCCACTTACAATTGAAGTTATTATTGATAGATACTCGTTAGTCGCCATTTTTGTTCTTTACCGCTGTGATCCTTTGTTTCCTATTTTTTCTTTTTACAGCAGACCCTTTAGCATTTCTTGCATTGCTGGTTTGGTGGTAATAAACTCCTGTAGACATTTTTTGTCTGTGGAGCTCCTGATTTCACCCTCAATTTTGATTGATAGTCTTGCTGGGTACAGTATTCTTGGATTCAGACCATTCCTTTGCATGACTTTGTATATTTCATTCCATTCCCTTCTTGTCTGATGTGTTTCTGTTGAGAAATCAGTCGCTAGTCTGATGGGGGATCCTTTGTAGGTAACTTTCTGTCTCTCTCTGGCTGCTTTTAAGATTCTTGCTTTGTCCTTGGTGTTTGCCAATTTAATTATAATGTGCCTTGGCGTCGGTCTTTTGGGGTTCATTTTGTTTGAGACTCTGTGAGCTTCTTGGATTTGTGTGAGTTTTTTCTTCCCTATATCAGGGAAGTGTTCTGTCATTATTTTTTCAAACAGGTTTTCTATTCCTTGCTCAGTTTCCTCTCCCTCTGGCACCTCTATTATTCAGATGTTGTTTCATTTCGTGTTGTCCCAGAGTTCTCTTAGGCTCTCCTCCTGCTTTTTAATTTTTTTTTTCTAGAAGCTGCTCTGCTTGGGTATTTTTCCCAACCTTGTCTTCTAGCTCACTGATGCGGTCCTCTGCTTCTTCTAATCTACTGTTGATGCTTTCTATTGAGTTCTTTATAGCAGTGATGTCATTTTTAATTTCTTCTTGGTTTTTCTTCATTTCCTCTTGGTTCTTACACATATTGTTGAATTTGTCTTCCATTCTTTTCATCCACCTTATGGCCATTTCTCTGAATTCTTTCTCTGACAGGTTGCCAACCTCCATTGCCTCCATTTATTTTACTTCCTTTTCTGGGGATGCCTGTTTTTCTTTCATATGCAGGCTGGTTCTTTGATTCATGTTTCACCATGGATCTCTCTTCTCCAGGTGTTTGCTTATATAGTTCTCTCTCTATTGCGTTGATTTAAAGGCACAAAGTACAACACAACAAGGCACAACGTACAAGGCACTGAACACCAATGTATTCACGATATTAATAACCCCAAATAAAGGTGACCACCTTAGCAAAGAGAATTAGGGGATAAGGAAGAAAGAAGAGAAAAAGATAAAAGAGAAAAGAAAAAAGAAAAAAAAGGAGTGCAAAAATGGAATTGGGAAAAGGGAGGGAAAAAAAGTAAGGGAGAAAAGAGAGAGAATGAAATAGAGGAGGGGAAGAGACTATTTATATGGGGAGAAAACTCCAATAGAACCACCACTAATGCCAACCAATTCCAGCAACAGATCCCTGGAGATGAATGCAAACTAAAAACAACCACTAATATCAAGCAAGGCGAGGGAAAACAGAGCACAAAATAACTGGAGGGAA
>NW_005871120.1:5122709-5133329 GCF_000147115.1 Myotis lucifugus
AACATCGATCAGCTGCTCCTGCACACTCCCCACTGGGGATATGCCCGCAACCAAAGGTACATGCCCTTGACCGGAATCGAACCCGGGACCCCTCAGTCCACAGGCCGACTCTCCATCCACTGAGCCAAACCGGTCAGGGCTACCATAACTGCTTTTAGTTAAAGTTTAATTCAGACCATCCTTTGTGGTTACTTTAGGTCTCTGAATTTGCAAGACCGCCATGCAGGCCTTCCTTGAGCTTGTCAGGTTAGCATGTGGCCCCTTTCATCCACAAATGTTTCTGTTGGACCTTTGAAACTCGAATTTCGAACTGGGCAGGATGCAAAGGTAGCTTCCTGGGTTCTTGTCCAGGTGGATTGGAAGAATGAAGCCATGGACAAAAGGTGGTATAGGAAAAGGTGGAAATTTATTCATAAACAAGCACAGACTCCCATGTGGGGAGGGGGAGAGAGTCCCACTAAGTCCCTTTCTCTAAGGTTTATAAAGGCTGCAGGTCTTTGTGTCCTGATATCCCCCTGATTGGTCTATAGCAGCTTCAGAGCTCAAACCCCACGTGGGGTTCCCCTCTTCTCTCCCTCGTGTTTTTCTATTCCCTTTGGCCTCCTCTTCCTTCTCTGAGTGAGTGGCTTCCTTCCCTTTACTCTGTAAATGCACACCTCCTGGCTGCTCCCTTATTCTGTAAATGTATACCTTTGGGCAGCTCCCAGCTTTGCAGCCTTGTGGTTCTCCCCATGGAACTCCTAATTCCTGAAACTTTCTAAACCTGACTATTTTACCCCTAAAACCTGCTTTCACCTTCAGCCTGCATGGTGCTCTGTGGCCCCTCCAGTGAGCAGCTCCCACTGTGCCTCTGGGGGGCTCTGCAGTGCAGGGCTGAAGGGTCGGGCCAGTTGAGGGGAATACCACTTCGTATTTTATCATTTTTAAGTGATGGGATTTTGACTGATTGATTCTTTACTTTTCAGCAGGCCCCCTGCCCCCGAGTATCCTAATATTTAAAAAGCCAGTGGCCATCACGACCAAAACAACTGAACGGACAACCTAACAGCAGGCTGGGTGGGGCAACAAGGCTGGCAGGAGGGGCAGTTGGGGGCGACCACGCCAGCAGGGGGGGCAGTTTGGGGTGATTAGGTCGGCAGGGGGTGGGCAGTTGGAGGCGACATGGCCGACAGGCAGAGGCGGTTAGGGGGGATCAGGCTGGCCGAGGGGGCAGTGAGGGGCGATGAGGCAGGCAGGCTGGTGAGCAGTTAGGAGCCAGTGGTCCTGGATTGAGAGAGGGATGTCTGACTGCCAGTTTAGCAAATTATTGAAACCAAGGAGAAGTGGAAATCCCTGGAAAGAAATTTGTGGGTAACCTGGGACCCATTATCTGGGATTGGCATCTGAAGTTGGGGCAGATTGGTGGGACCGAACCCTGAATCTGTGGGGTCTTCAATAACTCCTGTTGGTGTCAGAATTGAGTTAAATCAGAGGAAACAAAGTTGGTGTCCACAGAGACTGGAAACAGCTTGGTGGGGAAATCTTACAGCTGGTACGGACTGTGAGTGTTGTAGAGGAGAAACAGAGGTGACTTTACCTTTTTGGTCCCTGAGGAGGCCCCAGAAGAGCCAGCGGCCCTGGGTCTGAAGGATGAATCAGGTCAGGCAGCCCCCGGCAAGGGACAGGTGGGGGCTGATTGGGTGTGGGGAGGCCCCAGGGCTGGGTCTCAAAGGACCCAGAATCCTGGGATACAGAGTCTGGTTCTGGAAGAGTCAGGAACACAATATGCACTCAATCAATGTGTATTTAATTAATTTTTATTTTGCTCAAATTTGACTTTGTTCATAATCAAAATTAAACTGTGTATAGCCTGTTGCTTCACACATTCCCCAGGAAGGTGGAGCCTTCTCCTTTTGGCCAGGGGATTGGAAAGGATGCCTGTCAACACAGTAGGTTCTTGGGTTTAGCTGGAGGTCTGTTCCCAAGGCACAACTTAATGCTATTTTCACCGTAAGTCAGAAATGAAGTAAAACAGTAAAAAAAAATTAAAAGAAACGTAACAATTCCTGTCGTAACCAGGACATGACGTAGGTAACCCGAGGACTGCCTTTCCTGCATCTTGATTTTCTGGACCTTGTTTTCTTCGGCCTGCAAAAGAAGGTGGGCGTGTCAGACAGGGCCTGGAGCTGACAATGGGAGGAGGGTATGGGCAGTCAGTTTGGAGGGGCTGCCAGACCTCCAGGCCAATGGAGGGCCCCACTACCTTCTCAGATCTGAACTGTGCCTCCCTCAAACCATCCCCAGCCCTCCCTCTTACTCATACACAGCATGCCTGTCAATAATACAGTAGGTCCTCGGATTAAGCCGGAGATCTGTTCCCAAGGCACAACTTAATGCTATTTTCGCCATAAGTCAGAAATGAAGTGAAACAGTAAAAAAAAAAATTAAAAGAAACGTAACAATTCCTGACGTAACCATGGAATGATGTAGGTAACCCGAGGACTGCCTTTCCTGCATCTTGATTTTCTGGACCTTGTTTTCTTCGGCCTGCAAAAGAAGGTGGGCGTGTCAGACAGGGCCTGGAGCTGACAATGGGAGGAGGGTATGGGCAGTCAGTTTGGAGGGGCTGCCAGACCTCCAGGCCAATGGAGGGCCCCACTACCTTCTCAGATCTGAACTGTGCCTCCCTCAAACCATCCCCAGCCCTCCCTCTTACTCATACACAGGATGCCTGTCAATAATACAGTAGGTCCTCGGGTTAAGCCGGAGATCTGTTCCCAAGGCACAACTTAATGCTATTTTCGCCATAAGTCAGAAATGAAGTGAAACAGTAAAAAAAAAAATTAAAAGAACGATAACAATTCCTGACGTAACCATGGAATGATGTAGGTAACCCGAGGACTGCCTTTCCTGCATCTTGATTTTCTGGACCTTCATTTCTTCGGCCTGCAAAAGAAGGTGGGTGTGTCAGACAGGGCCCGGAGCTGACAATGGGAGGAGGGTATGGGCAGTCAGTTTGGAGGGGCTGCCAGACCTCCAGGCCAATGGAGGGCCCCACTACCCTCTCAGATCTGAACTGTGCCTCCATCAAACCATCCCCAGCCCTCCCACTTACTCATATGCAGCCCCCACCCCCCCAACCGGCCAGCCCCAGACCTCCCCAGATGCTAATCCCAGGCTTACTCTGACCTTTGTCAAGTAGTAGATGCCTAATCCTAGGAGTCCTGCTGCCGTGCACACTGATAGCACAAGCGCACCGGTCCCTGATGCCGATAACAGTAATTTCAGACCACTTACTCCCTATATGGAGGAAGAAAGGGGAAGGGTGACCGGTGACCCTAGGCTCACCCCGCAGGATAGAGACAATGAGGGGACTATGGGGCTCAGGGTCCTGGCTGACAGGATGGGTGGAACCAGAGGGAAGAGGAACACTCAAGATGGCCCCATCCACTGAGCTGAGTGGGAAGAATGGGCTTCAAGGCAGATGCTGGCTCTGCTCCACCCTCTGTAGTGAGCAACTGGTGGCCTCAGGATGGCCCTTGGCCCTCTGGGCCCTGCCACCTCATAGGTCATGGGGATGGCACTCTCCAACCCCTGGGCTGGAGGGAGAAAGCAAGTGGCCAGTGGAGCTGCTCACAGGGTGAGCTGGGCACACGGTAGAGGGTCCTTCAGGCTCTGGGGGATGTGGCCCTTCTGACTCCCCCAGCTGGGGATGGAGGCTGAGGGGTCCCTGTGTAACCGGACAATCAGGGGGTCCGTGCTGCTGTCACTCCTTGAGCCAATTCAGCAGAACGTTTATTCCAATACTGCTGGCAGTGAGGTGAGCAGCAGGTCATCCCCAAACATCTGCTCTGTGCCCCACCATAAGCCAGCTGCTTATATTGGGTAAAAGGACAAAGATTGCATGGGGAAGTAGGCAAGGGTATGCCAAATGGGCAGTTTACAGGTAATACAAGCTGGAGATTTGCAAAAGCCTGAGCATCTGCAAAGGCTGGAGGTCTTCAAAGGGCTGGTGATATAGGAAGGGCTCCAGGCTCTGGTTTCTACAACTAGGTTGTTAGTCTTTCCATGATAATAGGCAGCTCCCTGGTGGGGATGATGGGCTGCATTTCCAGGTGAGCTCCCAGCCAGTCAGAATGTGCCTTCTTTCATCAGAACAAAACAATCACGGTTAACAGAGCATGATTAATACTTCTTACAATTTTAGTTGGTCCACAATATTCTGTTTCTGCCCCTATACCCTGGGTCCTCTGAGAACTGCTGGCCTGTAGCTTGAGATGCCCCATCCCATATGTCCTGGGATCTTAGCCCCGGGGGAAGCAGTGGGCCCCCTTATAGGCCCTGAGTTGTCCTGGGTGCATCCTGTCAGTGGGGGAAATGACCAGAGTCCTGTTTTTGTCCCAGTAACTGGTGGCTGGGCATGGCCAGGCCTGGCTGAATCTCACCAGAGAGAGGGTCAATGAGTAACGATTTCCTTCCGCCATCTTCTCCAAGAATCAGAGCTCACACCTGTGGGGAGAACACCCAAGTCACCTTCCCACACACTCCAATCCCCCTAGGGCCTCTGGGATCTGCTCCTCCAAGGCGGAAGCAGGTCCCAACCTCACAGGGATCCTGCCTAGAGGGCATCACCTGGACAACAAGAGACCTGAGGGTTAATGGCCCTGGACCAGGCCCATTCTCTGTGGGTGGAGGGACGGGGGTGGGGGTGGGGGTGGGGGGGTGGGGGGGTGGGGGGGGGTTGTCTGTGGAGTCCTAGGTCGAAGCTTTGCCTTGGGTCAGGAGTGTCCTCTGCAGGCCTGGGGGAGAGCTCACCTACCCCCCACCCTCCATTGCCTCTGAGCTCCCCAGCCTGGCTGTGGCTTCCTGTTGTAGGAGACATGCCTCTATGATTTATTCATCTTCATAGAAAAGAAACAGCATTTGGCCAGTCAGTTACTGAATTTCCCCAGAGCAAACAGGATGTGGGAGGGGAGGTGGGGAGAGATTATGAGAGCTGTGCACCGGGCTGGTAGAACATTTCCCAGGAAGATTCTGTAGACAAAAGGAGGTGGGGACAACTAGAAAAGGCCTCAGTCAATTAAAAAAAAAAAAAAGAAAAGAAAAAGAAAAAAAACCCAACAAGAGACGATAAGACCTAGGTGACTTATGGGATAGAATGTACACTCCATATACTCAGCCAAAGAACTGGAGGAGGGACTTTCACACAAGAGGATAACTATTGCCTGTGCCAGCTAATTCAGGTGAGCCTGCACCAACGGACACCTGCTCCTGAGAAAGTTTTAAAAGTCTCATTTTCGCAAGACTTCTGTGTCTGAGATCGTTATTTGAATTCAGACAGGTGAGTATTTCCCACACTGTCTCCTCACCCACCGTGGAAACTGTTTTGTGAGGGAGCTCCTTGGCCAGCAGCCCAGGCTTTGCCCCACCTCCTGCCCATCCTCTTCAGCCCCTCCAGCTGTACCCCCCATACCTAGAAAACCCAGGCTTGGCTCCTGGGGCCTTGGGCCCCTCTCCTCTGCTCCCCGGGTCATACGGGGATACTCACCAGCAGCCCCTCCCCCTTCCCTGTCCACCAGGCTATTTCCTTTGGCTGCTCAGAATTCCTGACAACCCTCCTCCCCCAGCTCACTGCTCCCAGCAGGACCCATGGATAAGAACCTGCCATGGGACACATCTGGGGAGGACCTGAGGGGGTGGACACCTGACAGGTGGTAGTGGGGTGAGGGGTGGCCCCACTGGGTTCAGAGAAAGGAACAGCTGGGGTTCTTGACCCACTGACACTCTCTGACCAACTCCCCCGACACATTCCAAGGCCAGAGTGTCAGCTAACCTGGCTCTCACCCTTTGTCCTCAGTTCCCCTTCTAGAAGGCAGATCTGATTCCTGCCTGCAAATCATTTCCCTGCTGAATCTAGGCCTCCCTTGGCTGAGGACCCCATTCCCTGAGGCTGAGCCTGCCGCCCTGTTCCAACCCCCTGTTGGACTCCCACATCTTGGTGAGGCAGCTCTCCTACCCTGGTGCCCCTGCCCATCCCCCGGCTCTTACCTTGAGAAGCAGACCAACCTCGCTCCTCCTGCTCTCGCTGGTCCGACGCAGAAACAGACTTGGGAGTTTGCTTCCTGCTTTTCTTCTGTGTGTATCCGGTGGTTTACATGAAATCATGTGACATTTTTTCTGAGGTGATTATGGTTCATTTTATTTTGTTTCACTTCCACTTCCTCTGAAGAAAAAGCAGTTAACACATAGCTTTTTGTGAGTCAACTAAGCACAACTGAGGGTGAGGGACAGAGGGAGAAAATCAATGCCTGGGCAGGCTTGCCTCATGGCTGCTGAAGGAGAAATATAGTTGAAGCCCCAGACAGTAGGGGCAGTGCCAGGGGGTGGTGGGGACTGAGGCCAAAGATTCCATAATTCTGAGTCATTTGAAGAGGACCCTGAGCCTGTGGTGCAAACAGAGCTTCAGGTCCAGTCCTTGTGTCCAGTCCCCGCCCCACAGTCTGCAGCCCCCATCCTGCACTCAGAATCCCCAGAGCCAACATTTTTGGCAAAGACCCTTCCCCTGGAAGCTCACAGTGTTAGAAATGCTCTCAACAATGTAGCAGGAATGAGATAAACACTGGAAACTTGATAGGCAAGGCCATTTACTCCTGTGCACAAGGGTGCTCTCCCAGCTGAACTCATGGGCAAAGCACACCAAAAGGGTTTTATTTCCTGACAGGGGGTCTGCCCTGCCCCTCACTCTGAACTCTGACTTGATTGGTCAGGGCTCAGAGCTCGGCTTCACATTATTGTGTGATTGGCTAATTCAGTGGAAGGGAAGGGGTAAGACAGAGCCCAAGATGGTGGCCACCAGGGAAGCTGCAAGTCATGTGGGCCTAAATGGTGGCTGCCTAAAGGGTTCTTTGAGGAAAAACCAAGTAGGCAGCATAGGTAAACACCGGGGATTGCTGCCTCGCACAACCACTTCAAAAATACAACTAAAAGATGGAACAGACATCACCCAGAACCACAGGAAGGCTGTCTGAGGGGAAATTCTACAACTAGAAGGAAAGAGAAAAGCATACTGAGGGTGCGGTTGTCGTTTTCAATCGGGAGGGAGTCTCAGGCTCTGAGCTCCAGTTCCGGGCGAGTCTCTGGGGATCCAGACTCAAACGGGAGAAGCGGGACTGTCTGGCATCGGTCGGAACTCGAGGGCAGCTTTCTCTCTGAGGTTTGCAGCGGTTGCTGGGACACTGAGAGGCAGAGCCTCTGGGGACGGGACTGAGAGCTGCCATAACTGCTCGCTCTGGCCGCCCTGTTGATCCCCTGGGACCCGCCCCACCCAAGCCTTTCACGGAGGCATTTGCTGGTTAGCCTCAGGCAGAGGCTAGATTAGCGCCGCCCTAGAGATCCAGGACAGAAGTTCTCCCACTGCAGACACAGCTGATTCTCACAGCCAATTGGCCTGGAGGTCAAATCCCTCCCAGTGTTGCCTACAACAATCAAGGCTTAGCTACAACAAGACTGTGCACAAAGACCACAAGGGGGTGCACCAAGAGTGTCTACCTCAGGTAATTGGGAAACTTAGCACAGAAAGCCACTCTATCGACACAGCGAAGCATAAAAAATGCCAAGACAAGGAAACAGGACACAAATGACAGAACTGGAGGAAAGCAGGCTGCTGGATATAGAATTCAAAACCACACTTTTGAGGTCTTTCAAGAGTCTTCTAGAGACTGCTGATAAACTTATTGAGATCTACAAGAAATCTAATGAGACCCTCGATGTTGTGATAAAGGACCAACTAGAAATTAAGCATACACTGACGGAAATAAAGAATATTATACAGACTCCCAACAGCAGACCAGAGGAGAGCAAGAATCAAGTCAAAGATTTGAAATGCGAAGAAGCAAAAAACACCCAACTGGAAAAGCAAAATGAAAAAAGAATCCAAAAATACAAAGATAGTGTAAGGAGCCTCTGGGACAGCTTCAAGTGTACCAACATCCGAATTATAGGGGTGCCAGAAGAAGAGAGAGAGCAAGATATTGAAAACCTATTTGAAGAAATAATGACAGAAAACTTCCCCTACATGGTGAAAGAAATAGACTTCCAAGTCCAGAAAGCACAGAGAACCCCAAACAAAAGGAATCCAAAGAGGACCACACCAAGACACATCATAATTAAAATGCCAAGAGCAAAAGACAAAGAGAGAATCTTAAAAGCAGCAAGAGAAAGAAAGTCAGTTACCTACAAGGGAATACCCATAAGACTGTCAGCTGATTTCTCAACAGAAACTTTGCAAGCCAGAAGAGAGTGGCAAGAAATATTCAAAGTGATGAATGCCAAGAACCTACAACCAAGATTACTTTATCCAGCAAAGCTATCATTCAGAATTGAAGATCAGATAAAGAGCTTCACAGATAAGGAAAAGCTAAAGGAGTTCATCACCACCAAACCAGTATTATATGAAAGGCTGAAAGGTATCCTTTAAAAAGAGGAAGAAGAAGAAAAAGGTAAAGATACAAATTATGAACAACAAATACGCATCTATCAACAAGTGAATCTAAGAATCAAGTGAATAAATAATCTGATGAACAGAATGAACTGTTGATTATAATAGAATCAGGGACATAGAAAGGGAATAAACTGACTATTCTTGGGGGGGAAAGGGGTGTGGGGGATGGGGGAAGAGACTGAACAAAAATCATGCACCTATGGATGAGGACAGTGGGTGGGGAGTGAGGGCGGAGGGTGGGGTGGGAACTGGGAGGAGGGGAGCTATGGGGGGGGGAAAGAGGAAACAACTGTAATAATCTGAACAATAAAGATTTAATTAAAAAAAAATAAAGGGTTCTTTGACAGAAAAGATTACTTGTTTATTCTCACAACAGCCAGAAGCCGTCAGTCCTGGGAGACTTTCTGGAGGAGGTAACACTTGGGCCTGGGAGGGCAACGACCAAGGGGCACCCTGGGGAAGGCCAGCAGGAGGGCCTGAGGCTCCTGGGGAAAGTCCTGCAGGGGAGGACCCTCAGGGAGGGCCCCTGACACAGACAAAATAACAATCAAGTTCACCACCCGCCACCTGCCCACCCCCACCCCCACCCAGCACCCACCATCCCTGTGTCTCTGCATCTGCCCACCCAGCTACCTTGCTGAGCATGCAGCCTGCCTGACGTGTGCCTTGAGAACCACGAGAATACAGAGTTCCTGTTCTAATGCATGATTATTTCAGTTAACTGAATTAATATCCTATAGATGGGCATTTAGTTTTTTTCTACTTTTTTATATTATGAAATTGTGCCAGCAGTATATGTACATGAATGTGTTAACATAAAAACATTCAAACCCATAAAGAATTTTTGTGAGTTTATTTGAGCCAAACTCTACAATTTCCAGGAAGCAAAACCTCAAGGGATTGAGATAATGCTTGGGAGAATGGCGGGTTACATCTATATTTATACATTGCAATCAAAGGAAGAGATGTAGGTGAGTTACATGAAATGCATTGGTGATAGATTAGAGTGGCGGGAGAAAGCAAAGCTTTGGATAAAAAGTAAAAATTGGATAAAATGTAAAATGATAGACACGTACTTAGGTGGGTGCAGGATCGATTAACATGATAACAATGAAGGAGTTTGTGGTGTCTGTCCTGGCACATTAGGTTGTGCCCCAAGGGCTCCAGAAAAAGGGAAGTTACAAGTTACCCAGATATTTCAAGAGTATGTTTTTATAGGTGCAAAGAAACAGATGGGCTCAGTTAAGGTAAAGGTTGACCTTGTCAGTGAAGATACTGGCCTAGGATATAACTACCCACTATAACTGCTTTTAGTTAAAGTTTAATTTCAGACCATCCTTTGTGGTTACTTTATGTCTCTGAGTTTGCAAGACCGCCATGCAGGCCTCCCCTGAGCTTGTCAGGTTAGCATGTGGCCCCTTTCATCCACAAATGTTTCTGTTGCACCTTTGAAACTCAAAAATCAAACTGGGCAGGATGCAAAGGTGGCTTCCTGGGTTCTCATCCAGGTGGATTGGAAGAATAAAGCCACAGACAAAAGGTGGTACAGGAAAAGGTGGAAATTTATTGATAAACAAGCACAGACTCCCACGTGGGGAGGGGGAGAGAGTCCCACTCAGTCCCTTTTCTAAGGTTTATAAAGGCTGCAGGTCTTTGTGTACTGATATCCCCCCTGATTGGTCTATAGCAGCTTCAGAGCGCAAACCCCACGTGGGGTTCCCCTCTTCTCTCCCTTGTGTTTTTCTATTCCCTTTGGCCTCCTCTTCCTTCTCTGAGTGAGTGGCTTCCTTCCCTTTACTCTGTAAATGCACACCTCCCCCTTATTCTGTAAATGGCTGCTCCCTTATTCTGTAAATGAATACCTTTGGGCAGCTCCCAGCTTTGCAGCCTTATGATTCTCCCCATTGAACCCCTAGTTCCTAAAACTACCTAAACCTGCTTATTTTACCCCTAAAAACTGCTTTCACCTTCAGCCTGCATGGTGCTCTGTGGCCCCTCCAGTGAGCAGCTCCCACTGTGCCTCTGGGGGGCTCTGCAGTGCAGGGCTGAAGGGTCCGGCCAGTTGAGGGGAATACCACTTCATATTTTATAATTTTTAAGTGATGGGAGTTTGACTGATTGGTCTTTTACTTTTGAGCAGG
>NW_005871121.1:0-74329 GCF_000147115.1 Myotis lucifugus
AGATCAAGTTCCTCTCACAATTTTATGAAACTTCAGGCTCTAAAGCAGCGGTTCTCAACCTGTGGGTCGCGACCCCTTTGGGGGTCAAATGACCCTTTCACAGGGGTCGCCTAAGACCATCGGAAAAAACTGTCAAGTTTCATTTACCTTGCCTGGGAACACTAATGCAACGAGAGTTATGCTTGCTTACTTGCTTTAGAGCCATAAGTTTCATAAAATGGAGTTTTCTGAATTAAACATGAAGGTGGAGGTACAGACTGGTTAAAAAACAACAGCAATAACAAACATTTTTGTTAGCATCTGAGACTGAAGGCCATCAGAAAAAACTGTCAAGTTTCAGTAGTATTTTCCTGTTTGGTTACACAGTAGCCTGGCTCAAGCATATTTCCTTTAAATAAAGAATCTTAAGGTTTGTGTGCTGGTTGTTGCTTTGCGGGGTGTTTTGTTTTTGTGTTTTTTGGCTACTAGGTCGTTTTGAAGAACTCCCTGCTCTGATTCAGGATGTACCGTTCCTTCCTTAGAGTTAGCCTGCAGCTATTCTTCAACTGTCTTCAAAGGCCTGCAGCTTCTTTGGTATTTTTTTTGCCTTGAAAAGAGGTTTTCCAACTAAAAATTCAGAGCGCAGGACCTCAAGGCTCCAGTGACCCCCTTCTCACCATGTCTTTGGCCTTCAGTCATCTGAGGAAGTCGGGGTCAAGTACGCCACACTGAGAGCCGACCGCCCAGGATCTTATCCCTCCGGCCGACCAAGTCCCAGTTCTCTGCTTAGCACCCCTGCGACTCACTTTTTGTGAAGCAACTGACAGGCATCGGCCGATTTTATCATGTAAATAGAAACTCTGCCCATGTAACTTGGAAGGTTCCTGAATGTCTCCGTAGACTGCTCATGGCAGTAGCCACATCATTCGACTGAGGATGCCCACGGTAAGTTTGTATTTCAATTTGTCTCGGGCGATGTCAGCTCCTGCTTTCTCCCCCTCAGCTCTAACTGGCGCTTTAAGGACCAGGATTAGGTTGCTTTGTTTCCCTCAGGCCAAGCAAAGACTTCCTTTTGCCCTAGGACCTACTGGTCGGCAAACTGCGGCTCTCGAGCCACATGCGGCTCTTTGGCCCCTTGAGTGTGGCTCTTCCTAAGCCTTAGGAGTTCCCTAATTAAGTTAATAACAATGTACCTACCTATATAGTTTAAGTTTAAAAAATTTGGCTCTCAAAAGAAATTTCAATCGTTGTACTGTTGATATTTGCCTCGGTTGACTAATGAGTTTGCTGACCAGGGCCCTAGGTTGACCAACTGAGAAGTTACCCACCTGTGTTGCTTTGTTTTGCTGCTTTTGCCCCTGTCCACTTCCTTTCCAGAATTAATTGCAGAGTTAATTACTTCAGTGGCCCAGCCACAGGTGATAGGTACATCTGCAATTACTTTGGCTTCTGATTCTGAACGTGTGTTTGGCCGCAGACAAGCCTCTGTGCTCGTGGAGGAATATACTGGGGAGAATGTGAAAGACAGGACTGACAGCCTGGAAACCAATTCTGAGAAGAAAACTGCAGAGTCACTGAAACGTCTTGGACCACCTCCAAGTGGAGCATCTTGATAGATGGTGAATCCAGTTTTCTTGGACTGGTCCATGCTGCCCAGAGCCGCTGCCTTTTGTCAGACTGAAGAGTCACCTGGAATCTCCCTCACTGGCCACTGGACAGAGGAAAATCCTCTCTGTCCTTGAGGGCAGCGACTGTATTTTATACTTTTCAACACACCTTGCAATACTTAGCAATGATTTACACATAGTAGGAGATCATTTAATTCCATTGAATTCACTGAAGGCCATCTGTCCCAGCACGGAGCTGGGCTTGTGAAGGACAACAAAGTCATTTCCTGAGGTAATGTATGGGGAAGGGCCGCAAAATACAAAGTGATAGAAAAAAAACCTGCTGGTCATGGTCCCTTGAACACACCACCTGTGTTCTTTCTGCACTGCCGGTCTGTATGGATTTGTCTATCTCCACTCAAGTGCCATCCAGCATTCAAGTTCAGGCTCAAGGCCATTTCTCCATCGGGACCCTGATCATCCCAGGGCCATGAGATCCCTCTCTCGGTCCCTGACACACATTCTGGTTGGCATCCACTCAATTGATGGATAATGTGACTTGTCATCTCTTTAGTAGAGTTTGTCTCCCCAGGTAGACTGTGAGCCCCCTGATGGCATTATTCCCCGTAATGCCAGTCCCAGGCCTGGCACATGGCCGTCCTAGTCATTGTTTACTGAGGAGGAGGAGGAGGAAGAGGAGGGAGATACTAGACACCATCATCTGCTGCAGCGATCTCTCCCAACCTGTCATTTTATGTATTTTCACTTGCTCTTTTTTCTTAGCCTCATTCCTCATAGTAGGCACTCAATGTCGGTTCCCCTCACTCTCCTTTCCATCTTCCCTGCACTGTCTGGGCCTCAGTCCACCAGCAACTTCCCTCAGATGTTGCTTAATCCTTCTTGTGGCCAGAGTCCATCCCATCCCGGCCCAGCCCTGCTGCCCGAGGGACGCTGGGAGAGACTCAGCTGCACCTTAAAGGCTGTGTGTGCAAAAAGCCGACTTGTAAGGGACTGATTCTCGAGTATCCCCTTCTCACGCTCAACCTCTCTCCATTTGTCCTTCCCTTTCCTCTCTCCTGGGTTTGACGCTGCACTGCTCGCACTTTTCAACCGAATGGTGCTTAAGCATTGTGCTTGTGATGAGCTTTCCCTCCGGATGCTCCTGCAGGGAAAGTTGCTGGCTTTGCATTCTTCCAGCCCACGTTGGGGAAGGCTGGCACCTCAGATGGGGGTGAAGTCCAGAACATAGCTCCTGGACTATGTACAATGAGAGGACGGGATTCAGGCACACCCTTCTAATAAGATAGTATATGATTTATAATAATAAACATAGAGTATATTTGGTCTTTGCCAGGAGAACCAACCATGGAATTAGGAGATTGGAACTTTCAGTCCCACCCTCTGATGGGAGGAGAGAAGGCCTGGAGGTTGAACCAATCACCAATGGCCAATGAGTTAACCAATCAGGCCTATGTAATAAAACCTCCATAAAACCCCAAAGGACTGGTTCGGGGAGCTTCCGGT
Organism: Myotis lucifugus; assembly: GCF_000147115.1. Lineage (NCBI taxonomy): Eukaryota > Metazoa > Chordata > Mammalia > Chiroptera > Vespertilionidae > Myotis > Myotis lucifugus. The sequence continues at coordinate 3,111 of NW_005871121.1, forward strand.
TGGTGAACAGGTGGAGACGGGGGAGAGAATGGTGCCCCTAGAGAAGATGCACCTTGCCCTATGCATCGCTTCCATCTGGCTGTTCCTGAGTTATATCCTTTTATAATAAACCAGTGATCTAGTAAGTAAAATGTTTGAGTTCTGTGAGCTGCGCTAGCAAATTAATCCAGCACAAGGAGCACAGGTGACAACCTGGATTTGCAATTGGCACTGAGGTGGAGCGGGGACAGTCTTGTAGGACTGAGCCCTTAACCTTTGGGTCCTGACTGTATCGCAGGCAGATAGCGCCAGAATTGAGTTGAATTGTAGGACACCCCGCTGGTGTGGGAGAATTGCTTAGTGTGGGGGGAAAACCTACACATCGGAATTGGATGTAGAATTGTGGCTGATGTCAGAATGATAGATAATTTACTTTTAAAAGCATGCCAGCCCTGGCCGGTTTGACTCAGTGGATAGAGTGTCAGTCCAAGGACTGAAGGGTCCTGGGTTTGATTCGGGTCAAGGGAATGTGCCTTGGTTGTGGAGGCAACCAATGGATTTGTCTCTCTCTCACATTGATGTGTCTCTTGGTGTCTCCCCCTCCCTTCCACTATCTCTCTAAAACACACACCAAAAACAATGGAAAAATATCCTCGGGCGAGGACTAACAAAAATAAATAAATAAAAGCCCGTCAAGAAACATCCCCCTCCAGTAGCACGGTGACCGTCAGTTGCCAGGTAAACCAAGTTGGCCAGCCCTCAACACCACCAGCTCTGTGACAGGGTTCCGGGAAGCAAAGCAGACTGGTGTTGCTTCGGAGGTGAGTAACACCACCAATAAGATGATGGACAACTTAGAGGCAGAGCACTTGGGCCCCTTCCTGGTCACCTGAATTCTGAAAGCATCCTCTCTTCAAATCAGACCCCAGACCCTCCTCAGGTGGTAGGCAGATCGATGACTACAATCTCCTGGTGAAATTGAGACCCAGGCAGGGAAGGAGCAGGGGTGGACCCAAGTCTTCTAACTCCCAGGCCAGTGCTCTATCCTCATCTGATCTCAGCTGCCCCATGACCTTACGCCTCCGGGGCCTGCGTTTCTCCATTGGTACAAAGAGAGTTTCCTAAAGAAGCGTGGGCTTCCCTTGCCCTGCTTCTCACCAGCTCCTGGATGATGTGGCCCAGAGGAGTCCATGGCTATCAGGAGGGGGCAGGGTCACAGCCACAGACTCTGGATCAAGAGTCAAGTCTGGATAAAAATAGGGCTTGGGGGCTGCCAATCAAGTTCAGCCTGGGCCCTGGGCCTTTCTGAGGCAGTCCTGGCACTTGGAGCCTCTCCATCCCTTGGGAGAGACCAGGGAGTGAGTGGGGCAGGGTGGTGGGCCCCTCCATGTCCCTTCTGGCTTTAAACTTTTTTCCAGGTGGGAGAGAGCACAAAGAGAACCCTCCCCTTCCTTCGCATCCCCTTCCTGACCCTGCCCGGGCAGAGTGGGGCAGCTTGCCTGAGGAAAGGTGGTCTGGCTGCAACGGCTCAATCCAGTTTTGCACAGCGGTGATCATGCCGCCCCATCACGGGTTGGAGCACTGCGCATTTCAGATGAAGACTGGCTGAGCAGGGCTTGTTCAGAGCCCTCTCATACCTCTTCTCTCAGGTGATCTTGGCGACAATTCTGGCAATGGTGCCCACCCCCGTCTCACAGCTGATGGAAACAGAACATCACCCTCCTAAGAACCCTCGGCTGCTTGGGTTAGGACCAGAGCAGGGCTCCAAGCTGGCCCAGAGCTCTGTCTCTGGGGCCTATTTAGGAACTATCTTGTATTTGAAAATACTTTTTCCAGCTACACCAAATGTTTTCAGGGTAAAAAATTGTTTCTCTTTTCACATTATGTGGTAAGAAAAGGGAGGACATTTTTCTTCTCACATGTTCTTTGGATGACAGTGAAGCCTTTTTTTAAAAAAAATATGCTTTTATTGATGTCAGAGAGGAAGGGAGAGGGAGAGATAGGAACATCAATGATGAGAGAGAAACATTGTTGACTGCCTCCTGCATGCCCCCGACTGGCTGCAACCCAGGCATGTGCCCTGACCGGAATTGAGCTGTGACCTCCTGGTTCATAGGTCAACACTTAACCATTGAGCCACGCTGGCCAGGTGGCAGTGAAACCTTTTAAAACTTCCTTCATGTGATCGATAATGCAAAGTTTTTATAACGAATTATTAACGTAAAAATTCCTTTCCTTGACCAGTTCTTTCCCCCCAACTCAAGGGCAAAAGAAACCAGTGATCACATATTTTTGTACTGTTTTTTATTTTTCCCTCTCTCTGTCTCCCCTGTGCCTTCAGTGCCGAGTTGTACCATATACATAACAATAGGTGAAAAGAGAGTTGAGCTGTGAATGCATTTATCTTGTGGCTTCCTTGGCAGTAGCCAGAGCTCCATACCTTGGCTTTGCCAATGCCCAGAGGCTGCTGGCTCCGCTCGGTTTTATAACGGCCTTTCCTGGAATTTGCAGACATCCTCATTCCCTGGAGGTCAGATAATGGCTATTTATTTTCCATAGTTATGAAAACCTCCGGGGAGAGCTATGGCCATTTAACAAGGGCTGTTAAAGGGACATTAGGATTGAAGTGGCTGCTCAGGAAATCACATACCCTTGCTTCCCTGCCTGCGGGGACAGCTGCCAGCTGGTGCCCACCCCCGTCTCACCGCTGCCCCCGCAGCCATCTGTGTGTGGGTGCAGCTGGCCACGGGGGAGAACCCTTTGCCTCTGTTCTCCTAACTCCCGGGAGGATGGAGGCTGGGTGCTCTGCACGCAAATAGGAGTTCCTACAGCGGCTAACACGGCTGAGCACGCAGCGTGTCGGGTGTGTGCTAAGGATCATTTCGTTAAGTAACATGTGTGTGCCACCCCTACCCCCACACCCCGAGGCCCAGATGAGGACGATGGAGGGAAAGCTGTATAGGAAGGCAAGAGGTCCCTTTCTCTCTGCTGGCAGACCTTCTGAAATAGACCTGTAAGTCTATTTCTTACACCTACCAAAGCACCCCACCCATCTTTACCAAGCTCAGAACGTACTGTCATCAGGGATTTGGGCTAATTAACTGAGCTAGTCCCCTCTGCGCACCCAGAGCGCTATGGACCCCTCAGCAGCGCCACTGAAAGTCTATTTCGGGTTTTTGCCCCTCCTCCTGGGGTACAAGCTGCGGGAGGTGGGTGGGTGGGTTGTCTTTCCATCTGCCCAGGCCCAGGGCATACTTGGGAAGGGAGCAGGCACTTAAATAAATATGAGAGTGGTCTTCAGGCGGACCCCCAGCAGCAGTGGAGGTACAGGGTGGGGTGGGGGGAGGCTGCCTATACTTCCAGGAAGTGTAAACATCCCCAGGGGTGGAGGGCTGCACACCTGGGCCAGGGCAGGGCCTCTATGGTTCTCAGGGACTTACACAGGGCCACTGGGCTTGGGGCACCTCCATGAGATTTAGACGATTTAGAGTCTTAGCAAGGGCGTGGTGTCCTTTCCCAAGGAGGCAGTGAACCATTTGAATCTTTTCACGTGGGTGAGGGACACAAGGAGGAAAGCGAGAGAAAGGCCAGGTCTCCTCCCAAGAGATGTTAAGTTCTGGAGGGCAAGAAGCACCGAGATATATGCTACAACATGATGGATCTTGAAAACACTGTGCTAAACGTCTTAGTCCGTTCAAGTTGCTATAACAGAACAGCATTGACCGGGTGGCCTATAAACAATAGAAATGTATTTCTCACAGTTCTGGAGGCTGGGAAATCCACATCATGCCTCCAGCAGATTCGGTGTCTGGTGAGGACCAGCTTCCTCATCCGTAGCCATCATTTCCCTGTAACCTCGCCTGGCTGAGGGAGCAAGGATCCTCTGGGGTCTCTTTTACAAGGGCACTAATTTCATTCAGGAGGGCTCCACCCTCATGACTTAATCACCGCCCAAAGGCCTCACCTTCTAACATCATCACCTTGAGGTTAGGATTTCAACAAATGAATTTGGGTGAGTGACATAAACATTCAGTCTATTGCACTAAGTGAAATAAGCCACAAAAGGAAAATGTATGATTCCACTGATAGAAGGTACCTAGAGTAGGCAAATTCATAGAGACAAAAAGCAGAATACACGTTACCAGAGGCTGGAGGGAGGGGAAATGGGGAGTTATTGTTTAATAGGAATAGAGTTCCAGTTTGGGATGATGGAAAAGTTCTTGAAATAGATAATGGTGATGCTTACACAACATTGCGAATGTACTTAATGCCAGTGCATTATACATTTAAAAATGGTATATTTTATGTCATATATAGTTCCCCACAATACAAAAGAATTAAAACCATCCATAAAATCACACTGCCCAGAAAAGATAAATGTTTTGGCTGATTTCAATCCTTTTCCTTCCCTGTAGGTATGTTTTATAAAATTTGGTTTAGCCAAAACCGGTTTGGCTCAGTGGATAGAGCGTCGGCCTGCGGACTGAAAGGTCCCAGGTTCGATTCCGGTCAAGGGCATGTACCTGGGTTGCGGGCACATCCCCCTTGGGAGATGTGCAGGAGGCAGCTGGTCGATGTTTCTAACTATCTATCTCTCTCCCTTCCTCTCTGTAGAAAATCAATAAAATATATTTAAAAAAAAATTTGGTTTAGAGCAACCATATAATAGCAAGCTTTTTAGTTTTACATTTTTATTGTGAATATTTTCCATGTCTTTAAATAGATTGAAATCACTATCTTTAATGGTTGCATAATTTAACATTACATGGCTGTGCAGCGATTCCTCTATTGTTGGACACTGCAGTTGTGTCTAATTTGTCATTATTATAAATAATGCAGTGATGAACATCTTTGTACATAAATATTTGCCAATATTTTAATTGTTTCTCTAAGATATATTTTTAAGAGGAGAATTACTCGGTCAAAGGTACGGGTTTTTAAAAGTCTCTTTATACCTAGCACCAGATTGCATTCTGAAAAATGTAGAAATTTGTATTTTGACAGTATTATGGAGGGGAAACAATTTTTACCGCACCCTTAGCATTAAGCACTATCAGATAAAATGTCGTTAATTTGAAAAGCAAAAGTTATAATTTATGAGGACTTGATTACTAATGAGATTAAACATTTTTTATGTTTACAGTCACGTGCATTCTGTGAGTTGTCTGTTCCTGGTCTCCACCCATTTTTCTTCAGAGTTTTCCTTACATATTAAAAATAATGGTCACTTGTCATTTTGTAGCAATTACATCTCCCAGGTTGCTGTTTACTTTTACTTTTGGGGAAGCAATTTTTAATGTAAGTTTAAAGTTTAACAAACAAACAAACAAACAAACAAACAAACAAACAAACCTGGAGGCTGGAAGTCTGGTGATAACTGAAATCTGTAGGGGAGGAAGGACCCTTTCGTGCCTCTTCAAGCTTCTGGTGGCCCCAGAAGGTCCTTGGCTAAAGCTCCCATCTGTCTTCACGTGCAGTCTTCTTCCTCCTCCTCCTCCTCTTCCTCCTCCTCCTCCTCTTCCTCCTCCTCCTCCTCCTCCCCCTCCTCCTCCTCCTCCTCTTCTTCTTCTCCTTCTTCTTCTTCTTCTTCTTCTTCTTCTTCTTCTTCTTCTTCTTCTTCTTCTTCTTCTTCTTCTTCTTCTTCTTCTCCTCCTTCTCCTTCTCCTTCTCCTTCTCCTTCTCCTTCTCCTTCTTCTCCTTCTTCTCCTTCTTCTCCTTCTTCTCCTTCTTCTTCTTCTTCTTCTTCTTCTTCTTCTTCTTCTTCTTCTTCTTCTTCTTCAAAAAATATATTTTTATTGATTTCAGAGAGGAAGGGAAAGGGAGAGATAAAAACACCAATGATGAGAGAGAACCATTGATGGGCTGCCTTCTGTATGCCCCCCACTAGGGATTGAGCCTGCAACCTGGGCATGTGCCCTTGACTGGAATCGAACCCGGGACCCTTCAGTCCGCAGGCTAACTCTCTAGCCACTGAGCCAAACCAGCTAGGGCCATGTGCAGTCTTCTCATGAGGACACCAGTCACCGTGAGTTAGGGGCCTGCCCTACTCTAGTATGACCTTACCTTAATTCGTTATATCCACAAGAACCCTATTCCAAACAAGGTCACATTCTGAGGTGCTGGGGGCTAGGACATCAACATATCCCTCCCCTCAAAGGGTGTAACTCAACCCATAAAAACTCTTTCATCACCTGGAATCTATTTATTTGGATGGGTGTTGTGAGAGAAGGCATCATTCTTCCCTCCACTCCCCCATATGGTTAACAAATTGTCTCTATACCATTTATTAAATAATGTAGACTCTGACAGGAATTTGATGCCACCTTCTTTGGACACTAGATTCTTGCACATTAACTTTTGCTTGTAAGTGTGACCCAGTAACGTGTCCGCCAACTCTTGCACTAGGTCTATACTGGTTTCGTTAATTTAGCTTTATTGTACATGCAACATCTGGTAGGGCAAAATTCCTCTTTATTTACCTTCAAACATTTTTCTTGGCTATTCTTATCGATGGATCTCTTCTGCTAAACTTCAGAATAACTGTAACAAGACAATCAATGGGTCCGTGCTGCCTATGAGCCAATTTAGCAGAGACAGGGTTGAATCATGTATGAGCATTTATTCCAATACTGCCAGCGGTATGGGAGAGCAGCAGGTCATCCCCAAAAATCTGCTCTGCCTCTCCCCATAAGCCAGCTGCTTATATTGGGTAGAAGGACAAAGATTACAAGGGGAAGTAGGCAAAGGGTATGCCAAATGGGCAGTTTATAGTAACACAGGCTGGAGATTTGCAAAGGCCTATGGGTATGCAAAGGCTGGGCGTCTTCAAATGGCTTGTGATATGCAAAGGGCTGAGAGTCTTCAAAGGGCTGAGGGCTCTGGTTTCTGCAATAAGGTTGTTAATCTTTCCGTGATAATAGGCAGCTCCCTGATAGGGAGGATGGGCTGCGTTTCCAGGTGAGCTCCCAGGTCCCATGGGCCAGGTTAGAATGTGCCTTCTTTAAATCAGAACAAAACGATCACTGTTAACAGAGCATGAATAATATTTCTTACAATTATAGCTGGTCCCCAACATTCTATTTCTGTTCCTATCATAACTGGCATGCTTAACAACAACTTTGAACTTTTAATTGGACTGTGTTAAATCTACAGCTTAGCTTTGCAGCATATTCAGTCTTTCTGTTGAGGAACATGGCATGCCTTTCCATCTAATTAATTATCCCATGTGTTCTAGAGAAGTTAACAAATTTTTAAGATAGAGTTTTTCCATTTTCCACATTTGTTGGTAAAGCCAATTCTAGGTATTTTTGTTATTGTTGTTGCTATTGTGACTAAGCTCTGTGCTCCCCCATCCCACTCACCCTCATTATATTTCCTAATTGGTTATTTCTGGTTGATGAGGAAGCTATTGAATTTTGCATATAGCCGCTTTATTAAATTTGCCTGTTAGTTCTAATAGCTTTTCAATTTATTCTTATAGGTTCTCAGGAGCCTTTTGCTGAAACCAATTCAAATGAATAATTAACTCTCCAGCTGAATCAATGACCTTCCCAAAATCATGTCTCTTATAAATGCAGGAGTTTGGCTGAAGGAGACTGTGTGAATAGGGACCTTGGAAAGTTCTGGCAGCCTCCAAAAAGCTTATGTTCTTTAACTCATAGTTTCATTGCTCAAAATCTGTCCTAGAAAAAAGTGACCAGACTATGGACCAAAGAATTTAGGTGTCAAGATATATTGCAATGTTTTTTTTATTTATAAAAATATTTAAAATAATAAGACTAAATTTTAAGAAAAAACAAAAAATAAAGAAAAATAAAACGTCATCATCACCATCATCATTATCACTATAGCAAATAACTCTCTCTGAGTGTTTGCTCTGGGCCAAGTAGCTCTAATTCCTTTTACATGTACTCGCTCATTGCATCTTCACACTAAGAGCTAAGTTATGCCATTATCTCCTATGTTTGGTTTACAAAGGAGGAACTGGGAGCACAGAGAGGTTCAGTTAACGGCCCAAGGCCTGTCAATGGGTAAGCATCAGAGCCAAGATCTGGTCCCGGAGTCTGCTGCAGAGCCAGGGTACCTCGCATGATGCCACAGGCACTCAATACGGTATTCTGAATAAACACATGGCTAGATATATGGTAACACCTTAATATATATATATATTTCATTGATTTCAGAGAGGAAGGGAGAGGGAGACAGAGATAGAAACATCAATGATGAGAATCATTGGCTGCCTCCTGCACGCCCCCTGCTGGAGATCGAGCCTGCAACCCAGGCATGTGCCCTGACAGGGAATCTAACTGTGACCTCCTGGTTCATAGGTTGACGCTCAACCACAGAGCGTCACCGGCCAGGCATATGATACCACTTTTGTAGTAGTCACCATTCTCCAGAGGAGATTATGAATCTATTTATCAATCAGTTGATCAATTGAGATTTATTATGAACAATTGGCTCATGCGAATGCGAAGGCTGAAAGTCCCATAGGCTGCCATGTGTAAGCTGGAGCCCAGGAAAGCCAGTCATGTCATTCGGTTCGAGTCTAAAGGCCTGAGAACCAGGGAACCAAAGGAGTGGATCTGGGCTGAGGGCAGAAGATGAGAGATGTCCCAGCTTCTGCCTTTTGTTCAGCTCAGGCCCTCCGTGGGCTGGATGATGCCCACCCACACCGGGGAGCGCAGTTTACTGAGTCACTGATTCAAATGTTAATCTCACCTGGAAACACCCTCACAGACACACATAGACATGAGTGCAAGCAGGATACCCATGGCCGGTCAAGTTGACATAGAAAATCAAATGAACCATCATCTACAGTCTTTGAAACCACGTTTGTAGGGAAAGGTTTATCCTCTACCATCCAGGGAAACACGCACTACACAGCATTAAAAAGTACAGTCTTATCTCAACTATGTAAAGGAGAGGACCGGAGACAATATGGCCAGTTTCACTATTGGTTGCCTCTGGGTAATGGACCATTAGTAATTGTTTTCCAACTTCTTTATATTTTTCTGCATGTTTCATATTTTCTACAATGAGTATATATTTAAGCGAATAAACCCTGAGGGCTCGGGCAGTGCTGGAATCCTTGCTGCCAGAGGAGTCTGTGCAGGGGGTGCCTCTGGCCACCACCACCTGGATGGCCTCTTCCGGGAGACCCTCAGCTGGGACAGCGACCACATGCCCCTCCTCAGTGTGGACTAGCTCCCACAAATGCGAGAATCCAGCTGCTGCAGGGCCAGAAGTCTTCCTGAGACTGAGGTACTAAGGGGTCCTATCGCGTTCCCCCAGCTATGACCCATCCCAGGAGTACTGGGCAAGATGAAAAGGAGGGTATGTTGGGAAGGGCAGGATCTTGGCGTCCTCTGCACCACCTCCCCTCTGCCCTTTTTCTCCGCCCACAGCTCCAGGTGTGTGCCAGGAGCTGTGAGGTCCCCCTCCGTGACAGCACCTGGGGAAACAGGGAGGAGGCACAACCCAGTCTCCTTCTCTTGGAGGCTGGGGTGGGGGGGAGCGGGGTTGGGGCGAGGGGAAGCAGAGGGAGGCTGATCAGCCGGGGAGGCCCTGCCACGCCCCTTCTGCTAGCAGGCTTAGCTCACGGTGAATTCTTGTGGCCCCCACAGTAGGGTCTGGGTTTCTTCGGCCTCCTGGACTGTCTCTGGATAGCCAGGGTGCGTTGCCAGGAAAAACCACTGGCGATAGAACTCCCTGGCTTCCCAGAAGTAAGCCCAACAGATACAATCTAAATAAATAGAACCCATACCCTCTTTTCCAAACCCCCAAACACAGTTAAAAACCAAATACCTCTTGGCCACAAACATCTACCTTGACTAGAGAGAAGAAAAAGGTATGGGCAGTTTTCGAGTTTCCTGGTGCCCACTCTTATTTCAATGAGTAAGAGCAGAGGTGGTTTTGTGTGTGAAAGGGACAGCCAAATTGGAAAGAGATTTCACTGCCCCCTCGCCCCCCAAACTAGATTGTGGTGGCGTCAGTGCTGTGCGAGGTGAGGGTGAGGTCTTCTCTTGGCCCATTTTCAGCCCTGGAGCCACAAACACCTGTGGGGCAGGTGAGCTGGCTTCCAGGCCTGGAGGGAGGGCTTGCACCCAAAGAGAGCACTGCAAGGCCTGCCCTGGGCCCAGAGGAGAGGGAGGCTTCAGGCCTCACTTAGACGTGATGAGTACCTTTCTCCCTTCCCCTCCCTCTGGTCCCAGTCCGCCACCAGGCTATGGCCACCAGGCTATGGCATTGTCATTCCACCCTGGCTACCCAGACATCGGGGCCTATGGGTGAATCTAGGTCCAAGACTTTTTTTTTTTTTAACAAACATTAGTGGTCTTCCTAAGGCCCAGTTACTGAAGTCATAATACTAAGATTTCTGTCTGAGGGTAGGGTTCAGTCACTGCAGTATGAGTGCATGTAGTGTTAGTGCACGTAGTATGTAGAGCCTGTAGTATGTAGTGCCTGAGTGTTTAGTGCTTGTAGAGTTTGGTGTCTGTAGTATTGGTGCTATAGTGTTTAGTGCCTGTAGTATTTAGTGCCTGTAAGTATTAGTGCTTGTGTTTAATATCTGTAGTATTTAGTGTCTGTAGCATTTAGTATCTGCAGTATTTAGTGCATGTAAGTATTTAGTGCGTGTGTTTAATATCTGTAGTATTTAGTGCCTGTATTTAGCATTGGTAGTATTTAGTGTCTGTAATATTTATTTATATATCTATTTATTTACTTTAGTTCTTTTTCAGCCTGAATTTATTTCTACTTAAAAATGCTCAAGAGATTTAACAAGGCCCAAAGGTGTCCATGTTTAATTTAAGATCATGCTGAGGTGTCCTCCGGTTTCTTCTTGTTAATGAAACACCCCGAGCATTCTAGTTGGTTCTTGGGGATTTCCTGCGACTCGCAGTACCTGTCGTAAATGGCCACCAGGTTAGGAACAATGAGAAACGCCTGCAGATGCTTTCTGGAAGATCCTTTCTGCATTATTCTTCGCAACCAGGCCCAGTGATGATCCATTTTAGCAGCGGAGATCAAGATGTGTATCAGCTGCAAAGACTGGCATCACATGCAGCTCTTTCAGAACAGAAACCAGCAGACACCCTTCAAGGCACAACACCCGGAGTCCATAGTATTTAATATCTGTGATATTTAATGTCTAAGTATTTAGAGTCTTTAAGTATTTAGTGTCTGTAGTATTTAGTATCGGTAGCATTTGGTGTCTGTAGTATTTAGTGCCTGTAAGCATTTAGTCTCTGTAGTATTTAGTATCTATAGTCTTCAGTGCCTGTATTTAGCGTCTGCAGTATTGGTGCCTATATTTAATATCTGTAGTACTTAGTGTCCATAATACTTAGCCTCTGTAGTATTTAATGTCTGTAAGTATTTAGAGTCTTGAAGTATTTAGTGTCTATAGCATTTAGTGCCGGGAGGATGTAGTGGCCACAGGACTTAGTGGCGGTTGTGCTTGGCATCCATCACTTTTAGCGGGCGTGTTACTCGGTGGCCGTGGACTTCGGTGATCTTCTGGAATTCGGTGATTAAGACTGTGCTCTGAGCTTCCTTTGCTGCCTCTGGACAAACTGCCCTCCCAGCAGTTCTGCGGCTGCCCTGCCAGTTCAACTGCTCCCTGGGCCCACGTCCTCTGCTCATAAGCAGTTTTTCAGTCCCTTGGCACAGCTTCATTTAAAAACGCACTTCTCTGCAGCGCCCGAAAGGTTTTTCTGCCGTTTTTCAAAGTTCAGCTCTTTCTGAATCATTTCTTATACTTCCCTCCTCCTCCCCCGCCCTTGCCCCCACAGTGAAGTTCTTTTCCAAGTGGAATCTGTGGATTTTTCCATGCCCCGCCTCTACCTACAGAACAAGAATGCGATTTGGCACAAGCTTGGGGACCGGACAGAGCAGGTGTTCGCTGGGGGTGGGGGGGGGGAGCTCTGGACGGTGAGAAGAGGGGGCTACTGGCTGTGACTTCAGTCCCAGGGGCTGGGGGGGCTGGTGTGGGGTGAGGGGCTCAGGCTCCGAGGGCAGAAGGAAGGTTCGTGGCCCAGGCCCACCCCCTGGCCAGTGGGCTCACCCAGGGACCTCTCTGAACACCAAGGGGGGGACAGTCCCTCCCTCCAGGGGCTGTGATGAGGTTGAAGCGGGGTCAGTACAGTGCACTGCACTCTCTAGCTGCTGAGCTAACCGAGCACTGACAGGCCTGGCAGCGGAACTGACCGGTGGAGCTGCCAGCGCCCCTGGGGTAACCTGAGAAGCAAAGGGAAGGCTCTTCCCAACTTTTCTCCACCAATAAGAAAAGCTTCCACTGAGACCTGGACGTCCACTATCAAGGCAGCTAATTGTGCTAATTTCTCCTTCTCTCTCCCATCTTACATTAAAATCTGGCCGGAAGGGGAACAACGTATAGGTCCCAACCCATTGGTTGCAACTCTCCTTTCCTTCCTTCCTTTCTTTCTTTTTTTTTTCTTTCTTTCTTTCTTTCTTTCTTTCTTTCTTTCTTTCTTTCTTTCTTTCTTTCTTTCTTTCTTTCTTTCTTTCGTCTTCCTGTCTTTCTTTCTTTCACTGATTTTGAGAGAGAGAGAAAGAGAGAAGCATCGATGTGGGAGAGAAACATCTATCAGTTGCCTCCTTCACACGCCCCGACAAGGGATTGAACCCGAAACCTGGGTATGTGCCCTGACCAGAACCAAACCTGCCAGGCTTCAGTGCACTGGATGATGCTGTAACCAAACGAGCCTCACTGACCAGGGGTCTCTGTCTCTCTTTTTAAACAAATTCCATTTAACTTTACAAACATCTTCAGAGCACCCCCTGCCCTACTATGTGCTAGACAATGCATTCATATTTGAACAAGAAAGAGTTTTGCAACTTGAGAGAACTTCCACCATCCATTCACTCCCAGGGCTTGAGCAGGGGTTTCGCTGGGTCCCTATTTGGGTCCTTACAGGAAACATAGTTGTCTAGTTGACATCTGTCCTGCTCCCCTGCCATCTGGTTGGCACCCCTTTTGCTTCTAGTTTTTTAAAATATATTTTTATTGATTTCAGAGAGGAAGGGAAAGGGAGAGATAGATAGATCAATGATGAAAGAGAATTGTTGATTGGTTGCCTGCTGCACGCCCCCTACTGAAGATGGAGCCTGCAACCCGAGCATGTGCCCTTGACCAGAATCGAACCCGGGACCCTTCAGTCCATAGGCCGACTCTCCACTGAGCCAAACCGGCTAGGGCCCCATTTTGCTTTTAAAGCTTCCTCCCTCAGACTAGCCCCGTAAGCAGCCACACATGCCTGGGTGCCGTGGTTGCTGCTAGCAGGGCTGGTCCCAGTGAACTGAAAAGACAGTCCGGCCACTCTTCATTTTCTTGGTTTCCCTTTGTCCTATAATTTGGGATACACTCTGAAGTGTCTGAAAATTTCAGACGTTCATGACAATTTAAGAATTGCAAAGGCAGGAATTTAGCCTGGTCCCTGGGGTAATTTAGATTCTCAACCAAGCCCTTTAGCCTTTTGATTAAAATAGAGACATTTAGTATCATGAAATGAGGGCCCCCAAACACTCTCCAGCTTTACACAGTCGTCTCCCTCAGTGCCATTTGCCTCAGTCACCGCGACTCCTCCCTTCGCACTCCTCCCTTCACACCCAGCAATCCCGGAGCCCGGTCCCTCCGGCCTCCTGTCTCTCGCTGGAATCCTGCTCTTCTCCTTCTTTGCAGCCCCTGGTTCAGGTCCCCACGATCCCTCATCTGGATGATGGCAGCAGCCTCCTAACTGGTCTTTCTGTCCCTCATTCGATGTATCCTTTTTGCTGCAGCCAGAGTGATCTTCTTAAAGTGCCCAGCTGACCGTGTGACTCCTGGCTTCCGACCTTCCTCTGGTGTCCACAGCGTCAGATCAAGTCGATCTGAAGGTGGTCCTGCAGCATCTGGCCTGGCCCAACTCTAACTCTCCCTTTGTCCTAAGTGAGCTTCATTCAGTTGTTTAGAGAGAGTGGGAGGGAGAGGGAGAGGGGGAAAGGAGGAGAGGGGGAGAGGGAGGGGTGAGGAAGAGAGAGAGAGAAAGAGAGGGAGACATCTATGCGAAACACATGGATTGGTTGCCTCTCCACATGGGCCACACCTGGGGCTGGGGATCGAACCTGCAACCCTGGTACATGTCCTTGACTTGGAATAGAACTGGTGACCCTTCAGTGCACGGGCTGATGCTCTAATCGTTGAGAAACACTGGCCAGGGCTCTGTAAATTTATCAGTTCTGAACATTTTATATAAATGGAATCACACAATGCTTGGCCTTTTGTGTCCGGCAATTTTTCCCCCATTTACATAATGTTTTCACTGTTTCAGAACCTTTCTCTTGTCCTGGAAATTCCAAAAACAGTTATTCTACACCCTCCACCCCATGACCGTACACCTGGAGAATCCCTGCTCAGCCCTCAGATGTCAGCTCTTCTTTGGGGAGCCTTTTCTGACCCAGACCCGTGACTCCTAGGTTTGGCTGGGACCCCTGCTTCATGCCACTGCACTTAAAAAATATATGTATATATTTAAAAATCCTCACCCAAGGACATGCTTACAGAGAGGGAGAGAGAGAGAGAGAGAGAGAGAGAGAGAGAGAGAGAGAGAGAGAGAAACATTGATTTGGCCGAAACCGGTTTGGCTCAGTGGATAGAGCGTCGGCCTGTGGACTGAGGGGTCCCAGGTTCGATTCCGGTCAAGGGCATGTACCTGGGTTGTGGGCGCATCCCCAGTGGGAGATGTGCAGGAGGCAGCTGATCGATGTTTCTAACTCTCTATCTCTCTCCCTTCCTCTCTGTAAAAAATCAATAAAATATATTTAAAAAAAAAAAAAAAGAAACATTGATTTGTACGTGCCCCCAAACCTACAACCCAGGTGTGTGCCATGACCAGGAATCAAACCGGCAACCCTTTGGTGCACAGGATGATGTCCAACCAACTGAGCCACTCTAGCGGGCAGGCTACAGCAACTTACCTCTCCCAGTATAACCATCATCACATTGTTTTACTAATCTAACGGTTATTATGTGTGTAGCTTATTATCTCCCTTGCCATTGGGTTGCTATTACTTATCTACTTTGTTCTCCTGCTAGACTGTGAGCTCCATCAGGCCGAGGCCCCACTGTCCTGTTTGCTCCGGTGTCCCTGGGGCCTGCCACATGAAAGCCCTCAGTGGACATGTGCTGCGTGAGAAAAAGTGAAAGTGGAGCAGACCTTTTGGGTCTTTGGCAGCGTCCACTGGCACAGACACCCCGAAGCTCGCCATGAAGCCTCTGGTTCTTTCCCTTTCTCCTCTCTGACGTCAGATGGAATTAGGGGTGTGGAGGGAAGGGCTTTGGACAAGACCCCGTATCTCAGAGAACCCGGGACAGTGGAGGGGACCTGCCAGCCCAGAGACGTGGTGGGTTTTGTGCAGAGGCGTTCAGGAGAGGCGACGTGTGAAGGACCAGCTCTAAGCCCCGAAGGCCAGCCTGGCTGCCTTGGCCCTGTCTCCCAGCCCAGAGCCGTGAATAGTGCCCGATGGGGGTCTGGTGAATGAAGGAATGGAGACATGCCTCAGCTTTGGGATTTTCAGCTAAAAGCACCCTGGTCCTTCTGTGGGGCTGCAGTGCCAGGGGGAGGCTCTTCCCGGGGCCTGGCACACTGCACAGTCTCTGTCTCTGTCACCACGTGGCACCGTGGGGCCTCAATGGCTGTGACCCAGGAGGGGGTTCCTCCCAAGGGACCTGCGCTGGAGCCCAGGGAGGAGAGGATTGAATCCTAGAGAGGGGCCTGGCCCCCCTGGATTCCCCTTTCCAAAAGCCAGTCATCCCTTGGGGGGTGTAACCGGAATGCTTTCAACCCAAGGGGCTCCTGCCTTCTGAGTCAGAAAGTACACCGGGGGGTGAGGGGTTGGGGGAGGAGGGACCTTGTTTCAAAAAGGTCAATTTCTCCCGCCCACTTGCACCTTGATCATTGGCATTTAAAGCTCTTTCAAATGTTCCCTGGGGGATTTTTTTAACAGAGGTGTACACAGAGGTGTACATGCTGCCCAATTGGAGCGGGGGGGGGGGGGGGCAGGCCGGAATGTGGAAGATCAGCGTGCATTACCCATTACTGATCCTGGAGGCATTTACCTTCTCTCTCTAACTCCCATGGCAGCGGGGTGCGCTGTGTTCCTATCCCTGTTTCGCAGATGAGGAAATGGAGGCTCCGAATGTCTGGCGTTGTCTGAGCACAGGGGAGGGAGAGTATTCACCGGGGGGCCACATCCTCTCTAATCTCCCTTTCACTGCTCCCCAGCCCCACTCCCCGCCCCCACCCCATGTTGGCTAGGAGGCCGGACCCGTATCTCCCTGGGGCAAGCAAGCGGCCTTGGGAAGAAGCTCAAGTTCAATAAAAGCCAGCTGGAGGGATCGGCTCACCAGGCTTCCCCACAAGGGGTCTCCCTTGCAGCATCCTAGGGGACGTCTCTGGGGTAAGCTGCTCACCTGGGCAGAGGTGGGTGGAGGCTGTGAACTTGGGAACTGGCCTCTGCACTGGGGGAGGAGGAAGAGATGCTGAGTGAGTGCACTGAGCAGAATGGAGCAGAAGCAGGGGCCGCCTGGGGTTCCCACAGGGAGCTCTGTGGCTGTGCCTGGACAGGGTATTGCTAGGCAGGCGAGGCCCCTCCACAGCCTCCGTGCAGGGCCCACAGGCTCGATTGCCAGATGTAGCAAATAAAAACGCAGGGCGCCCAGCTGAGTTTGAATTTCAGATATACAATGGATCATGTTTTAGTATAAGTATGTTCCAGAGAAGCAACAGATAACTCTTTAGGATCAGTATATCCCAAATATTGCTTGGAACGTAGTTATCCCCTCAAACTGGTAGATTGTTAGATCTGAATGTGGAATAGTAATTTTGTGGGCAGAGACCTTCCAAATAGCCCTTCCAATCTTAATGCTCAGATGAAAAATGACTGGGTTGCTATGCTCTGATTATTATTTTATTACCATCGCTCGGTTTGGCAGCTGACAGTAACCATGTGGGATGAGGATAGGCCCTGCTCACCGAACTGCAGGGAAGATGAAACGGGTTAAATGTACAGCACTTACTAAAGGGCCCAAAACGCTGGGGGTGGAGGGCGTCTGTGCGCTGGAGAGCCGCAGGCAGGCAGGTGACTGTCGCCCCGGGATGCAGCGTCCAGCCCTCTCCAGCCGGTGTCCCTCGAGGGCGAGGGCGGGTATTCAGTTTCCTGGCCAGAAGCGCGGGTTCCCGAAGCGCGCAGCGCGGGGGCTCACCCGGGGCGAGGCCACGGGACCTGGGGGCGCCCTGGGCACGTCTCTTCCCTTTCACCCCTCCGCTTTGCTGGGCTTGGCATTGCTGACTCAAGGCGGGGAGGAAAGACAAGTGGGGTGGGGAGGCTGGTGGCGGAAAGCCAACCGACAAAACCTACAACGACACCGGGACGTTTGCCGAGCGGGTGGGATTCTCTCCGCGCACCAGCAGGTCAGCGCGCGGCGGGCGCGGGCGGGTCCGGAGCGCGCGGTAAACACAGAAGCAGGAGACCCGACCCCCTGCCCCCGCTCTTGCCTTGGACCAGGGGTGGGCAAACTTTTTGACTCGAGGGCCACAATGGGTTCTTAAACTGGACCGGAGGGCCGGAACAAAAGCATGGATGGAGTGTTTGTGTGAACTAATATAAATTCAAAGTAAACATCATTACATAAAAGGGTACGGTCTTTTTTTTTTTTTTTTTTTTTAGTTTTATTCATTTCAAACGGGCCGGATCCGGCCCGCGGGCCGTAGTTTGCCCACGGCTGCCTTGGACCCTTCCTGATGAAAGGGCACAGGGTGGGTGGGCTCCACGAGGAGCAGGGCGGCCGTCGCAAAGGCACAGCCGAAAAGACAACTCCTCCCAGGACTAAAGGAAAAGAAACCGCGGTTTTAAGAGCCTTTGGGGGAGACCCGTCCCTTCCAATGCGATTCGATCCCGTGAGATTCCTAGTTCCCTTTGGGCTTAACCCCAAACCAGCCTGTCTCCGGAGGGACCCAGGCGCGGCTTCCGATCCCTGCTCAGCGCAGCAGCCGCCGCCCCCACCTGAGCGGGCGCACGAGGTGACACCCGTTTCCTGTGCGATGGGGGCGCGTGGGCGCGGAGGCGAGTGCCTGTGGCTGCTGGACGGTCTGACTGGTGCCCGGCCCGACCTGAGCGGTGATTCACGGAGTCACGGAACCGTGAATCCAGACCAGCCCGACGCCAGGGAGCCCAGCACCAGGGGTTTCCAGATGCGGAAACGGAGGCTCCCAGAAATGAACGCGTTTGTCCAGGGCCACCCGGCTTCAGGATCAGAATCCGGGGTCTGTCGGCCCGGTGCCGGGGCCCCTTGTTCATCCTCGCACGTGGCTGCTGCCCCTGAGCCCAGCAGCTGGAACCCAGGGCCTCGGCCCCGCGATGCCGCTGTTCCTGGGTGGGACAGAGGCGGGCACCCGAGGTGCAGTTGGGGTTCCCCAGCGCGCGAGGCGTGGAGGTCGAGGCTGGGCCTCCGAGGCCAAGCGCCGCCTGGCGGTGAGAATCGGGTGATGGCGTGAGGGATGGTGTCAGGGCGCAGCACCGTGGCCTTATTTGGAGGGGGGAGGATGGGCGGCCAGCCATCAGCCTCTGGGAACACATCCGCTTAAAGGATTGCCAGCCTGGCAGCCAGGCATGGGGAACCCTCTGTACAGGTCCCAGGGCTACCTGGTTCCCGACTAGCCTGTTTAGAAGGCCTTGAAGCCGCCTTTTCAGACACGTGGCTCTTCTGGCTCAAGGTCATGTAGTGTGGCAGTCACAAAAGACCTCCTTACACACACACACACACACGCACACACACACACACTTCAGGATAAGGGCCCTTTCTCTGCTGTTTACCCTCATTGAATATTGTATTATATCGACAGTAATTTACATATAAAGAAATGTGGCCCTAGCCGGCTTGGCTCAGTGGATAGAGTGTCAGTCTGCGGACTGAAGGGTCCCAGGTTCAATTCCAGCCAAGGGCACATGCCTGGGCTGTGGGCTCAATCCCCAGTATGCAGGAGGCAGCCGATCAATGATTCTCTCTCATCATTGATGTTTCTCTCTCTCCCCTCTCCCTTCCTCTCTGAAATCAATAAAGAAGTATATTTTTTTAAAAAAAGAAATGTGAACAGTGATCCACTTGTCGGCAGCAAGCTCACAGCCAGGGATGTGGGAGGGGGGCACATCCTCACTGTGGGTGAGGACAGAGAGGCCCCCACAAGTGGGACCTGCCAGTGGTGCCCCGTTCTGCACTGCCCCTTTCCTATCCCATGCGTCCTTCATCCAAACAGCACAGAAACGCTGAGAGGTAGACTGGAGAGCTCTGGTGGCACGCCCAGCTCCCCCGGCCAGAGTGACAGGGCATGGGCCACATCCCAAATACCTGACCCTGGCCAGCTGTGATTTATTGAGAAGCCCCACCCCAAGTTCCTCCCCTCCCCGGATCTGTTAGAATTCCTAAAACTTTGCCATTATAATCCCCAGCCCCCTTTAGTATGGTAGGGTTTGGGGGAGGGGGGGCTTCAAAAATTTCCTCTTTAAAGAAATCATGCTAGAAGGAGCCCTTCATTAGTCACTATGACTGTACAAGGATTCTGGCACCTGCAGGGTGAGGGAGTGGGGGGGCATGGTAGGGGCACCAGGACCCCAAAGGTCACCTTTGTGTGTTTCCCACAGCTCTGAGGGCCTCCTCTCCCCTCCGTGCAGTAGTTTGCCCGCTGGTCTATGAGCTCCTCTATTTTCTCCTAATGGCTTTTGTTTCTCCTGGGCCTAGCACAGTGCCTGGCAGAGTAGGCACTCAGGAAATGTTTGCCAAACAGCTATCTTGACCACAGCTCCTCATATGCCAGGATTTAATTGACCTGCCCCAGAACCTGCTGGGATGGGGCAAAGGGCTGCCCTCCCCTCATCCTCCCAGCCTCTGGTAGCCAAAGGTTGAGGATATTGATCAAGAAGGCCAGAGATTCCTCTAGAAATGTTTTTCATAATCTAGGCTCCGGCAAGGGACTTGGGGATTCCTTAAACAGCCCATGTGCATTTGGGTGTAAACACTCGGCCAGCCACTCCCCAACATGCCTATTAAAGGCATCCATCAGCCAGACCTCCTGGCTGGCAGCTCTGGGCAGGGCGGCTCCTGACCTCCAAGATGCTGCGTGGAGCTCCTTGGGGCTGCCGGGGGCTGCCGGGGGCTGCCGGGGGCTGCCTGGGGCTGCCTGTGCTGGGCCAGGGCCGTCTTCCCCTCCCCCAGGCCCCTTGCGGCTGCTTGTCTTCCCTCCTGGCTGGGCCTGGGCTGGGGACGCATCTGCATTTGGCGGTGGCCAGATTAATCTCTGTTACCTTCCCTGCTGATGGTGCAGGAGCTGGACATGTCTCTTCTCCCCCATTCCTCCCACCCCCTGGGAAAACAAAGCTGAATGTTCCCGAAGCCAGTGTCCTCGCTCACCAAGGAGATTCTGGCTGGGTCGGGTTCTAGGAAGAGCAGGGCCAGAGTGTGTTCTTAGGAGGGCAGAGAGGCACCGAGGGATCTCTTAGCTCCCCAAACAGGGCAAGTGGGGCAGGGCCGGGAGACCAAGTGATGCAATACAAACAAGCAGAGACGGGGAGAAGCCCAGAGAGAACGGGGTGAGGGAGGAGGAGGAAAGGCTCTTTTGCAGGAGATTTTATTTCCATTTATTAGCTTTGAAGTTAGAGCTCAAGTGGAATCCAGAGCAGAAAGGCAATAAAGAAGCAGGGGAGGGAAAACATGGAGCTGTCAGGCAGCTGGTGTGCGCTTCAGTGACCCGCAGGGGAACTTGCCCCAGGCTCAACCCCACGCCAAAGGCAGGGTGCCAGGAGTCACCATCAACCCCCGCCCCCCTCAGTGGGACATACAGAGGGGCTTCCTGGGCAGCATTTTTCTCAGAGACAATATCATTCTGGAGAGCAACCACCATGGTATTCTGGCTCATTTCTGTATTATTATGCCTAGTACAGAGCTGGGCATATTGTAATTATTCAATAAATAATGGCTGTGTGCTAGGAGCCACTCAAAACCCCCTGATAACCCTTTCACAAGGAATTCAGATCGATTCTAGTACCTCCAGTTTACAGAAGTGCAAATGGAGGCACAGAAAGGGTAGGTTACTTGCTCCAAGTCACAGTTAGAAAGCAGCTGAATTGGGACTCAAACCCATGCAGACTGATAGTTGAGAAAACTCGAGAACAAAAAGGAAAACAGATCTTAGTCAGGGAATCCAAAGAGACCCTGATGTCATTTGAATCCAACTCTTTGTTTTATCAACCGAGGACTAGCGGTGGGGAAGGGACTTCTCAAGGCCCTTGGTACTAGCCGGCTCCGGGCAGAGTTAGGATTAGAACCCAGATCTCCTGCCTTCCGGTCCCTGGAGCTTTCCGTTCCCCCAGCTCTTGGAAGTGCCCCCCAGGGTTTGTAAACTGGCTTTTAAATAGCCTCAGTGTCTCCCAGGCTTGGGAAACCAGTGGAAACTGGACCCCTTTGTCTCTCTCCCCAGTCCTCTCCCGCCATCTTGCTGGGCCAGGTGGCTCCGAGGCAGGTCTGAGTTCCTCAGGCCTGGCCATGCAGCCCAGCAGGAAGATGGTCCTGGGAGGCAGGCAGGAGGGCCTGGGAGGCAGGCAGGAGGTGTCGCTGAGGGAAGCTGCCCGGCTGGCCCTCAGCAACCAGGGCTCTGAGTCACCCAGTCCCCCGGGGCCCAGTCTGGGACATGTGAGTGGACTTCTATGCTCAGATTACAGCATACATTCCCAGTTCTTTGGCAACCTGAATACTTAAAATTTTCAGGGTAATTTTTTTATCCAAGGCATTTTTTCTGGATCACTAATGTCTGGTCCATAAGATATTTTTGATTCAACAGATTTAAACCCACTCCCCTCTAGACAAGACAAACGGAATTTGTATCTTCCTTTAGGGGGCTTTCCAGAGAGCGTGGTGCTGGGCTGCACTGGGTTCCGGTGTGATGTCATTTGCTCACCCCTGGCATTCTTTTTCCGTTTAGGAGTAGCGGCTGGCTGCAGATAGTCCAGCTGGGAGAAGGAGTGATTGGAATAGGAGTCCTTTCAGATGGAAGTTTCTGGCATCTGCTGTTTTCTCTGCCACCTGGCAGCACCTTTGAGAAGAGAAGCCGCCTAGCAGCACCCACCTGATCATGCAGGGCCGCCTTCTCCCAGGCTGGGGAGGGCCGAGTGAGGTGACTGGGTCTCTTTTCTGCCGGCCCATGCGGGCTTTGCCAAGCCCTGTCCCCTTCACCTCACACATTGCTGGGAGGCTTCTCTCATCTCCCAAAACCCCAGTGAGAGGTCTGGGCCCAACACAGAGCAGGTTTCCCAGAGTGCTCTGGGGCTGGGTCACCTCCCCTCCGGCCGGTCTGTCCTGAGCTCTCAGGGCTTCCACAGTGAGTGCCCGGGACAGGGCTGGAAGGGGGGGTCAGGGTGCCATTTGTAGAGGGTGCCCTTTACCTCGTCACCTTGCCTTTTGCTCAGGACACAGGCAGAGTGTCTGCATGAGGGAGGGTGGGGGGAGGTTTCTAGGGGCAGGACCAGGACTGGAGTTTGCGCAGTTCCCAGAGGCTCTTCCTCCCAGCGCAGCAGACACTGTCTCCTCCGGCCACCGAGCTCCCTTCTTTCCTTTGGGAACGAGCAGAGGTGGTGAGTGGTACAGAAACCAAGGAGGAGGCCATGCTTCTCCGCCCAGGCTCTTTAGTGTGGAAGACAGGCACAGAGGAAAAGGCGGGGTGGGGCGGGGGTGGGGGTGGGGGTGGAGGAGAAGAGCATCCTTGGAAGGGAACCCCCCAGTATATGAGGCTGGAGTTTCCACTCAGGCTTGAGATCTCCCCCAAACTTGTCCCATTTCTCTCTGAGCAAAGCCCCAGTCCCATCCACGATCCAGTTACCAGCCCCTTTGAGGGGAGAAGGGGTGAGGCAGGGGAGGAGGAGCTCCAGAGCAGGGCTGAACCACCTAAATGGGGTGCTTGTCCGGAGCCGCAAACTGCTCTGCAGGGGGCGGGCTGGGCTGCACCTCTTGGACCTGCTTGTGGGTGAGCCCAAGTGCTGGCATGCTGGGCGGGGCTCCGCTCACAGCTGTCGGTGGCTTTGTGACCCCGTGTTTGTGTGTCGGTCCTTTGGAGCTACTGTAGTTTGTATCCCGCAAACTAACTCTGCTGGGGCATTGGCCCTGATTAGTTTTGCAGCAACAAAGACTCATCCTTGAATAAATACCTGCTTATTACTTGCCAATGTTTTCCCACTACCCACGGCAGCATAGCTGTGTGACTTTCGGCCAGCCCCTAACCTCTGTGAGTCTACTTCCGTATCGAAAAGGCATGAGTGTAATACTACACTCTTCCACCCGGTTATCGTGGGGACTAGATACAACCACGTGTGGGAACGCCCTTTCTGGAGGGCCAGGTGCTCCTCCACTGGGAGGGATCATGCTGATCATCATGCTTATTATAAAGCGCCCGGAACAGCTCTGCCCTGCAATATGCAGTGTCAGCAGCATGTGCTCCCTTACAAGGAGGGAAAAAAGGAACCAGTTTTCCCAAAGGAAAAGAGACGAAGCAGAGAGACCAATAACATAGTCCCAACCAGAGCAATGACCATTTGGATTATTTCATATCAAGGCTCAATACACAATAATCAATAACAAAAAGTTTTCCATTCTTATCAGAAGAAGTTCTCAGAGCCAAGGACAATCACCTCACTTTCTTCTCAGCCTGAGGTCAAATGTCATTTTTTTACCTAATGCTATGAGATTGAGGTTAAGAGCTAGTAGAAACTGGTTTTGGTTCTTTGTACAAATAAGTAAAAGGTCAAAATGAGCTTCCTCTCGTTCTTCTCCTAGAAAGAAATGCAGACTGGAATGGTGCTGTAGAAATCAGAGAGGACAGGACAGAGAAGCTCAAAGCATTTCTGGCGGGGTCATCTGTTGTTGTTGTCTCCTCAGAATCCATTCCTTTCTCTTTTTTTAAAAAAATATCTTTATTGATTTCAGAGAGGAAGGGAGAGGGAGAGAGAGAGAGAAACATCAATGATGAGAGAGAATCATTGATTGGTGGCCTCCTGCACGCCCACTACTGGGGATCGAGCCCGCAACAGGTGCATCCTCCCTCTTTTTGTAATAGAACCTTCTTTCCATTGGGAAACTACCCTTCATACTCTCATTCTAAGTGGGATTGACCCCCTTCCCCAGTTTATGGGATGACTCCTATCTGACCAGAGTACTATATCCTTCTGGCCACAGTGATTGGTTCAGCAAGAGGCATGTGATTCAAGCCAGGCCAATGAGAGCTAGCCCTGGGACTTGTGCTGGAATAATTAGCAAGAGAAGTTGCCTTTTCTGGGGAGTTGCCCAGTGGAAGGCAGAAGCTGGGCATTTTTGGTGGTCACTCTTACTACCACTTGAGAATGAAACCAGCGTTGAAGGCAGCAGAGCTGAGGAGTAGAGAATGATTCCCTCTAATGGGGAGACATGGGGATGGGATGGCAAAGAAAAGATAGTTGGAAATCTGTATGCACACCTTTGGGGCAGGAATGAGGTGGACAAAATCTATCTATCTATCTATCTATCTATCTATCTATCTATCTATCATCATCATCATCTATCTATCTCTATCATTCTATCTATCTATCAATCACCTATCTATCATATCATAACTATCTATCTATCTATCTATCTATCTATCTATCTATCTGGCACCTATCTATCTCCAGCCTGGGTACTGCAAGTTCAAAGGCTCAGGTTCTAATCCTCAGATGTGAGTCTTTGGGCACTGAGACCTCTAAGCCTTGTTTCCATCATCCAATACATGGGTTAAATAATACACACCCTCCATTGCTCCCCCAAATGTGGGGGGGTCATAGGTCCCTCCATCCTGAAGTATGGAGGGGGTGGTTTTCTGGACTGTTGTCATGATCTCCAAATAATTACTGGGCTGTGAAGACCACTTTTAGATTTTGAGTCAGACACAAGGTCAAGCCCAAGTGAGGAAGGGATTGGTGGTTTCCACTTTCACGACCTTCTCAGGACTGGGGACCTGTGTGTGTGTGTGTGGGGGGGGGGGCTCCACTTCCTATGGTTCATGCAGCACCTGCTAGTTCTCCCTCAGGTAAATACATTTTATCAACAGAAAAGGTGAAGCTGTGAGGACTGGCATTTCCTCAGGAAATACGGCCCAAAAAGGGTGGGACAGTCAAGGCAACTTCAGGGTTGGTTTTCTGATCTGTGATATTTCTCGGGGACACCTGCCCGAGATGAAACACTCGCCTTGGACAGCAAGGCCCTGTCTGAGGTTCAGCCGCATTCAGTACCGAGGGCCTGGCCCAGGCCCCAAGGGGAAGCCTAACATGCACTCTGAACAGGCCCTTCAGCCTGTCCTGTTCTGTACCCTCTGAAATCCCTGAAGCTTAGGTAGAGGGTGCATGGGTGGTGGTGGGGGTGGGGGGTGGGGCGGCTAGTGATCTGCGCCTGCACTGGGAGAGGAATGGAGTAAGCCAGTGAGAAATGGGATGAGCCTGCCTGGCTGGCCCCAGGGACAAAGTTTTTATTTATTTTTTATTGATTTTAGAGAGGAAGGGAGAGGGAGAGAGAGAAACATCAATGATGAGAGAGAATCATTGTTGGCTGCCTCCTGCATGCCCCACACTGGGGATCGAGCCCATAACCCAGGCATGTGCCCCGACCAGGAATGGAACCATGACCTCTTGGTTCATAGATCGGTGCTCAACCACTGAGCCATGCCAGCCGGGCTGGGGAGAAGGTCTTGAAGATAGGGAAAGAGTATTTTAAAATAGATTTTTTTCTTACGATAACTAAGTAGGAAAAAGAGACAAAAATCCATTTTCCTTCCCAAATGGTCTGAGACTTCTCTTCCTGTGCAGTGTATTTAGCATGGAGGGATAGCCGCATGGGGACACCATGGTTTCCCTTGGGGATGGAGAAGGGGCATGCAACGGCTTCCAGAGGCACCCGGAGACCCAGCAGGGATGGGACTGAGCTCAAGCCCCTTATTCTGCTCTTCTTTCTTCCTTCCTTCTTTCTTCCTTCCTTTCTTCCTTTCTTTCTTTCTTTCTTTCTTTCTTTCTTTCTTTCTTTCTTTCTTTCTTTCTTTCTTTCTTTCTTTCTTTCTTTCTTTCTTTCTTCTTTTTTTTTTTTTTAAATGAGCATCAGGACTTGCCTTTCCGGCATCTTGCAGCTGGCTCTTGCCACTCTCTCCTTGTTTGATTTACTAAGTCTCTGTTTTCGTCGCTGTTTCACACCCACACTGACAGTCTGCCGTCCTCCCAAGGCCCTGGGACATCTGCCAGGCAGTGAAATCAAATGTGAAGTTAAATATAATTCAGCGGCACATCGTCATGCTCACAGCCTCTCTCCACCCGCCTCCCTCCTTCCCTCCTTCCCCAGGGAGCAGGGCGCCCAGGCAGTGGTGCCCGGGCCAGTGAGCCTTTCCAAAAAAATGTTTACTCCAGAAACTTTGCCCAGAAGTAGAGGAGAAGTCCTGGTATAATGAACTCTTGTGTGTCTACCATCCAGCTTTAATACTTACCAACATTTTGGCTGATCTTGTTTATTTAATTTCATAAATATATTCAATAAAATACATGTACATGTGTTGTCCTGAAGTATTTGAAGACAAGTTCCAGGTATCATCTCATTTCACCCTAAACTGCTTCAGTCTGAATGTCTGATAAATAGGGAAGCATTTCAAAACAATTAGTCACCATGCCATCACCACAGCTAATAATCTGAAACAGAATCCATATTCAAATTTCTGTTGTAGTCTCAAAACTGTTTTTTTTTTTTTTTACAGTTGGTTTGGACGTATATCTTTGATCTCAAAAAGAAGTTTGCTGAGAAAATTAAGAATGAACAGAATTCTAATAAGAAGTTTCACCTTAAGGATTGTCTTCAGACTTTTTGCAGAATTCGCTTACACGTGAATAATGTGCTTGTTGTACAAGTGTCTCCATTCCTTTGCCCAAATAAGAACAGAGGCCTGTGCTGTGCCAGACCCTCCAGCCAGGCACTGGGGGAGGGACCCTCCTGCAGAGGGCGAGGGGGTGAAAGCCTGCAGGATGGCTTCCTGGGAGCTCGTGCACAGGCAGGATGCGGCCATGGGAGCTCAGTGGAAGGAAGAGCTGCATCTTCAGGCCCTGTTGCTGTAAAAAAAAGACATTGCATGAGGAAAATATTCAACAATTGAGACTCATTTAATAGCCTGATTTTTTTTCCAATCAGTTATCATAAGATGATGCCGTAAATTGAATGTTTGTGTTCCCCCCAAATTCATATATTAAATCCTAACGCCCAATGTGATAGAATTTGGGGGTGGGGCCTTCAGCGGCAAATTGGTCATGGGTGTAGGGCAGCGGTTCTCAACCTGTGGGTCGAGACCCCTTTGGGGATCGAACGACCCTTTCACAGGGGTCGCCTAAGACCATCGGAAAACACATATATAATTACATATTGTTTACAGTAGCAAAATTACAGTTATGAAGTAGCAACGAAAATAATTTTATGGTTGGGGGTCACCACAACATGAGGAACTGTATTAAAGGGTCGCAGCATTAGGAAGGTTGAGAACCACTGGTGTAGAGCCTTCATGAATGGGATGAGGGCCCTTATAAAAGGACCCCAGAGAGCTCCCTTGTCCCCTCCACCTTATGAGGACCCAGGGAAAGATGTGGTCTACGAAGCAGGAAGTGAGTCCTCGCCAGACATGGAATCTGCTGGCGTCTTATCTTGGACATTCAGGCTCCGGAACCGAGAGAAATAAAGATCTGTTGTTTATAAACTACCCAGGCTATGGTATTCCGTTATAGCAGCCCAAACTCACTAAGACAGGTGATGTTCATTTTAACTTATATATACTAGTATTTCTTCTCTTTCATTTCCTCCCCTCCCCTTCCTCCCTCCCTCCCTCCCTTCCTTCCTTCCTTCCTTCCTTCCTTCCTTCCTTCCTTCCTTCCTTCCTTCCTTCCTAATCTTGTAATTCTTCCATGTTAGTAGGTTCTCCTCCTGTTCTTTCCCATGTCAAGCTTTCCTGAAGTGGACTCCCTGTCTTCTTCACTCCCGTCAGCCACATTCCTTGGGATGACCCAGGGGTTCTCTGGGTTTTGGTGTGTGGCCCCTGCACCTCTCGGGACCTATTTCAGAGAGAGAGAGAGAGAGAGAGAGAGAGAGAGAAGAAGGGGGGAGAGGGAGAGAGAGAGCGCGCGAAACATTGATTCATTGTTCCATTTATTTATGCAATTCACTGGTTAATTCTTTTTTTTTCTTTATTGATTAAGGTATTACATATGTGTCCTTATCCCCCAATTGCCCCCCCCCCCGCTCATGCCCTCACCCCCCTGGTGTCTGTGTCCATTGGTTAGGCTTATATGCATCCATACAAGTCCTTTGTTGATCTGTTCCCCTTCCCCCACCCTCCCCTATCTTCCCTCTGAGGTTTGAGCATCTGATCGATGCTTCTCTGTCTCTGGATCTGTTTTTGTTCATCAGTTTATGTTGTTCATTATATTCCACAAATGAGTGAGATCATGTGATATTTATCTTTCTCTGACTGACTTATCTCACTTAGCATAATGCTCTCCAGGTCCATCTGCGCTATTGCAAATGGTAGGAGTTCCTTGCTTTTTATAGCAGCGTAGCATTCCATTGTGTAGATGTACCACATTTTTTAATCCACTCATCTGCTGATGGGCACTTAGGCTGTTTCCAAATCTTAGCTATGGTGAATTGTGCTGTTATGAACATAGAGGTGCATATATCCTTTCTGATTGCTGTTTCTAGTTTCTTGGGATATATTCCTAGAAGGGGGATCACTGGGTCAAATGGGAGTTCCATTTTTAGTTTTTTGAGGAAACTCCACAGTGGTTTCCCCAGTCTGCATTCCCACCTCCCTGGTTGATTCTTGTATGTGCCCTGACCAGGGATCCAACCCACAATCTTGGCTATGGGGACGATGCTCAAACCAACTGAGCCACTGGGCGAGGGCTGCAACCTTGCTTCACAGTTCTCTCAGCGTCCAAATCCATCTCTTTTTGCTCTGCGGTTTGTCTTACTTTGGGTTCCTCCAAGAGCAGCACCTGAGACGAGGGTTCTGGCGCAGAAGGTGTTTGGGAGGTGACCGTAGGAAGCGGAAGTGAGGGCGGGGAGAGTGAGACAGGGTAGGAGGAGCCAATTAAGAGTGCTTCATTGATGTGGTGACTGGTGTGGGCACCAGCGCTCAATCTGGGTACGATGCACCTCAGAATTGCCCCTGGGGAGGGCGGGAGGCTGGCGCATTTATCCACAGAGCCTCATCCCTACTGGTTGAGAGCCTCCTCCAGGGCTATCACTCTCCCTCTTAGGCTGGCCGTGTGGGCTGACAGGCCTTCCTAAGGCTTCAAGGTGGTGAGATGCGAGGAGACCTGAGCCAGGGAACTGCATGTCACAGCTGCAGCTGGCCTCAGGGGTGGCCAGGGCACCAGAGTCTGCTGAGCACCCCCATTCCTGCTGCTTCCCTGACTCATTAACACTAATAACAACATGATTTAGTAAGTGCTTTTTGTATATCAGTCATTGGGCTTCTAGCTTCCCAAATATATTGTCAATCAATCTTCTGAAGGCCTATGAGGGAGGTTGTATTATTCTTCCCATGTACAGGTGACATATTGAGGGTAAGAGAGGTTATAGAGCTTGTCTAAGGGCTAGGCACCCTCTGGGCTGGGAGCTGGGGTTGAAGTGAGAGCTGGGCTTGGGAGGCTCTGTTACCTTCTTTATAGCCTTGTTCTCCCATCCTCAGGACAGGGACTGTAAGTTCCCAGGGCCAGGACCCCTTGTGCTGAGGATGACAGTGTACCCGTGAACTTAACCCAAGTGGATTTGTGTAGTCGGGCATCCCTAGACTTAGATCCTGAGGTTGAAGCCTGGAATAAATTGCTCTGTCCTTTTGGAAAAAAGAAGTGTCGTTTCTTTAAAATACGTTTTTATTGATTTCAGAGAGGAAGGGAGCGGGAGAGAGAGACAGAAACATCAATGATGAGAGAGAATCATTGATCGGCTGCCTCCTACACGCCCACACTGGGGATGGAGCCGGCATCGGAATCGATCCCCTTGTGCCCTTGACCGACTCGAACCCAGGACCCTTCCATCCGCAGGCTGACACGCTATCCCCTGAGCCAACCAGCTAGGGCTGTAATTCTTGGTTGTATGATGCTGTGCAGCAAGCATCTGGGGTCTTCTGAAAGGTCCTCTGGCTTGATTTGATGCTTTTCTCACTAGACTCTGCAAAAGTCCTGACTCTGGAGGTTGAACACGGCCAGGTGCTGTCCCCAGACTCTGCCAGCTGTGAGCTGCTGCCTCAGGGGAGTGCAAGAGAATGCCTGAGGGTGGAAAAGGATCTGGAAGGACAATCTAAGAAACACCCCCTTCCCTGCTGACCCCGGGAGTCACCTCACAGAGAAGGGAATGACTCTCCAGGCCTCTGCTCAGACACCCGCTACTGTGGGCTGGCCTCCTGAGCCCCTGGGGCTGGGGGGAGCGCAGCAGCTGCTCGGGCTTGTGGCTGCTCAGAAACAAGGCAGCTCAGACAGTCCCTGGAGGCCACCAAAGGGGCAAACACACTCACCCCCAAGCCTCTGTTACCCACCTCAGGCCAGCGGCGACTGGGCGGATCATGGCACTAGCACCTTCTAGCCCCTGGGGGTAAGTGCAAAAGAGTGTTGTAAGACATGGATCATGGCCTAGACTCCTCAGCAACACAGGCCAAAACATTCTCTCTTTCTTCCCCTCTCTTTTTTATTTCATTTAGTTTGCCTTGAGTTTCTCCCAAACACCTTCTGCTGGCAGCTAATGGAGTCTTGACTGATACAGAAGTCAGCCACTTCCCTCAGCTGCCACGTGACCCACTCAGGCTCTCCAGCCACCTCTGACTGCCCCTCTTCTCGGGCCTCCCCTTCCGCCCCCACCTGAGCTAGTGCACAGGACTCGGCCTCCATCATCTACACGGAGGTGAGTTTGTGTCCATGTGCTCCTGGTCCCAGATCACTGGCGTTTAAAGCCTGTTGCTGATTGAGAGGCGAAGGGAAGCAGATTCACTTACATCTACCATGAACTAGACACTGTGCTGGGTCGTTCTCTCATTAAATCTCCAGAGTAATCAGCCAGATGTTTTGGGGGATGGGGACCCTTGAAATCATCCATGGAAGTGACTCCCTTGGATGGGCCAGCCCTCGAGTCCACCCTGGGACTCGGGTTGAAACTCTCAAGTCCTCATGTTCTGCAGGGATGACTGCTCTGTGCCTGCAACCAGAAAGGCCTTGTCTTTGCGAGCCTGCGTATCTGGTGGAGCCTGCTATTGAGCTGCATGTCTTTGTTTGCTGGGGTTTTATTCATTTATTCAAAAACTTGGTGCTTCTCAAGGCTGATGTGCAGACCCTCCCTGGCTCTGGGGCAGCATGTGCTCACGCTGTCAGCTGTCAGTCCTGTGCTTCGGGGGATCCTTCAGCCCAAACAGCTGGCGGCTGGCTGTGGCCAAGCCCCGGCAGAACTGACCTTCGGGAAGGTGGCTTGGAGGAGTGAGAGAGAAAGGGACTGGAGGCCTGGATAAACATGTCCACTCAGGCTCTCTCCAAGCCTTCAAGGCTTCAGCACCCAGGGCTGAAGTCCAGCTGCTGTAGCATGTCCTGCAGAGACCCCTGCAGCCTGCTCAGGACCACCACCTCTGTGGAGTAGAGGGAAGCTTCCAGGGCATCGTCCAGGCCCTCCAAGGTCTTCAGGCTCCTGGTCCGGGGGAAGGGGCAGCTGTTGGAGGAGGCCAGCAGGTGGAGAAGGTCCCGGAGGTTCTCCAGGTCGTTAGATATTTGGAGCACGTTTCCGGAAGGCAGGCTGGTGAGGATCTGTTGGTAAATTGCCAATGTCTGGTCCATCCTGGACAAACTCAGGATAGGGTGGAGCCCAGGAATGAAGTCCAAACCAGTGACCCTCTGTCTGGAGGAGACCGACCGCTGTGCAGGAGGAAGAGGGAGAACGACAGCTCAGCAAGGCAGGAGGCAAGTCCCTTCTCTAAAGCCCTCGGCCTTTCCATGGAGTATGGAGGTTCATTTCCTAGGTTGCTTCCTTTCCCTCTTCTGCACCATCCCGGCCTGGGCCCTGACTTCTTGTGCCCAGGTGGCTGCCAAACCTCTAAGCTGGCCTCCTGGACTTTTTGTCCTCCTGCCCTTCCCAAACCACCCTGCCCTCCACTTTCAGACCAACCTTCCCAGGTTGGTCGTGCCTTCTCTGAATGGCCTTTGCTTTAGAGCCAGCCGTGACTCCCATTCTGTACTGAGTTAAGTCTCTTCCCCAGGCACTGAGGTCTTCCATAAGCGCTCCCTCCCCAGCCGTCTTCACTCCCTTCCTCTCCCAGTAAATTCCTCCCTTCCGGTCAGATTCTTCATGGACCTCACCCCTTTAGGCCACCCCCAGCGAGCGTCCCGCCTCTCGCCTCTGCTCCAATAACTCTGGTTACCGGGAGGGCTTCCCCTTCCCAGCTGCCACAGCACCCCCTGCACCCACAGCAGGGACACTCTGGACATTTCCCGGGCAGCCTTGTCAAATGACTATTTTGAAAGCAATGAAACTTAAGGGTTTCTCTCTGTAAAATGTCCAAGACTCTGTCTTGTTCTGAGCTGTCCCTGCTTCTGGCCACCTAGCTTCTCCCTTCCCAAGGCCGCTGTCAGATGTCCACAGTGACCAGGAGATGTGGAAGCCCGTGCAGGGCAAAAAGCAGGCGTTTAAGGCTGGGGGCTACGAAAACTACAACTGCAAACCTTTAATGAGGGCACACTCGGTTCTGGTCCTGCGGGGGGTGGGGAGGGGTCACTTGCTTCCTTGAATTTAATCTCATAATGGCCTTATAAAGGCTATATGACACGATACAGTCCCTTAGACATGAGTGCCATAGCTAGATGCTGAAACCAAGGCTTAAAGACATTGAGGAACTAGCTTAAGATTTTGCAGATAGAGAGCAGAGGTGTACAGAGAAGTGGGAAATGGCTGAAGGTCTAGGCCTGTGGATCCCAAAGCAAAGACCCAAGGGGCATTGATAACTGTTTACAAATACCCAGAAGTTGTATGTGGAAGAGGGTAGACTTGCTCTTTAGCGTGGCCTTGGCCACAGGACTCGCATTAATGGGGAGACCTTCTAAGGGCCAGAGCTCAGCTGCAACTAGGAAAAACACCTACTGATCAGCACATTCTAGAGATACATGGAGATCCCAGAGGGGAGTCTGGTCACATGCCAATGGGCCAAGGACCTTTATGGCTCCCTCTGGTCCTAGGCACTAGGATTCCAGTCAGGGAGGAAGAGAAGTAAGAAAGCGGGGACTGATGAGAGCAGGAGAGAAGAGGCAGCTACTCGTACAGAAGGAGGAGTCAAGGCCACCAAAGCCCCTACATGTCACTGCACAGGCCTCGGTTAACCTCTGAGGACCCAGTTTCCCCACGGCTGGCCACACGTCTATTTTGTCTCCCCAGACCCTCCCTACCGTGTGTGAAATGTCGTTGATCCTGGTGACAATCGTCTTGATGAGGGTTTTGGTGTCATCCTGGACTTTCTGGATGGGCGCAGCTTCTGCGTAGAACAAATAGGGCCAAAGCCACAGGAATCGGCACAGGAATCCACAGCGCATTTTCCCTCCCGGATGTGTGTCTTGGGCCTGGAAGCAAAGGGAACCACACATTACACGTTACTGCTGTCTCTGAAAATACCATATGCCCTGTTACCAACCACCTTACCGGATGTGGGTCAAAATGAGGTTAGCTTTCTGCCCTGGCTATCATCTCCTTAGGGTCAAAGACAATTCATTATCTAGACATGCATTAATAAAAAGCGTCTCCTC
The DNA here is from genome assembly GCF_000147115.1 of Myotis lucifugus. Taxonomy (NCBI): domain Eukaryota; kingdom Metazoa; phylum Chordata; class Mammalia; order Chiroptera; family Vespertilionidae; genus Myotis; species Myotis lucifugus. The sequence continues at coordinate 36,987 of NW_005871121.1, forward strand.
AGGGAGAGGCGAGGCCTGGTCAATAAAACCACGAGGAGGTGGGCTGTAGACCGCAGAGCAGTAAGCCACCATGAGCAAATGGACGCGGTGGTGATGATGTGACTTCATTGTGTGCTTCGAGGAAGAGAGTGGGCTTTTAAGGTCTGGTTTAAATCTAGCCATTTACCAGCCGTAAGACTTTAAGCAAATCACATAACTGCGAAAAACTCTACCTTTTATCCCCTGAAGTATTCCTATCTCCAAGCTTTCATACGGATCAAATTAGATAATGCATGTGAATGAGCTATAAAGGTATTGTGAAATGTACGCTATTACTACCCCGTTGTTAGAGATTATGTCACTTGTCCTCCCATTACTCTCATAGCAGCCGCTGATGTGGCCATATGGCATTTATCATTGGCTTTATCGCTTCCCCTCTCTCCCACTGGGAACCTGAATCCAACCAGCACTTATGGAAGGACTGATAATATGTCACAAGCAGTTCTGGGCGCCAAGGATACAATAGTGAACTACAGGTGGTCTCTACCTTCAAGTTGCTTACAGTTTGATAAGAGAGACAAATAGGTAAACAGACCATTCCAACTCAGGAAAAAAGAGCTTTGCAAGAAAGACAAGTACAAGATATCACAGGGATCAAAGGGGGCTTCCTGGAAGAGGTGTCACCTGAGCTGGGTATTGAAGACTGAGCAGGGGTTAGGAAGAGTAGAAAGCATTGTCATAGTCACAAAGAAACCAGCAGATGCAAAGGCACAGAGGCAGGAGAGAAGATATAGTATGTCCCCCTCAGAATGTTTGAAACTTTCAGCATCCTGGAATCATGAATTCTAAAGTTAACAATATGCTGATCCTCGATGAAGCCACAAAGTTTTAATGAGATACACGAGGCAATGAGGCAAAAGGTAATAAAGTTAAATGTTTGTGAGTCTGTGGCCGATGACCCATGCTAAGTATATGCGGATGAGCCTGAAATAATAATTAAATGTAAATAAATTTTAGCGTGAAAGGTCTGAAGGTAGCAAAAAAGTTAGCCTCTGCTTTTGGGGTTCTGCCTCATCTGGATCCTGATAAAAACAGATAATACATTTTCTGTCCATAGGTGACATTATTAACATAATTCCCATCCTGCCAATGTCATAGAAATCAACAGTCTGTTTATATACTATTTATAATGCCTGATCAAAGGCATGTTTCTTAAAATCTGTTTTATAGAGGGGAATAATGAGGCTCAAGGAGATGCATTCACTCACTCAAAGTCGAACAGGTAAGTAGCAGAGCCAGAATTCGAACTCAGAACTGCCTTCCCCAGAAAGACTGGGCTCCCTTTACCCCACTCCCAGTTTCTCCCATCTTCACGGGAAAGTCCAAATCATTAACCACTGCAATGCCCAGCCAAGGGCGGCTGGCACTCGGGGACCATGGCACTTGGGAACGAATTCCCCACTCTAGGATGAAGCTATGAGATTGTACCCTCATAGCAACTTCAGATATGACAAACACTCCGTCATTTGGCGGGGGGCACTTCAGATGTGTTTGTGATTGTTTGTTCTTTTAAAAAAGTTAAAACTCCTCCTGTTAGATACTTGTTACCTGAAGAAACGTCTCCACCAAACCTTTGTGGGACAGAGTCAAATAACGCTAACCCCCCAGTGTGATTCCACCAAACCTTAGCGAGGGTAGCAGTGTCAAGCTGTCCCGGGCTTTAGCTGCGGGCTGCCCTTACTAGCTGTGTCTCTGGGAAAGATACTTAAGTTCCCCAGAGCAGTGGTTCTCAACCTTGGGTGCACATTAGAATCACCTGGGAATCTTTTTAAAATCCTGATTTCTGGGCCTCATCCTCCGGAAATTCTGTGTCTTTGTTATGGGGTGGGGTCGGCAAACTCATTAGTCAACAGAGCCAAATATCAACAGTACAACGACTGAAATGTCTTTTGAAAGCCAAATTTTTTAAACTTAAACTATATAGGTGGGTACATTGTTATTAAGTTAATTAGGGTGCTCCTAAGGCTTAGGAAGAGCCAACTCAAGGGGCCAAAGAGCCGCGTGTGGCTCGGGAGCCGCAGTTTGCCGACCACGGCCCTAGAGCATCTGCTCCCATCTGTAAAATGGATCTGATAACTGATAACACCACCTGGCTCAAAGGGCAAATGACAGGAACCTGTAAAGCCCTTGTTGGTGTGTGTGTGTGTGTGTGTGTGTGTGAGAGAGAGAGAGAGAGAGATGAAGGGTGGGGTGGGGAGAATAAATGCCAGCTGTTTTGAATGGAGTAATTGCTGGGCAGGGCTTGAAATGCATGGACAACACTACCTGTAGCCAACCCTGAATCGAGCACGTGGCTGCTTGCCTCCCCTGGGCCATCTCAACAGGGTCCCTGGTGTTTCTGGGTCTTCCCCTTGTGCACAAGATTGAGTCCTATCCTTCCCTAGGATTTATGTGTTAATGACGCCCTCCTTCCCAAGAGAATTTATTACCAGATTAACTCTGGTTGTAGTTGCTCTCACATAATGGCCACCCTGCACTACCTTAACGGAGAAACAGTTTACAAGCCCTCTCTGTCACCACTGCTCATGCTCCAGTGGCTGCTGAAAATAAATGGCAATTCCTCAAAACGTGGAATTGAGAAGCTGCTGCTAAGTCTTCCTAAGAGGAGAGGCCAGGCTTGGTAACAGGCCCATCTGAGATCAAAGTGATGGAGAGAACCTGACCCACCAACACACAGAGAATAACAGACATTCTCACACACGTAACACACACATTTCAGGCATACACACACACACACACACACCACACACATAACACACACACACAACCTTTTTAGTAGAGGCTGCTAGTTGTCTAATATCTAGTCTTCTCTTCTTCCCAAGTAATAGGACTCCAAGTTTAGATGGGGATGTGGCCACCCAGCATAAACACGACACTTCCCAGCTTCTCCAACTAGGATGGCCATGTGACTAAACGATGGCCAATTAAATACAAACGGAAGTACATGTGGCAGCTCTCCTGTTGTGCGCCTGCCTTTTTCATCCCTCCCTCCACCCCACGGGTGAATTGTGGGTGCAGTAGACCGCGTTCTGGTGTCAAGTTGGATCATGAGGACCACAGCCTCACCTTACGAATAGGGAGTAGGAGCTGGAGGAGCCCAGGTCCCCGAGGACACTGTGGAGCTAAGATGCCGCACTGGCCTTGGACTGCCTGAGGGACACGACCTCGCCTTGGTTAAGCCACTGTTAGTTGGGATCTCGTAAATGCAGCCAAACTTAATGCTAACCAATTCACACGCCCAGACATGGGCGTCAGAAAAGAGTGAATCGAGTTTTCTGTGATTCACTGGAGTGTCACTAACTGGGTGGGGTGCCTGGCTGTGACCCGATAATGGGGGAATGGCTGGGAAGAGCACGGTTTAGGGAGTGGGGAGCGGAGGGATAATTCAAGACAGCAACTACGTCATTGATCTTGGCGCCTGACACATAATAGTTACTCACTATACAGGGTATCCCCAAAAATGTATACACACTTGAACAGCTGATTCTATTACATGTTGAAAAGGAAATGTATTTTAATAAACATTGCCTTTATAATTACTCAGAGTGTGTGTACATTTTTTGGACCCCTGTGTATTTGATGGTTGACAGCTAGCATGTTGATGGCCCACTGTGGGCCAGGCATAGAGATGAAAGAGACAGGGAACCACAGGAAAGTGGGAGTCAGGAGTGGGGTGGGCTCCCAGGAAGCCCAGGTAGTATTTCAGAGTGTTGTATGTTGTCAACTACTTACATGTATCATTTGAAGAACATTTAATCAGATAACATGCCTTGGGTAACTCGGGAGGGAGTCATCCTGTTTACCGCTGAGCCCTCGAGTTGGGCAGCACTGTGTTTGAGTTGGAGTACAGGACCTTGGAAAAATTCACTAACCTCTCTGAGACTCAGTTTTCTTAGCTATAAAATGGGGATGATATGAACCATAATTCCCACCCATGACTGTGACGTGGATGAAATGAGATAATACCCGTGGCCAACCAACCCCAATTCTTGTTAGTTGTTATCACCATTATTTCCAGCTAAGAAATCAAGGAGGTGTCTGGGAGGAGGTGGCATTTGATTAGGGCCCTGAAAGGGAAGAAATTGGGTTGTGAAGGTGGAGGAGACGGGCAGCCCCAGGAGTGGGCTCCGGAGATGGTGGCTGGCAGCTGGCATGGAGGTGTGATGAATGAGGAGGCAGGGAGGGGGGTGGGCATGAGTGGCAGGGGGAGAACTCTTTTCTGTGGAAGTGGGGAGCTCTGATCACTCTCCAGCTAGTGTTAGCCAGGTGACAAGAAGAATGGGAATTGGAAAAAGCATGCGGACAGGTCTAGAAGTGAGGGTGCGGGGCGTGCTGACTTGCTGGGCCTGGCGGGACCGCAGGTGGGTCCGTCCCCCTGATGGTGGGACAGGGAGTCTCAGTTCAGAAACGAGGACTGTGACCGACCTAGGAGTGCGGGTTGGATGGTCACAGGAGGGCGTGGAGAGAGCTGAGGAGAGGAGGGGAGGAAGAAAAGCCTGGGCCGCAAAGCCTCTTTTCTCTAGAAGTTTCCAAAGCATTTTTGAACATTTAAGAGCTGTCATTTTTCTAAGATGAACTGCTGAAGTGTTGATACAACATCCTGTCTCTTTCATTTTCCTCTGATGGTTGTATAAGGAGAGCCTGGAGATGGAGGGGGCACCGCTGGGGGAGGGCAAGGCGGCCAAAGGGACCATTGCCTCTGAGCTCTCCTTCCACCGGAGGCACCCCCCTGCCCCCTCTCCCCTGTCCCCCCCTCTCTCCTCTGCTGTCCTTTAATTAAGACCCTGCCACTCCCCAGCCTCTCCACCATCATCCCCTGCCAGGAGTGCACTGAAGAAGAAAAGAGAAAAACCAGAAAATGGAGCCTTCAGGGCAGCGTGAGGTAATGAAATGTAATCACAGAAAATGGGCTCCAAGCCGGCGGGAGAGGCTCAGGTAACCAGCCATGGACCCGACACAATTTCCCGCTCTCTGGCTTCACCTGGGTCCTGGGCGCCGTCCCCACTTCTATCATCCTCAGCGGACACCCCCCACCTCCGCTCCCAGTCCCCACTTGGCAGGTCCACTCGGGCACCTCCCCACCTCTGCCCTCTCACTCTCCACAGACAAGCTGCCTCCTACTCCCCCCAAAAACCTCCAAACCTGAGCTCCCTCCCCTCCCCTCTGTGCTAGGGGGCGAGGCAGACCAATTGGGGGCCTCTATGTCAGGGTAGGGGGTGCTGAGCTAAGGCCTGCCCACAGCCTTCTGAGGACAGCCGTGAGGGGAAGGTGGGGGTGGGGGGCTTAAGCTATCCAACATTTCCCCTGTCTCCTGGTTAAAAGCTCTGGAGGTTAACACAGGACCCAGCACACTCTTCCCTCCCCTTCTCCACCATCAGGCCGTCCCTCCGGTAACCCAGGGCATGCTGGGGGAATTCAGGTCAGGTAGTGTGGTGCTGGTTGTTAATCACGAGGAAAAAGCTTTGGATGGTCTAAGCCCTCTCCCCACAGAAATTCTTCCTGTGGACCCCTCCATTCTTCCATCTCACCCTTCCCTCCTTCCTTTCTTCCTCCATAGCTCCCCCCATTTGGAAGTGATTTGGGGACGGGGAACAGACAAAGGAGGAATAGAAACCGGAAGATTGGATCCTGGTCCTTCAAGTTACTCAGAATCCAGCGGAACAGGCAGAATCTTACTAGTAAACAACTCATTTTAACACAACCTGGTGAAGGTTCTGAGGGAAGGGGAGTGAAGGAGAGGATGGGAGGCGCTGGGGAGGCGAGGACAGCTGTGCACAGAGAGCAACATCTGAACTGAGACCTGAAGGACAGGAGTTCCCAGGGGAAAGAGGGCAAGAGGGAGTTCCAGGCCAAGGGACAGTGTGGAGCTGAGGAAAACTATGGTGCATTTGGGAGAATTCAGCACTAAGGTGGAAGTGTGTGAGGCTGGAGTAGAAGATATAGGAGCTAGAATGTCCTGGGCCTGATTCCATGTGTAGTGGGGACTTTGTAGGGGATATGCCATACTCAGGACACACACACACACACACACACACACACACACACACACACACACGAGTCCTGGTGACCACATGTGCATGACCAATGGTAGGCATGAGACCCAGAATGCTCTTCTCTGCTCCATTTCCTTGTCTGTCCTCCTCCAGCTCCCGTGTCTGTGCCCTGATTGGATCAATTAGAGCCTCTCCCAGGAATTTAAAGTCGGGCTTCAGAGAGTTTGTCTCTGCTGTGGGCTCAGAAGCGCGGGGGTAGCCATGGCTGACTAGAGAGACCAGTGTCTGTCCGCCAGTGACAGGCAGGCTGCAGTCACTGTCTGCGCTCCTTCTCGACCTTCTTTCTGGTGCCTGACCTTGCTGGTTCTGGGCCTTCATGAGGCTCGGCAGCCCTCCCTGTCCTCACTCCAGTATGCGATGCTCTTTCTACTCACTTGAGTAGCTGTCAACTTTCTTTTCTTTTTTTAAAATATATTTTATTGATTTTTTACAGAGAGGAAGGGAGAGGGATAGAGAGTTAGAAACACTGATGAGAGAGAAACATCGATCAGCTGCCTCCTGCACACCCCTGACTGGGGATGTGCCCGCAACCAAGGTACATGCCCTTGACCGGAATCGAACCTGGGACCCTTCAGTCACAAGCCGATGCTCTATCCACTGAGCCAAACCGGTTAGGGCAGCTTTCAACTTTCTGAATGTATTTTTCAACAGGGAGACATAGAGATACCCAAGTAAGAGGAACAAAAGTCAAGAAATAAAATTCACCCTTACGATGGGCAATGCACTCTTGAAAATCTCCATTCTGGAGGTTTCTCCCCCTTAATCCTCACCCAAGGATATGTTTATTGATTCTAGAGAAAGAGGAAGAGAGAGAGAGAGAGAGAGAGAGAGAGAGAGAGAGAGAGAGAGAGAGAGATCTGAGAAACATTTATGGTTGCCTCCCATATTGTATCCATCAGGGATCGAGACCACATCCCAGGCATGTGCCCCAACCAAGAACTGAACCTGCAACTTTTTTGATGTACAGGATGATGCTCCAACCAACGGAGCCACCTGGCTGTGGCTATTCTGTTTTTTTATATGTTGGTCACAATAAATACAGGAGTTTGGAAAACAAGAAGTGACATGAGTGGTTTTCTCTTTTTTGCAATCAAGAGCTTCATTTGAGAAATCATGTTCACATACTTAACCAGTAGCCGGGGGTGGGGTGGGGGGTGGTGGTTATATAATTCCTGTTCATCAGAAACTACCCTTAGATCAGGGATCAGAAATGAGTTTCAATTTCTATGTCAACTCCAATCAATTGGTAGTGGGCTCCCTGGAGCGCTGTGTGAAGGAGGGTCTGAAGCTCCATCCAGACTCAGAGGGAGAGGGGGCCGTGATCAATTAGTGGCATCTGCCAGGCGCAGGAGTGGTGTGTATGCCACTCGTTCCAGCATCACCCAAGGGCCTGGCACAGAGCAGGTGATCATTAAATATTTATTGAATAAGTAAATGAAACATTTCCTATCCTTGATCTTTGTTGTCTAACCAAGTTAAGCTACCTCTATGAGGGTTCATCTTTTTTTTAAAAGCCTATGTGGAAGCTACTGGTCTTTATTGTATCTTTCAAAAATATGTTTTTATTGATTTGTAGAGAGAGAGGAAGGGAGAGGGAGAGAGAGAGAAACATCAATAAGAGAGAAATTTTGACCAGCTGCCTCCTGCATGCCCCCTACTGGGCATTGAGCCCACAACCTGGGCATGTGCCCTGACTAAGAATCCAACTGGTGACTTCTTGGTTTATGGGTTGATGCTCAACAACTCAGCCACACAGGCTGGGCACCTGCCCCCATCTTTTTTTTTTTTTTTTAATCCTCACCTGGGGATATTTTTCCATTGATTTTTAGAGAGAATGGAAGAGAGAGGGAAAAACAGAGAAATATTGATGTGAGAAACACATCGATTGGTTGCGTCCTGGAAACCAGACCAGGACCTGGGCCAGAGAGGAGCCTGCAACTGAGGTACTTGCCCTAGACCAGAATCAAACCCAGGACCTTTTGGTCCACAGGCTGAGGCTCTATCCACTGAACCAAACCAGCTAGGGCACCTGCCCCCATCTTAATGTCATACCTCAGAATTCACTTTTTCCCCAGCAGGAATTCCTAAAAGATCTCCTTTTAAAAAAATATATTTTTATTGATTTCAGAGAGGAGAGGGAGAGAGAGATAGAAACATCAATGAGGAGAGAGAATGATCTATTGAATACCTCCTGCACGCTCCCTACTGGGGATTGAGCCCAAAACCCGGTCATGTGCCCTGATGGGGAAATCAAACCGTAATCTCCTGGTTCATAGGTCGATGCTCAACCACTGAGCCACACCAGCCGGGCCTAACAGCTTGCTTAATGAAGGCAGGAAACGCTTCAGCATCCAGGTCTCCCTTTCACTGGGACCTTGGTCAGCTTCCTACCCCTCCTCGTATGTGTCCTCTAGAACCACGCTGACCCCAATTTCCTTCGGCTTCCTGGGTTGTGCTCCACCTTGACTGCCTCTCAGGTGCTCCCTGCCTTGGTTCCATTCATCAGCCTGGCTCCTGCGCTCTGGGCCTCCTGCCCTTCTCAGAGACCTCTGCTTTGCCCCTCCTGTCTTCCCTGTGGCTTTCCCCCTCTCTCTTGGCACCCTCAGCCTGGGGCACCCCAGAGTACAAACGCAATGTGTGCACAGAAGGGGATGGCATAGTCTATGGGATGAGATGTTGGCATTGGCACCCATCACAGAGTCACTTCCTAAGAGCTGGCAAACTGAGCAGGAAGGACCGTAAAATGCAGTTTGCTGAGAAGCAAGACATTTCTGTTGTCACACATGAAATAAGTGCAAAGGATTCCATGGGCCCAGGCCTCAGGTGTGTTGTTTTTAAGCAGAAACAACCTCTCTTTCTATTTCTCTGAGACAACTGTGCAGACAAAGAAGAATTTCAAGGCTCTTGGCTGGCAGGCCAGGACAGAGCTGCTGCCACGGGAATCCTACCGGGGGTGGGGAGAGGGCCTACTGATCCAGTGATTGCAGGAGAATTTGGCTCGATTTTCCTTTAAATCACATGCGTGCTACTCAAGGATGCACACAACATGAGGACACTACCTCCCTGGACCCCTTCTCTCTCCTTGGCCACCACGTCCCCCTGGGCGGCATCTGGGCGGGAGTGGGGACAATGACTCGGGCTCTATGAGGAAAGCTCTCCCAAGTGGCCACCTCCGTACCCTGCATGGGCCACTCAGACACGACAGGCATCTGCCTGGGGCTGATGGGCCGAATTAATTGCAATTTCCCTGGCTCTGTCCTTGGTGCTTGGAGCCATTTCCTGGAACAGAGGGGGAGGAAAATATTTCCCCCAAATACCAAGAAGAGTTATTTTGAGCATAAGATGTTCAAAATATGAGGACTCCTTTGGCCAACCTGGAAGCGTTCCCCTCAGCCCAGTGTCCTCAGTTGCTTGAAAAGGAAAAAAAACCTAAAAGCATCCACCATATTTCTCTTGTCTTCTCCCCCTACCAAAATGAGAGAAACGGTCGGCATGGCTTTTCTGCTCATGAGGCCATTCGAATGGGAGTGACAAGCTTCTGAGGCCACGGAGACCGGGCACCCTCTCTCCCACCAGTCCCAGCTGACCGCTGCCCACCGCGAACTCTGCAGAACAAACACAGGGGAGCGGACAGAGGTCACTCCTACGAAGAGGCATCATTGTGCTCCTGCTCCCGTCATGGTGCCTTCACTTCCTGCCCTCTGGCCCACCTCCCCTGAAGACCATCCTTCTGGCAAAAAATAATCATCTTGTCTCTCCAGAGTGCCATTCTCTGATGACAACCGGGCCACTTGCCGCCCGTGGTTCGAACTGTATTTAAGGAGTCACTTTTCGGAAGTGCCCCCATCTTTCAGCGATAGACACTGGAGTGTAGAGGCGACCACACCCGGAGAAGTGGTAACAGTGAGCAGCAGGCCTCTCCCACGACCCTGGGTCCCGCTGCCCGGAGAAACCCTCTCTTCTCAGCTCCAAAGAAGGCCACGTACACAGCTCCGAGGCCAGAAGCGCTGAGACCCGCACAACTGACTCCTTTCCTCCCCCACCTCTGCTCCCTCCTGGTCCTGCTCCTAGGCCTCCACCTTATACCGCCCCTCATAGCCAGGGAGGGGACTCCCCCCACTGGGAACTAATGCCTGAATTCTTTCCTTCCCCAGATAACAGTAGATGTTTTAATTGATTTTAAAGAGAGAGGAAGGGAGAGGGAGAGAGAGATAGAAACATCGAGAGGGAAACATCAATCAGCGGCCTCATGCAAGCCCCAGACTGGGGATCAAACCCGAAACCCCCGCATGTGCCCTGACCAGGTGACCTCTTGGTGCAGGGGTCGACGCTCAACCACTGAGCCACACGCCGGGCATTGCCTTAATTTTGATCCACAGAACAAGGCTATATCGAGTCCTCAGAAACTGAATACTCCAATTCACGTCCCCTAAACCCTCAACTTCATCCCTGACCCCCAGGTGGGAACGAGGAACCCTGATCTTGGAGGATGAATGCGCTCAAGGCAATTTCCAAAGCATTTCAGCGGCTGGGCTGGCGGCTGTGACCATTTCCCGGGACCCTGGCTGGTTCCCTGAGCTGAGATTCCTGCCCCGTGGCACAGCCCAGCCCCAAATCCAACGCCAAATCCAACGCTCCCCGGCTCCCAGCCGCCTTTCCTCTGGCTAGAACTATGCAAATCTACCGTGGTCCAGAACCGAGCCCCCCGCCCTGCCCTTGGCCAGCCTCAGTTTCCCCGGGGCCCGAGGCCAGGAGGGGAGATGAGGCCTGCCAAGAATACCAGCGAGAAGGAGAAAGGAGCGCCCAGGGCCTTACCTCGCAGCTGCTCCGCGATTCCTCCGGGCTCCATGCCTGCCCGCCCCTCTTATAGCCACCCAGGCACACCTTGCGCAACTGTCCGCAGCTGCCCGGAGCACCCGGGTGCCAGCTCCCGCCCCACCCCGTGGGCAGCGCTGGGCCCCGGGGCTCCGGCCCGAGCCTCGAGGGAGGGACTCTGCTGCACTGGAAGCCACGCGCACACCCTCGGGTACCCCCGAAAGTTGGGGACTGCTGGCAGGAGAGAGAAATCCTCCAGGTCCGGCCTGGCAGAGGTAGGGGACTCCTCTGAGCCGGCTGAGGCACCCTTCCAGCCACCTCTCCCTCCCTCCAGCTGACCTGTCCCCCTCCTAGCCTCGGCTGTAAGGGGAGAGTAGGGGCTGGTACCCTTACAGTGCCAGGCACACCTGGGTGCCCAAGGAAAGTTTGCTGAACTGGACCCCAGGGCACCGTGCACCATAGAGCTGGCTTTTAGAGGAAAAAACGGGGGAGGGGGAGAGAAACATCAATGATGAGAATCATTGATTGGCTGCCTCCTGCACGCCCCCTACTGGGGATCGGGCCTGCAACCCGGGCATGGGCTGACCAGAATCGAACCTAGGACCCTTCAGTCCGCAGGCCGACTGAGCTCTAGCCACTGAGCCAAACCAGCTAGGGCCACAGAGCTGGGTTTTTTACATGAGGTATTAGTGAATCCTCCAGGCTCAAGGCCACCGAGAGGGTAGATTTTTAAAACTTGGGAAAACACACATGCAGTGATGATGGTGGTGTGGAGGGGACCAGGGAGGCAGGTTCACACAGGACCTCACCTTGCATCAGAGACGCCCTGATGGAAACATGCCCCCCAGGCTGTGTGCTCCACCAGGCGGCAGGGCCGGTCTGTTCGCTGCTATATCCTCAGTTCACAGCCTGGTGCTTTGCACAAAGTGTTTCATTCTTACGACCTTTTTAAATGAAAATTTCAAGCATACAGAAAAGTAGGCAATATATCCATTTAACAATGGATATAACAATGAGTATTTACTTTTCCATATTTGCCTCATTTGTTTGTTGGCTAAAATATTTGAAAGCAAATTACAAACATCATGACACTTTATTCTTTTTTTTTTTTTTTGGTGACACTTTATTCTTAAATGTGTTCAGCATGTATCTCTAAAAGATAAGGAGGCATTTCTACAGAACTGCAAGACCATTCTCACACAACAGTAATTTCTTAACATCATGAAAGGTCTAATTTATACTTTCAAATTTCCCCAAATATCTAAAAGAAAAATGTCTTTTAGAGTTGCTTTTTTTTTTGAGCCTGGTTGATTAGCTCTTAATAAGTACTTATAGAAGAAAGGAAGGAAATTATGAAAGTCAGACATTCTTAGCATTGACTATGATTTATAATTACACTTGACCCAAAAGGTGGGAAGCCAACTAAATGTCTAACTTGGTAAGATTATTGAAAACACACATGAGAGCAATACGCACACATTAAAAATTGTGCTGTAAGATAATATTTAATGATGTAGGAAAAACAGTTTTGAGGCCTGGAAAGAATCAAATTACAAAATGGTGTGTGTTTTTTAATCACACACGTGTCAACACACACATCCACACTGAAGATGTTGTCACGACAGGGAGTGGGATTAGGAAGGATTTTTAATCTCTTCTTTTGCCTGTCTGTTTTTAAGAAGTGTCTACAATGGAATTACATTTTAAAAGAGAGATTTTATAGTTTACACAGAAATGGTTTTTTAAAATATATGTTTTCTTGATTTCAGAGAGAGGGAGAGAGATCAAAACATCAATGATGAAAGAGAATCATTGATCGGCTGCCTCCTGCACACCCCCTACTGGGGATTGAGCCTGAAACCCGGGCATGTGCCCTGACTGGAATTAAACCGTGACCTCCTGGTTTATAGGTCTCACTCAACCACTGAGCCACACCGGCTGGGCAGAAATGGTGTTTGTACTGTTTCTCATATACAGGCTGTAACACTTACTACGATGAAGTTTTCTTTATCCCCAACGTCTTTGTAAATTGGTTCTAAGTAGGGACTTCGCTTATGTGCAGGGACCTTGGCAGCCTTAGATGACTTGTCTCAGAATTACCTTCTTTAGGGTCATGGGGTGGATTGGGACCAGAGTTCCGGTGTGAACATCAAGCAGCACTTGAGAACACATTGTGAGGACATGGCAATGTGGTCTGCCTGTCTACCTATTTTTTTTGCATTTGCTTGATTACTAAATTATTATATAAATTATTTTAAAATAAAATATTATATAACAAAATATTTTATTTTTAAAAATATTCAAAAGAGATATGAAAACTCAGTTCCCATCTCCTCAACTTCTCTCTCTAGATGTAATGGTTGCTACCCATTTCTAGTGTGTCCTTTCACGGATATTCTTTTTCTACCCTTCATATATCTATAGGGCATCCCTGAAAATGTATACATAATTTTAATAATTATTAATTCCAATGTGTTAAATCTGAAAAGAAAGAACTATCAATTGAGCTATCAGAAAAAAGTGTGTGTACATTTTGGGGGGACACCCTGTATTTTCTTTAAAACACATAAATACACACACACACACAAATGATGTCATACTATTCACACTATTGTTCCTGCCCCTTGCTTTAAAATCTTTTTATTTTGGAAAATTTCAAATTTCTGTAGCGCATTTACGAGAAAAAATGGCATAACAAATCTTTGTGTATGCATCAGCCAGCTTCAGCCATTATTATTCTCTCACTTCTTTCACTTAATCCTATATAATAAAAGGCTAATATGCCAATTGTCCCCACAGGGGGGAGATCAACCAACTGGGAGTTAGATGTGTGCTGACCACCAGGGGGCAACATGGAACATGGCAAGCATCAGCAACGTGGCGCTGGCAGCAGGCAGCAGTGGAGGTGCTGCTGGCTCTGATGGGCCCCAACGAAAGTCGGACCGCGGCAGGATGGTGGAGCAGGTGAGCGGGCAGTGCCAGGCCCAGACAGATGTGAGTGGGGGCCCTGATTGCCCTGCAAGTCACCCCACAGTTCAGCCCTGATTGCTGGCCAGGCCTAGGGACCCCACCCATGCACCAGGCCTCTAGCATATCTATAATACAATTTCTTATTGACATGCAGAGACTTGTGCCAATCTTTTAAAAGTCACCATATATTTCATATATTTCGTTTTATGGATGCACTGTAATCAATATAATGATATTGTTGCATGCAAATGTTGTAATTGATTTACTTAAATATGCTTATGTGAGTATATCTGTGGTGAACAATTCTGATAAGTAGAATTGTTGAGTCAGAGGGTATTCACATTCAAAATGGAAATATATTGCCAAATTACATTCCTTAGAGATTGCACCAATTTGTAATTGGCTACAAGTAACAGTGACTTAAGCATTAACAGCATTTGGTTATCCAGAAGCCTGGAAGAAGGCAAGGGCGGTACTTGGTGACATAATTGAGAATCCTGCTCTTTCTGTTCTTTTGTTTTTTCCCCCCCCCATTGTGTCCTATTGCTTCACAGTTGCAAGGTGATGCTGCCCCTTCAGGCATCATGTCCTCTCTTCTTGAAATTCTGCTTCAAGTTGGGGAAGGGAAGTTAGATTTTCCCTTATTTTCATTGACCAGAACTGGACATATGCTCATTCGTAGACCCATCACCCAGAAAAAGGGAATGTGATTCCATGACTGATTTAGACCAATCATAATCCTTCCTCTGGGGCTGGGGTAGATCAAGGTAGATGAAGCGAAGCTCTGTCCTTACCTGAAAGAATTGAGGTTCTGTGAGCTTGAAAGGAGAGAAAAAATGGCTATTGAATGCACAACCAATAGTGCTTGCTATAGTACTCAACTCTGCTGTATTATCAAGCTTCTAACCAACTTGACTTAATATTAAATAGTCAGACTTGAAAAATCATTTTTTTGGTCTAAATACTAAAGACGTTCACAATTTTTTTAAAAGGTAATTCTAACACTTTGGCTTTTTCTTTCTCAAAGCACTTTCATGATCTCATTTGATTTAACCCACAGAAAGAGGTAGAGCAGGTCTTAGTTCCATGTTACACATGGAAGCCTAAGAATCAGAGCAGACAAGGGACTTGCCCAGCAAGTGACATCATTAGATGCTACAGTTTTCAGCTGAGGTGGCCCTGGTTCTGCACTATGTCAGTGGAGAGTTTGACAACAGCCATGAGCTGTGGGCTCATGTGGGTTTGCTGGGAACTGAAGGTGGCCTCACAGAGCTCTGTGCTTTGAGGAGCAATTGGTGGTGTCCTGTTGAGGGAAAAGGAAGGCAGACAAAGGTTAAATCTCCATTTTGATTTTAGGTCATCCCAACCAAGCAGCTACTTTTGTGGGAAATATGCCTTTCAACTCACTTTGAGGAGAGGTCTACACAGACCTATAGATTGGACTAAAAAAGCAGCTGGATAATTCAGTTAAATAATGAGTCTATCATTTCCCCAAATGAAGTGTGTGTGTGTGTGTGTGTGTGTGTGTGTGTGTGTGTGTACTGGATTGGTTCTTTTGGTGAGTACATGGCCTCTAGCAGGTGTTCCATAAATGCCTGTCAGGTTCATGAATGGTCTGAGTTCTTTCTGCTAATGACTGATGTTCTTTCTATTATTATCTGTCAGAGCACCCTGGGCATTTCTACATAGCATCAATAAAAAACTATAATCAATCAATTAGTTGATTTCAAATTTGTCTGCTCTTCGGTCTCCATCATGAGAACACAAGTTCCGTGAGGGTCAAAACTGGGTCTGCCAGCCTTGGGGCTGACACATAGTAAGGGCTCTGTAAGCTGTTAAATGAAGCTTTGAACAAATGTTTATATCCCTAGTTTTTAGCAGTGCCTGGCACATGGTGGGCCCTCAATAACCGCCCATGGAATAAATGCCTGACTAAATACAACAATGAATTCATGTGAGCTCACCTTTGACAGGCTGGGGTGAAGACTGCAGCTTGACAAAGTGGAGTCAGGACACCCCGGTGGACAGAGAGCCCACATGAGGTCTGCTGGCTTCCATGAGACCACACTCACCAGGCAATTTCTCATCACTCTTAGGTCTCACCTATTTCTCACTTCTTCTAGTTCTGCCTGATGAATTTGTTCATTAATAAATGATCCATTGGCCCTAGCTGGTTTGGCTCAGTGGATAGAGTGTCAGCCTGCAGATTGAAGGGTCCCGGGTTCGATTCTGGTCAAGGGCACATGCCTGGGTTGTGGGCTTGATCCCCAGTAGGGGGCATGTAGGAGGCAGCCGATCAATGATTCTCATCATTGATGTTTCTATCTTTCTCTCCCTCTCCCTTCCTCTCTGAAATCAATTAAAATATGTTAAAAAATAAAAGTAAATGATCCATGGTAATAATTCAACTCCTCAACTTTCACTATTTTGCTTCATATTGGTGATTCTGGCTCAGGCTGTGAGCTTCTGACAGGCCCTCTTATGAAGGGGGTGAGAGGTGGACCGACGCAGCCACAACTTAACACTGACTCACTCATCCCTATTCTTTCTTAGCGGGGGCCTGCTCCTTGTATGTAGGACTCCAGGTAGCCTCACTTTCTAAAGGTGCAGCTGATAAAAACATAAGGTTACCAAGCATGTTAGATTTTGCTCCCCAGCCCCCAGGCAGTGTCTGCTTACCTGGTGAATAGAGCACCAGGCTAGCTAAGGAGGCCAGGGTCTGGTTTGGCCTCTGGGTGGGTCAGTCAGCTATGCTGTGCATCCACAGACAATGACTGAATGCTGGAGTTGGTGGGCATTATAAAAATGAAAAAGCCAGGGGCCTTTTCTTTAGGGTGTAGACAGCTACAGGCCATGCCCTGGTCCTGGCCAGTCTTACAAGAGGGATGTGTGCACATGTATTGGAGGAAGTGTGTGAGGAGACTTACTTGGACAAATGGTTCCAGCATCCTCCAGCCAGGCCACGCTCTTGGCTGGGTTCTGGGGAGACACTCCCCAGGAAGGATCCATGCTGGTTATGTAGCATTGTTTTTCTTTTTCTCCTTTCCTCTCTGGTCTTTTCCTTGTCTTCTTTTCTCCTCCACTATGAACCTTCTTGAAAAAAAAATAAACCAACAATTTTAGAGTTTTTTCAACACCCCATCCCCCATCAGAATGTCTGCAGTTCTACCAAGGAAGTGTCAAAAGGTGGTCTTCATAGCACCCTTCCCCCAGTCAGCAGCCACAGTCTTACAGACTCAGCGAGCCACATGACACACTTAGTGACTTAAAGCAAACACCATTTATTTAGCTCATAATTCTGGGGGTGAACTGTTTTATCTGGGTTCAGTCACTCTGAGGAAGCCACATGAAACAGAGGACAGCTCGGAGCTTAGCAAGCTACAGAAGGTTGGGAAAGAGCCCTGCAAAGACTAGAGCAAGAACAGGGACTTCGCCTCTGTTGAATGATCTCATTGTCCAAATAATCATGTTCATTGCCGAAAATTAGAAAATGCAAAGAAGCAAAGCCATGACGAGTCATCCCTGACCCTACTACATGGAGACAACCCCTGTCGGCCTTTACATCGTGGGTTGGAATCCAGCCTGAAGACTCTGAAGAAAGAAATGATGGCCAAGAGGTCAACTCCAAGAGGCTCATCCTCTGGGCTGCATGCTCTTTCTCTCGCCTCATCTCCCTTCTCTGTTGGAGTGGAAGGACTCAGGCCATGATCCCAGGTCCATGGGGGCTGAACAGGTCTTTGGGAAGATGCTGTGGAGAAGCAGCAAGAAGCTTTCAATTCTACAGAAGGCTAAGCTCTAACACATCCTGGGGCTTCCAGAGTCTCCAGCCCAGTGCTTGCCCCTAACAGGTGTTTTACCACAATCACCTACTGCCCGGAGTGGCAGGACACACCCACTTCTCCTGCAGTTAGAGTGGTAAGGAGGGTGGGCCCCGGGTGCCTAGGCCCCCGGTCCCTGAGAAGGTGCTGTGTACCGGTACCGAATTGGAGACTGCGTGGCACTCTGCAAATGAAAGGCACAGCTCATACCCTCGAGGAATTCATAGTCTTCCAGGAAAACTCTGGGGACAACAAAATCACCATGGAAACATGACTGGAACATCAACTGTCTGCCAGACAGACTGTATGGCATGGATCACAGAGCGCTGGCCCTGGGGCCAAACCACCTGGGTTTGAATCCCAGCTCTGCCATATATTAGCATGTGATCTTGGATAAGTTACTTCTGCTCTCTCTGGCTCGGTCTCCTCATTTGTAATGAGAGCATTACCAAACCACCTCCCAGGGTTATTGTGAGGATAGTCTGGGTTGTTACAAGTAAAGCGCTCAGTAGGCACCCGACCAATATGAATTATTACTTAGAGCAAGGGCACTCAGAGCATAGAGCCTGGCGGGAGGGCGTGGTCTGGAGGACTCCCTGCAGAAGGCGCCTGGTTTGTGTGGGTGAGCAGTTAGGGAGGGAAGCATTTCAAATGTGGCTGCTCTGCTCAGTGGGACACAGTGATCAGAAAATCCACTCATCCTGTTTTTATGCAACCCCAGGGCCTGAGTCTTGGCTCGTCCATCATGGCCTGTGATGGGGCCGAGGAGTGGGAAGATCTGTATACCCAGGGTTGAAGCATGGGCCGCCGAGGGCATTTCTCTGGCAGGCAGCACGTTGCATAAGTGGGGTTGCTGAGGGCATCCTGAGTGACTGAGCAGCGTGCCCCAGCCCCGGCCTGAGCTGGCTCTCCTTCCAACAGTGTGGCTCCCAGCACCCAGCTCCGGCCTGGGCATTTCTCAGATGTCACTTAAAAAAATTTTTTTTAATTCGGATTATACAAATAATGAGCATTTCTTGTAGAAAATGATCTGGAGAAGATCATTTAAATTTCTTGTAATTCCACTACCATGAAATCACTAGTTTTATTTTTGTACTTAACGTTTCTCTCTTTCTCTGTCTCTAGATATGTGTATATGTACTTTTTTTTCTCACAAATAGGATCATACAGTACAAACTGTTTTTGCAATGTGATATTTTCAACCGCTGTCAAGCTTCTTTTCATGTCATTAAATATTCTTCCATGATGTAATTTATAAGACTGGCATTGTGTGATTATGCCATAAATTCCTTAACCAGTTCCTACGGTTGGAAATTCAGATAATTTTCAGTGATTTTTCTTTTTCTCATAAACAATGTTCTCATGCATAGTCTTATAGATAAGTCTGCAAATTTCATGCTTCCTTCCTTAGGATCATGTTTTTCCTGCTTTCTTGTGTTTTGTATTATATTTTGTAGTTTAAAATTTTTTTATTGAATTTATTAGGGTGATATTGGTTAACAAAATGATTAGTATGATGATTGGATGTACAATTTTATAATACATCACCTGCATATTATATTGTGTGTTCACCATCCCAAGTGAAGTCTCCTCCCATCACCATTTACCCTCCTTTACTCTTTCTACTTCCCCAACCCCCTTTCCCTCTGGTAATCACCATTCTGTTGTCTGTGTCTGTGAGTTTTTGTTTTTTTTTCTCTGCTTAATCCCTTCAGCTTTTCAACCAGCCACCACAGCTCCTCCCCTCTGACAGCTGTCAGTCTGTTCTGTATCTATGAGTCTGTTTCTGTTTTGTTAGTTTATTTTGTTTATTAGATTCCACATATCTATGAAACCATATGGACTTACCTTTCTCTGACTGGCTTATTTCACTTAGCATAATAGTCTCCAGGTCCATCCATGTGTCACAAAAGGTAAAATGTCCTTTTGTTTTTAATACCCCAGTAGTATTCCATTGTGTAAATACACCACAGCTTTTTTAATTCACTCACCTACTGATGGGCACATGGGTTGCTCCAAATCTTGGCTACTTAGGACCACTTCTAAAAGCTGGGTCGCAGGTGTGTGTATCTTAAGGCCCTGGATGCCTCCTGCCAGGGCTTCCTGGATAAGCCCCCACCCAAGTGCCAGCTTTCCTGCCTGCAGACCTGAGGAAGCTCAACTATACCATTTGCGGGGAGCTGGGCCGACGCCACCGCACACCTTGGAAATTCCCCCAGTGCGGAAGGACTGTGGCTGGGACAGGGACTTCAGCAGAAAGTGAACTGATGTGCGGCCAGTAAATCCAGCTGTTCCTTGGAGAACCAGGGAACTGAAGAGACCTGGGGGCCCCATGGAAATACCTTCGCAGAGGTGAGCAAGGTGCCTCAAAGTGGAAGAAACCAGAAAGGACAGACTCAGAAACCTGCTTGTCTCCTTCAGAGAACCCAGGTCCGCCCCATCGCCAGACTGTGGACTGTCTCTCCCACCAGACCGAGCATCTGTCCGAGGGCAGGTATGTGTCTGTTCGTCTCTGCACCCCCACACCCGGCCCGGTGACCAGGAAATATTAATTGCACGGACATGACAACAACCTCCACACCAACTCATAGCCCTTGCCCTTCTTCATCCCGCAACCTTAGGTCAAGGCTGCAGCCTGTGAAGTGTATGTTGAAACAGCCTTTTGGGAGCCACTGAGCCATGTGTACCAAAGGCCTTCAAATATGCACCCCTTTCCACTGGTGATCTCACCTCTAGGAATGCCCGAAAGTAATCCAAGGCTGCCTGCCTGCCCTTCCCATCCATTTCCCACAGTCTCTCTCTCCCGCCTCCACGCAAACCACTTTTCTTCATCCTGGGTTCCTTGGCATCCTCGCCACCGGGACAAAGGCATTTCCTGCCTTGTTTCCTGAACTCTGCTTCCCCTCAAGGCACAAAGCACCACGTCCTCTAGAAAGCCTGCCTGGACCACGCAGGGCCTCGTTTTCCTTGTGTGGTAGGTTAATGACATGCCTGACTTACCTGAACTTCCAGACCACAGTCTGTGGAGGGCAGGCAGGCAGCATCCACATCTGTTTTATCTTCATCCTTCTCCCCCCTGGCAGAGTGCAGTGCCAACAGGATGAGAAGCGTTGGCGGCCGGGCACACTGGGGAAAAGGAGGTTCTTTCCATGCCTCTCGACCACACCCGGGGACACCGTAAAACCCCAGTTCCTGCATCAGGCGCAGGTTAGGGAATCACACACCCTTCCCAGGAGCAGCAGCATGTTCAACACCATTTTTCAGAACCTCAGTCTAAAATTCATGCGAGCAAATGGAGGCCAGCAGAGGTGAAGGGCACTGGCCGAAGGCGCACAAATAGGCCAGGACCCGCGGGATCGGATTTTAGCTTGAGGCTCATTTCCTCAGCCAGTTTGTTGCTCAGGAAATGAGCCTCAAATGATCACATGCTGTGATACAAATGTGATAATTTCTGACGGGAAAGAATTCATTCCTTTACCATGGGGTCTAGCGTGCAGGACTTTAAATATATGCAGAGAGTTTCCCTGAGCTGTAAATTACATCAGGGAGGGTTTAATTAAGTGAAATTTGAATCGAAAGTGCCAGTGCCCTGAACTGGGGTTTTATGAGATAAGAAACTGCTATCGTGACCTTCCCCAGACGCTGGGAGGACAGGCAGGCCCTGGCAGCTCCTTTTCCTCAGCCCCCAAAGCAGCACCTTTATTGATAAAAACTGAGCATCTTTATTGATAAAAACTGAGTTTTTGTTGGTAGCACAGTTAATCAGGGGAGTTATTGAGATATTTAACCCACCCATGTTGTCAACCCCACAGGGTGGGAACACCATCCCAGTGTTAGGAATGAGAAAGTTGAGGCTCAGAGAGGTTAATTAACCTGCTCAAAGTCACCCAGCAGAGCCCCAATTCTGGTCCTGGTCAGTCTAAGAAGCGAGGGCTTTCTCCTGTCTGGTTGGTTATCGCTCTGTCTAGACACCAGAGGTGCACACGTCTCAACCCAGCCTAATAAAATGAGAATCGCTGGACTTGGAGCTAGGCATCAGTCTTTTTAAAAAAATATATAGTTTTATTGATTTCAGAGAGAAAGGTAGAAGGAGAGAGAGAAACATTAATGATGAGAGAGAATCATTGATGGGCTGCCTCCTGCATGCCCCCTACTGGGGATCAAGCCTACAACCCAGGCATGTGCCCTGACCGGGAATCAAACCATGACCTCCTGGTTCATAGGTCGACACTCCACCACTGAGCCACGCCGCCGGGCTAGGCATCAGTCTTTGTAAAAAGCACCCCATGTGCTTTAATGAGTAATCTGGGCAGAGAATGCCTGACCTTTGCTGCGCTGCCTTCAGCCCTCACCCTAAGGGAGGCTTCCTGGCTTCCAGGGAGGCCAGACAGAGGGCCCGAGGCTGCCACCCACTCACCTTAGAATCATCAGGAGCCTGTAAGCTGGGCACAGCCACAGATAAATTAAGGCAGAAACTCCGGGGTGAAATGTGCACATTAGCACAAATACTTTTAAAGCTTCCAGGTGGTAGAAGTGCAGCCAGGGCTGAAATCAGACTCCAGAGGTTTGAACCAAATGGCCTCTTCAGGCCATGCCCTGGGCAGCTGATGCCCCAGCCTGACTGGGGCAGAGACCAGGTGACCGGGGCCTGTCTTCTGCTGGATTCTCAGCCAGCTGAGGGGAGTGGGGACAGAGGAGAAAGAGAACTATCACCCAACAATCCAGATGCAAAGACATCGTTAAATGCTCAAAAAGAATGCCTGCTCTCAAGTCAATTAAATGCTTCCCAGCAAATTGACGAATTTGCCATGATCTTTCTTCACCGAAAAAGCAAAGCGCTTTAGTCTTTGCCTAGAAAAGTGATGAAAAAATTGTCATCAGTGGGGTCCAGATGAATGAGGCTCCTACGGGAATGAAGGGGACTGGCCACAGAGGCGGGGCCCGCACACGTCTGCTGTGCATCTGTTCTACGCGGGCTTTGCATGCAGAATGGAAAAGAACTGCTGAATAGGATGACTGTTCTAAAAGGAAAACAAAAGCAGTTGAACAACCAACGCCTGAAAGAGAGCAAGGTGAACCGAGGGCAAAGAGCCTGGTGGGGAGGGCAGGCTGGGGCTGGGGGGCGCGGGCCAGCTGCCGGGCTACCCCCAGGTCCAGGGCGAAGTAGAGCGGTTCTTCCAGGCGACAGCTGGCTCCGTTATCCCTGCAGGACCCGACCTGGCACATGGAATGCTCCACATCCCGCACCCCTCCCCGCAGAGGACCTGAGTAGGACATTGCCCTGAACTCTTTTTAGGAGAGTGTGGACACTGCTAGGGAAATAGAATGTAAAACAAACTTCCTATTGAATGAGCGTGGCACCAGAATATGAAGCCCCTCACAGGCAACCTGCTGAGAGGTTGCCAGGACTGAAAGGGACCGCCCCCTTTTCTGTAGACAGGCAGCTCTCACCCCTCAGGTGACAGAACTTGCCCACGTGTCATGCCAATCACCTTTATCAAAGAAAAACAAACTTCTCAACTCTTTATAACAAAAGCTAGTTCTGCAACTGGAGCCGCAGTTAGGGTCTTCCCCTCTCGCGGAAGCCTGGTGAAGGGCGCTGTCTGCCTGGATGATTACACTTCGAAGACATGGCTCTGGGTCCTGCCTGGGTCATAAAGCTGGCCAGAGGCTTGTTCCACTTTGGAAAAGATTTACATACATTTCAGACAGACAGAGAAACACTTCCAATGGCAAGTTTTCTGAAGTAAGTGCTCTAAGACAAGGGAGTGGGGGCGGGGAGGTCTCTCCAGGAGAATTAAGCCACTTGTAAAAAAATATATTTATTGATTTTAGAGGGAGATGAAGGGGTGGGGAGAGAAACATCGGTTTGTTGTTCCACTTAGTTATGCATTCGTTGGTTGATTCTTGTGTGTGTCCTGATCAGGGATCGAACCCGCAACCTTGGTGTATGGGGACGACACTAGCTGATGTGCCCAGGTGGGCCCTTGTCCTGAGAAAACCAAAGGAGTGGAGTAGACATAGGCTGCATTTGATCTTGTGACCTTGGAAAGAACAGGGTAGATGGTGCTCCTTTAAGAGCCTCCAGGGTTTGGGGAGTTGGTGGCTTTGCTAGGATGTTAGCAATGATGGTGGTCACTGGAACCACAGCTCCTGACCTCTCTGCCTTCCTGGACTCATCGGTGCCCAGTGTGACACCCCCACCACACACACACACACACACACACACACACACACACACACACACGCTCTGGGTGTTTCTCCGCTTCCTGCTGGAGAGGAAGGGGTTTGGGGACCCTGGCCCAGCGTGGCTTCTGCCCTCCCTCCCCCTCCCCAGCACAGCTCCTGGCTTCTGCTCCACTCCAATTAGACTCTAACCCACTAGAAGCTGCAGCCAATTCTGCGGAAAGTTCAAATCTTCAGGGACTTCATAAATTAGCCTTTCCTGCTAAGTGTTCTCCAGAAAAAGAAAAATTGGGGGAGTCGGGGGAGGTTTGCAAAGCACAACAAGGGCTGCTTACTCTTCCCAAATAACCAGGCAGAGCCCTCCCGGATGGGGCTGTGGGGTTGGTGCCGGGGAGGCTGACTGGCTGAGGGGCCACTCTGGGGAGTGAGGGGGTGCAGATGTGGAGGGAGGGGCAGTTCTGAGACAGGTGCTATGACAGCACTAGTTTCGTGTTTAGCAAATTGAGCAGGGCCTTGCATTTTCAGAGCAGGACCCTCCATTTCTGCGTGTGTGTGTGTGTGTGTGTGTGTGTGTGTGTGTCTGAGCATGTTTGCCTGTGTATATGTGACTGAGTGTCGCACGTGTGCGAATGTTTTTGCAGGTGGTACAGAGGGGAGAAGTGTTCATGGCTGTGGCTGGGGACAAGTCTTGCAATTTCTTGGTCCTGGGCAGTGTCAGCAGAGACGGGGGGACACTGCTAATGGGATAAGGTGTTGGCAGGGTCTAGTCCTCACAGAACCAGGGAGCAGGCTTCACCTGCTCCCCAGATCCTCTGGGCCAACGGTCGCCAACGGGTGGTCGCGGGCCACGGCTGGTCCGTGAGGTCAGAAAGGTTGGCGACGGCTGCCTGGCTGTACACTATTCCTCATTATCCTGGCCCCAAACTTGCCTGCTGGTGGTTGTGAGCCACAGCTCAAGCCGTGTAGACTCTCTCATGCCCTTGTGCCTCTGCACCTGCGGGTCCCTTTGCCTGGAACACCTTCCGCCTTTTTCTGGGTCTGGCTACATTCTGCTCACCCTTCAGGGGTGTCACCTCCTGCAGGAAGCTCTCCTCCACCCTCTGGGATGAGGAAGGCATCCCTCTCCGGGTCTCACTCCAGATATAGCACTCACCACGCCCTATTAGAATCCTGGCTTCGTTATCTGTCTCCCCCACTAGAATGAGAAACCAATGGTTTCCATCCCCTCTCCACACTCGGGCCCAGGGGTCCCCTCTCCTGGAGAATTCTCTCCTATTTCTCTATTTATGCTTTCAGCTGATCAGACGAGGCCCACCCACACATGGAGGGCAATCTATTTTCTCAGAGCCCACTGATTTCATTGTTAACATCCTCCAAAACACCTTCACAGAAACACCCAGAATAGGATTTAATCAACTATCTGGGCACTGTGGCCCCGCCCAGGGGACACATAAAATCAACCATCACAGCAAAGGATAGCTGGGCTCCTTTCGGGCCTTTCAGGATGCAGGGAGGACGAGGCAAACTGCTGAGTCCCAGCAGTATTCCAACAGTCTCAGCTCCCTTTCCAGTGAAACAGGAGCCATTGGGAGGATGAGTGGATCAGTGGGTAGATAGGTGAGTAGAGGGAGAAGCAGATCGGTACATAGATAGGGACGGACGGACCCTAGTACTGGTAACTGGCAACCTCTGAGTCAGTATTTGGCTGAAATTTGAAAAAATACAAAACTAGGGAATGGCAGAGCAAAATGGTCAACTTATCTAACTTTGCGTTTCCACATGAGGAAAATGATACCCAGGGAAGAACAGTGACATCCTCAGGGCCCACATGAGTACCTGTGGCCTCTAGTCTGGGCATGTCGGGGGCCAGCTCTTTCATGCTTTAGCCCAGAAGCAACACCCGTCACTTCTGCTGGCAGCCACATGGCCCCTGATTGATCCTGTGAGAGGCAGTTAGACAGACACAAGCAGAGCAAGGACCATGGGCCAGGTACGGAAGGTCACCAGGGCCCGGTGGCTGAGCGTCAACCCATGCATGGAGAGGTCACCGGTTTGATTCCCAGGCAGGGAACACGCCTGGGTTTCGGGCTCTATTCCCAGTGGGTGGTGCAGGAGGCAGCCTACCAATCAATGCCGATGTTTCTCTCTCATCGATGTTTCTATCCCTCTCTCCCTCTCCCTTCCTCTCTCCCTGAAATCACTAATACATATAAAAGGTCACTAGCGGGGAAAGCAACGGGCAACACTAGGAAAACAAGGGCCTTGCCCCTCGGGGAACCTTCCCTTCCTAGCATATGGCTGGTCATTCGGTTTCGACCCCCTGACTTTTCCTCCCTAAAGATAACATCTAGGCCTCGGTGTATTTCAGCTCCAGGGCCAGAAAGGCAGCCCACGACTCCCTCAGGACCAGCTGCACTGACTATGACCCCCTGCCTGATGCCGGCCAATCCGTGGAGACCACAGCCCTGAAAGACCACACCTGGAAAACGGATGCATGTTCTGCTGAAACCCTCCCCTGAACCCTCCCCTAAGATTGCGGCCTGAAAGAGAGAAATAAAAACCCTCAGGAAGAACGCAGCGTGTGCTCTCTCTGGGGAGCACGCCTGAGCCATTCCCTTTCCCCCTCTTCCTCCCACACAGACACACATCTCCTAAGCTCTCAGGGTCCTCAGGGGACTTGTAGCCAAGGGAGTTCTGGGCTACCCTGAACATGTCTCCAAGACCCGCCCCCCCCTTTAAATTTATTTTTAGAAAGAGGAAGGGAGAAGGAGAGAGAGAAACATCAATGTGAGAGAGAAACATCGATCAGTTGCTTCTCATACACTCCCCCTGGGGATCGAACCCACAACCTTTTGGTGCACGGGATGATGCTCCAACCAACTAAGCCACGCCATCCAGGGCCAAGGCCCTGCCCCACTTCCCCCTCTGACGTCTCAGTGAGCCAGACCAGCCAGCCTCGGCTCTCCTGTTGCTTCTTCTCTGCTGAGCCCTTCCTTGTTCCACGGTCCCCGGCGTTACTAAATGTCCCAGCGGAGTGTGCTTTTGCTGCGGACAATAACTTCTTGCTTTGCTGTGCTTTGTCTCTTGCCTGAAACCTTTCCCTCAAGAAGGTAAGAACTGAGGTCTCCCTGGTAACAGTAAGAGGGCTGGACATGTGGGTACGTGCAGGGGTATTTGGTGAGAAGCAGGTGTTTCTGCCACAAGGTACTTGGCCACCTCTCTGTTGGGAACCCAATGTTTCCCTTTCTACATCTCTGAGCAAGGAGTGGCCCCAGGACATCGCAGAACCCCAAGAACCTCCCTTGGGCTCTTGGAACCCCCAAGGGCTCTGACTTCACATAACCCAGAATGCCTCTGCCTTGGCGATTGCAGAATTTGAAGTGCTTTGTGTGAGGATATTGGGAACATTCCTTTCATCCCTTCCATCGAAACAAATGAAGCCAGGGAGCAGGGTGGGGCAGAAGTGCCGGGCCTCCCGCTGGCACTGCCTCAACCT
Source organism: Myotis lucifugus (assembly GCF_000147115.1). NCBI lineage: Eukaryota > Metazoa > Chordata > Mammalia > Chiroptera > Vespertilionidae > Myotis > Myotis lucifugus. Next base: position 64,364 of record NW_005871121.1, read on the forward strand.
TTTACTTACATTTTTGTCTAAAGCACAGCAGCACCTCCCCCAGGGAAACGTCGAGCCTGATCCCCCTCTCAGTTATTCACTCATCGTTAGGATATGGCTTTTCATATTTTCAGGGCTTTTAAACCTTGTCCTTCCAGGGTAGGCTTTATGACTAAGTATTGATCAAGCATTATGACAGTTACAAGAACTGTATAGGTTCCCATCGCTAACACCCCACACAGACGGTTCCTTTGAGGCTCCTTGCCTGTGCTCAGAACAAACTGCTACCAGATACTTAGCTGGGCTTGAATCGCTTAGTTCCCCAATGGCATTCATCACTGACGTGTGCTTTTCCAGTGGCATTGGTGTTCTTTAAATAAATAAATCAAAATGGAGCTTTTCATTCAAATAACCAAGAATAAAGGATTAAAAAATATTAATTTAAAGTAGGATATGTAGTTGGAGTTAGATCCAAAGAAATGCAAGAACTCGGGCATAAACCTGTGTCTCCATTACTAGTGCCGTTGTCCTCATTTGTCTCGGCCTCCTTGGGCTTGGGGAGAATTAATGGACTCTGAAGCTTTCGAGCTTCTCAGGCGAGCTCCACCTCTGGCCGGATTGGTCAGGGTCCGGCTCTCCAGCGCTTCTCCAGCCCCATCACTGATGTTTCATTAAGGACCCCCCTCCTGATTCCTTACAGCTTCTCAGAGGAAGTCTCTTTGTCTTAGTTTGTCTTTGGTTTCTTTGTCTTAGCCCTGCTTCCTTGTCGTCTGTAGAGAGAAAGAGAAAATAATTATAGGAAGATGTAATGTTTCCAGGATGTTCCAAACTTGTGACTGCCCTTTTTTGAATCAGCAAGAGAATTTTCCTCACCCGAGTCCTTTTCTCGGGCTCAGCTCTTTGCTGAGTTTGTTATCATTAATCTCCATCGAAAGGTTCCTTTGGGAACCAGCTCCTTGATAAGGTTAGACTGTAAACTCACCCCTAATGTCGCCTGACTGCAAAGCCCGCTCTCTTGTAGGTACAAAGCAGGGCATCCCAGAACATGACTTTAACCGGAGGTGACCCGGGGACACAAAGTGACTTCGACCTGAGCCCACCGGTGTGCTCAGCATGATCCCAGGGGAAGGGAGAATAGAAAAGTGCTGAAGGAGTTTGTAGTCACTTTGGGGGGGGGGCAGGGGCTGGAGAGTAGGATCCAAAGCACTACAGCCGACTGTCCGGAGCTCATTGAGTTGGACTCAGCCAGGCCAAGGCCCCTGGCTCCAGACCCCCTGTAAGTGGAGCTGGTCCTGCTGCTCAAGTCCCGGCTGCAAATCTCTCTCTCCTGTCAGGGGCCAGGGCAGGCGCTGGTTTCTGTCTCCCAGGCCACAAGAGCTCTAGCTCACGGTGAAGGACAGGAGAGCTGGAGGTGAGTGCTGGAGTCCAGTAAGGCCACAGAGCTGAGCCGATGTCCGCCCCCAGACGTGGCAGGAGGACCGGGACATCAGGAAGGTCCACTGCTGGGCTTGGCTTCGCCCTGGCGGGGGTCATTCCTGGCAGAGTTCAGCCTGTTCAATCTCTGGTGTTTGGGAAGGAATTGGAGAAGCTCTCGGCATGAACGGAGATTTTCCCCTTAGTAACGCCGAACCAGGTTGGTTAATACCGTTACACAATACCATTCCCATTGAAAGGGTCTAAATCAGTGGTTCTCAACCGTCCTAATGCCGCGACCCTTTAGTACAGCTCCTTATGTTGTGGTGACCCCCAACCATACAATTATTTTCGTTGCTACTTCATAACTGTAATGTTGCTACTGTTATGAATCGTCATGTAAATATCTGATATGCAGGATGTATTTAGGCGACCCCTGTGAAAGGGTCGTTCAACCGCCAAAGGGGTCGCGACCCACAGGTTGAGAACCGCTGGCTCTAAATGATGCCTCAAGCCCGCGGCCGCAGGTGCAGTGAGGGGTGATGTGAACGTTGCTGTGAGAGGTGTGTAGATAGAAACAGTGACTGTTTACCGAGTGCTTGCTGAGCGCCAGGCTCGCTGTGAATCCTTTCCTTCATTATCTTGTTTGTTCACATGCGGAGGAAGAGGGGCTCATCCTGTTTGGGGACAATCAGGAGAGAGATGAATTCAACTGAGGGCAGGCCTTGGTGCCAAGAGGAGCTGTCTTAGGAAGATGACGTAGTCCTCCACAGAGAAGGTCACCTGGAGAGGAAAGAACCTGCCTCTCAGGCACCCTCTCCATCCGCTTGGTGTCCTCCACCCACCCAGTGCTGGGCAGACAGCTTTGTCCCCACCCAGGCTGTGCGCAGACAGCCTTTGCTTGAGGGGGGAGCTTGCTGTGCTCTGTGCTATGTGCGTATCCTTACAGCATCTCATTTTCTCCTCACCAGACTCCTCTGAGGAAGGATGATATTTTTGCTCCCATTATACAGATGAGGACAATGAGGCACGGAGGGAATGAGGGTTTGGCTACAATCCCACAGCTAGGGGCTGACAGAGCCAAGTTCGCTCATGTTCAGCCGTAGTCTCCCCGCTATGATGACCTGCCGAGGTTCTGACTCAGTCTCCGTGGGTTCCATTCAATGGCTTCCCTGTTGGGTGACTGGGACCACTGAGAATCTCAGGCAGGGTTAGGAGGGCCTGAAGAATTGGGGAAAGGAGTCTTATCCTGCAAAATTGATCAATAAACAGACAGAAAGAGAACACAAGCCATCTGCATAGTAGATTGTATTAGTTGCGTGGTTAATTCATATTAGAATATGATTGGATTTGTTAAAAATATATTTTTATTTATTTCAGAGAGGATGGGGAGAGAGAGAGAGAGAGAGAGAGAGAGAGAAACATCAATGATGAAAGAGAATCATTGATCAGCTGCCTCCTTCATGCCCCCTACTGGGGATCAAGCCTGCAACCTGTCATGTGCCCTTGAACAGAATCAAACCCGGGACCCTTCAGTCCGCAGGCCAATGCTCTATCCACTGAGCCCAACCGAATAGGGCTATGATTGTTCTTTTTTTAAAGACTAATTTACTAGTATAACAGAATACCACAGACTTGGAGGCTTAAATAACAGGAATTGATATTCTCACAATTCTGGAGGCTGGAAGTTTGAGATCAAGGTGCCAGCAGGTTAGATTTCTGGTGAGAATTGCAGACGCTGCCTTTTCGCTGTGTCTCACATGCCCTTTTCTCCGTATGCACACCTCCTTGGTGTCCCTTCCTCTTATTATGAGGGCACCAGTCCTATTGAATTAGGGCCCCACCTCTATGACCTTATATAACTTGAATTATTTCCTTCAAGGCCCTCCAAATATAGTCATATTGAGGGTTGGGATTTCAACATGAATTGTGAGGGGACATATTTCAGTCTCAACATAGGTTACTCAAAGCTTTGTGTCCCTCCTACAGCAGCCCCCACAGCATGGGGCACAGTCTGCTGAGTCCCAGGCGCCTCCCCGCTGAAGACTTGAGGGGCAGAGACTGCTACCTGGGAGCTGTATCAATGAGAGACCCCTGCTCCACTGAGAATCCAGTAAAGGCTTTCTATGGAACATGACTGCATACTCCTACAGTGCTAACCCCCCAACATTTACATGTCATTTTCACTTCAGCTAAAGCTTTTACTATCTCAGCATAAGGATGAAAGCCACAGCCCCCTGTCTGGTAAAAGTTTCTATCAATATTGCATTTTTTTTTAAAGCATACTTATGACTGTCTAAGGTTCCGGAGGGCTATGTTCTCCCCACATACGAAACTGATTCCTTAGATTCTATCCCTGGAATAGTCTTTCCAATGAAAGAAATGGCTTTTCAAGAAGCCATGGGAAGCTAGGTAAAGTAGCTCTAAACACACACACACACACACACACACACACACACACACACCCTGATGTGTAGAGTTTGCCAAGTTCCATGGTGTAAATATCTCACTATAATAAAGTTCAAGCCACCCATTGTTTTACAGCTGGCTCACAGAGTTCCTGAATATTTTGACTCTCATGAGCCAGGATGCTTATCCCAATCATGGTCAAAGAAGCCATTTTGTAGATTTTAATCTGGATCAGGAGTACAATCTGAGCTCTTGGTCAAAATGAGGTTGACTGGCCCCTCCTGGACTCAACCCTACAGTCTTATTCCCATTCTTAGCAGCCTGTAAACCCTTGAGCACCAATCCATGTACATCTAATACACACTTTTGTTAAACCTTCCTAACTTGGAAGAATCACTCTTTGCTGGAGATCAGCCATCCCACTGGTCATGGGAATTCTCATGGGGCCATGGGCTATGGGAAAAGTTAAAAGTTAGTCAAGAGCAAGTCAGGGGCCGAAGAAACGGCTGCCCCGAGCACGTAGTGCTTTGTCTGGAACTGGACACATCCTGATTTTTCATCCAGCACAGGCTGTGGAGGTCACAGGCAGCATTTCCTTCCTGATCTACCATGGATGACACTGGGTAGTCAAGTTCTCCTTGGGCCCTGAGTGGCTGTCTGCACTCCATGCATGTGAATATGATCAGGGAGTTTTCATCCCAGAGGCAGAATTGAGGAGCTCCATGGGGTGGGCCATTGAATGTTCATAATTCCAAGTTCATGGCCAAGATGTGGCATTTCAGAGGGAAACAGAGATCTGAGAGCAGACCTTGGAGAAAACTGGGCTTGGAGGTAACATGCTTCAGCAAATTAAATATAAGAGGGAATTGCAGCCAGCTTTGGCCCTGGAACGTGATGGTTTTCAGAGTTATCAGTGTGGGGAGAGAGGGATGGGACCCCCACTATCTTCCCTGGCCTCACCCCTGCTGCTCTAACAGGCCTGAATTGGTAGAGAGGGGAAGATGCAGTGGGGAGTGGGAGGAGGTAAAGGGTCCCATCTATCATGTTCCTCTCCCTTCTGTAGTTGCTCTCCAGATTGCTCCTGGTCCCAGCGAGCCAGCTGAAGTGGGTGTGAGTATACTAAGAAGCTGATTTAAGAGGGGAGTTTAGCTCATTGGACCTTTGGGAAGACCTTGGCCAGCACTCTCCTTGGTAGGATAACAAGCTTCAGTGAAACTGCCCACTTCACTGCCATATTCCTATTTTATAAGCTGAAGGTATTGATAATCACTCCAATAAGTGGAATCTGCCTTTCCTGTGGCAATAGAAAAACTAAATTGTAAATGCTCTCCTCAGGACTTCCTCTCTTTCTACAGCTTCTCTGAACTCAGGGAGGGTGGGCACATATGGCTTCACAGATGGACCTACTTAACCTTGGGACCCTGGCCAGGGTTCTCCTTAGTGTATGATGTCATTTGAAACATCAATAATGAATTATTTGTTCTCTTCTGATCCCATGATCTCTATTTATTAATAGGCCTAGTTTAAGGACTAAATGGAATTAAAATAAGTACAATTGAACATCTGCTATGTGCCAAATCTTATACTAGATATTTTGTAAATACTGTTTCCAAACCTAATAACAATATAATGAGATAGGAATCATAATTACCATTTTATAGATGAAGAAGCTGAGACCAGAGAAGTTATGAATTTGTTCAAGGTCAGTATGCATTAAGATTCCAGCCTAGGTCTTTTTGATCGAAAGCTCACATTTCCCCACTATCAAAACTTTGCATCAGTCAGCACAAAACTAAGTTGTGCTGTAGTAATGTATGACCCCAAAATCTTAGTGGCTTATAACAACCACGTTTTCTTTCATCCTCACATGGGATGTTATTCACAGGCATCACAGTTGGCTGGGGGCTCTGTTTCATTGTCCCCCCCAAACTCAGGCTGATGATGGAACAGCCAGTAGACTATTGCCAGTCCCCTAGTAGAGGGAGAGGGAACTCTGGGGGGCAGGGGGGCCTAAACCTAGTAATTAAATGCCCTGGCATTGGATTGGCACGTGTTGCTATTACATGAATATTCTAAACCATGATGAGGAGAAAGTGGAACCTTATTGGACCTGACAAGTAGCATTCAAAGATGCCACGAGTGTCTAGACAGGACTTGACACCTAAGTGCTCAAAAAACACGATTTCATGCCCCCTCCTCTTCCTCAACTCTGAACCAATTATGGTGAAATAATGCTTTTGGAATCAAGAGACGTTTATGATAAACAGACCCTTCATTTTGTACCCTGTTCAATACTTTCTTCATCAGCTTGTGGCTGGATCATAGGATATTGGCAGCATTTCACATCTGGATCAGATGGTCCCAGGGCCGGAGTCTCCTGTGACTTGATGGCTGACCATGCGACCAGGGTCTCTGTCAGTCATCCTCACATGCCACACTGCAGGTAATGGTTGATATTCACATACACAACTCCTGATGGTCCTGGTTGGCTCGGGGTTACAGGCAATCCTGGCGGATGGCTGTAACTCAACCCTTCTTCTTCAGTACAGGGAAGCATATCGGAATACCCGGAGTGACGGGGCAGTACAACAGGGATACACTGAGCCTGTTCTAACTGATAAAAAGTTTGTCAATCATTTGAAAACCTCCATAGTCTGTTATTATGAGCAAATTGCCTCTGACACACCTTATAACTGTCCAGACATGCTGCCTGTCAGGACACCACCACGGAGGAGCTGCTGCTCCAGACGACGCCAGAGCATCCAGTTGTGAAATGAAAAATTGTGCCAATTAACTGGCTGTTTTATTGATTGGAGAGAACATTTTGTCCACACCGACTGCATTGGCCAGTGGTCCTGGCATTGTGCAGACCCTCCCTGGGTATTAAGAATGTGAGCATAACATCAAATCACAGAATGTTAGACTGGAAGGAATTCCCGGAGACATTTTTCACACATTCCTGTCATGTTACCGATGAGGAAACTAAGGCAGAGCCGGATCAAAATATTTGCTCGGGGACACTGAACACAATGGTTCACTATTGTTTTAGAAAAAAGGCAAACGCGGGGACATCCTCATCCACAGCATTTTTGACATTTTCTGTAACTATTTCAGGATCACGGCGCTCAGCTGAATGGCATTGCATACTTTCTAAAAGTAGACAAGAATTTGAGAAACGCCCCGTGGTGCAATCGCTCGTTGCTTAAACTTGTTGCTGACTCATTTGCTTTCCACCACTTCTTTACCAATATGGTCATGGCGTCCGGTCACTCACATTGGCTCTTTTCCCTAACTGGTCCCCAGTCCCAGCTGGGCTGGGAAAGTACTGACGTCACCTCCTCGAATCCTCCTTGGCTGCTGGGAGGGGCTCAGAGGTGAGGCCTCCGTTGGGACAACCTTGGCACATGTGTAGGCCTTTTGTCCTCTAGACAGAGGCAAGCTACCTGTTGTCCACGAGGGCGGACCATTCATTGTCAAAAAGAGGCTGTGGAATAAGGAAGCCAAGGGTATTAGGTATCATGTTTTTGAGAAAGGACAAATACCCCCTACAAACAAACAACTCCTGTTAGCCATACTTCAGGTGTTGGAGGAAAAAAAGTCCCATCTAAGAATAGTCCAGGGAGCCCAGCCGGTGTGGCTCAGTGGTTGAGCATCGACCTATGAACCAGGAGGTCATGGTTCAATTCCCGGTCAGGGCACATGCCCAGGTTGCAGGCTTGATCCCCAGTGTGGGGCGTGCAGGAGGCAGCCAATCAATGATTCCTCTCATCATTGATGTTTCTCTCTCTCTCTCCCTCCCCTTCCTCTCTAAAGTCAATTAAAAATATATTTAAAAAAAACAAACAAACAAAAACCAAAAATAGTCCTGGGATCAGGGCCTTGCATGTTCCCATTTAACTGTGAACTGTACTTTTTCATTCACTGTGAGTTCCTGCCTCTTGAAATGATTTTAGTTGGAGACTGTGATTCTATGGTGGTCCCTTTAATGTACCCCCCTACCTCAAGTCCACTTCAGAAGCCTGGAAGGCTTTCTGTGATAGGCCTCGGAAGGAAGGAACTCCAGAGCAGTTCTGTATACCTCAGGGACAGTGGCCAGGATCTAGACTGTCCCCTGCACTGCCTCTAGGCTTTGGCAGCTCTCCCAACCCCAAAGGCCCAGATGCAGGAGGCAGCCTTTGGCATGGACAGAGAGCTCTTAGACTCAAGGCCAAAAAGGCAAGCCCTTTCCCCCACATGGAGCACATGAAACTGCCCCTCACCCCCAGGATACCTCTTTCTATCTCCCCTGGTTCGCATGGCTTAGAGAAATGTTTGGAGTTTGGTAGCATAGGGAGACAGGAAGATAGGACAATAGGGTGACATTCTGGGACAATTCTCCCCCTAACCCACACCAGAGAAGAGAGGGGGAGGAAAGGGACTACAGCATGAGAGAAATTCTGGGTTGCACTGGCTACCCGCCTCTCTCCTGGTTTTGCTGCATTGTTAAAAAGACATTGCGGAAAGTCTTGCCTGTCCCAGTCCTTCTTGTTGGCTTCAGTACAAAGCTACAGACACAGAGTCACACACACACACACACACACACACACACCCTACTCCATCTTATATCACACATACTGATCTACCTTCCTTGACCACTAGGCTCAGATTTTGGAAAACCTGACCGGTGGAAGAATTCATGGCTGAAGAATTTAAGACTTTAGGGAAAAGTAGTTAGGAGACGAAAGGTCAGGAATGAACTAGAGAAAATCCTCATAACTGGTTTACATTCAGGAAAGAACACAGTCTGAAAGCACACTGAATAAAGAATACTTTAGGACTTATAGCCACACGGTGGAAGTGTGACCTAGTTCAACCAAGCTAATGAGCAAGTTAGCAACACGGAGCACATGAAACTGCTTCATGTATGTAACTAGGAATGCAATCTCCCAGGGATGAGCAGCCCTACTTCTGGCGTATGCTCTAGAGAAACAAGTTAAAAGATGTTCCCTGCAGAGTCATTTGTGACAGTGAAAAATTGGAAGCAGCGTATATGTCATCATCAGTAGATAAATGGATAAATCGTGATCTATTTGTACAGTTTAATGTCATTCATCAGTTAAAATGAATGGACTAGATCTCTATCAGTCAACATGGGTATATCTTGGAAACATAATGTTAGGAGAAAAAAAGCAAGTTCCTGAATGACACTATTTATGTAAATTAAGAAGCACTTAAAGCATTGCTGGTATACTTTTTTTTTTAAATATATTTTATTGATGTTTTACAGAGAGGAAGGGAGAGAGACAGAGAGTCAGAAACATCGATGAGAGAGAAACATCGACCAGCTGCCTCCTGCACATCTCCCACTGGGGATGTGCCCGCAACCAAGGTACACGCCCTTGACCGGAATCGAACCCGGAACCTTTCAGTCCGCAGGCCGACGCTCCATCCACTGAGCCAAACCGGTTTCGGCAGCATTGCCGGTATACTTATGAGTAACTCATATGAAGTATGAACACATGCATGGAAAATAATAAGTATCCATTTCAGTATAGCTGGTGCATTTTGTGGGGAGGAGAGGGGTACAAAGGGTGTCTGTAAGGTTTTGTTTAAAAAAAAAGTCTAAGGAGATCCAGGAGGCAGAGTAGGTGGATGTTATACTCACCTCCTCCCAGGGCCAAACTTGAATTACAATTAAAATATAGAGCAATCAAAGAACAACAAGAAGCCGAAACTGGTTTGGCTCAGTGGATAGAGCGTCGGCCTTCGGACTGAGGGGTCCCAGGTTCGATTCCGGTCAAGGGCATGTACCTGGGTTGTGGGCACATCCCCAGTGGGAGATGTGCAGGAGGCAGCTGATCGATGTTTCTCACTCATCGATGTTTCTAACTCTCTATCTCTCTCCCTTCCTCTCTGTAAAAAATCAATAAAATATATTTAAAAAAAAAAAAAGAACAACAAGAAAAGCCCAGAGTAAGTAGAAGGAAGGAAATAATAAAGATCAGAGGGGAAATAAATGACATAGAGACTAAAAAAAAAACAATATAAAAGATCAACGAAACCAAGAGCTGGTTCTTTGAAAGAATAAACACAATTGATGAACCGTTAGCCAGACTCATCAAGAAACAAAAAGAGGACCCAAATAAGCAAAATAAAAAACTAAAGAGGTGAAGTAACAACTGACCC
>NW_005871121.1:74429-76519 GCF_000147115.1 Myotis lucifugus
AAAAAAAAATACTATGAACAGCTATGTTTCAACAAGCTGGACACCCTGGATGAAATGGACATGTTCCTAAAAAAAATTCAATCTTACCAAAACTCAATCAGGAAGAATCAGAAAACTTGAATAGGCCCATAACTATGGATGAAATTGAAGCAGTAATAAAAAAAAATTCCTAGCAAACAAAAGCCCTGGACCAGATGGCTTCACAGGGGAGTTTTACCAAACATCCAAAGAAGGACTAACACCTATATTCCTCAAAATATTCCAAAAAAATTCAAGAGGGAGGAACACTTCCAAGCTTTTTTTTATAAGGCCAGTATTATCCTAATTCCAAAACTAGATAAAGACACTATAAAGAAAGAGAATTACAGGCCAGTATCCCTGATGAATATAGATGCTAAAATCCTCAACAAAATATTAGCAAGTTGGATCCAGCAACATATTAAAAAGATCATACACCATGACCAAGTGGGACTTATTCCAGGGATGCAAGGCTGGTACAACATTCGCAAATCAATAAACGTGATATGTCACATAAACCCAAATCAAAAGACAAAAATCACATGATCATATCAATAGGTGCAGGAAAAGCATTGGACAAAATCCAACACCCATTTTTTATAAAAAACTCTCAGCAAAGTGGGAATAGAGGGAGTATATCTGAACATGATAAAGGCCATATATGACAAACCTACAGCGAACATCATACTCAATGGGCAAAAACTAAAACCATTTCCCCTAAGAACAGGAACAAGACAAGGATGTCTGCTTTCACCACTCTTAATCAACATAATACTGGAAGTCCTAGCCACAGTGACCAGATAAGAAGAAGAAATAAAAGGAATCCAAATTGGAAAGAAAGAAGTAAAACTGTCATTATTTGCAGATAACATGATACTGTATATGGAGAACCTTAAGATTCCACCAAAAAACTACTAGAACTGATACATGAATTCAGTAAAGTAGCAGGATACAAAAGAAATATCCAGAAATCAGATGTGTTTTTATACTAGTACACCAATAATGAACTATTAGAAAGAGAAACTAAGAAAAATAATCCCATTCATAATTACTTCAAAAAGAATAAAATACATTGGAATAAATTTAAACAAGGATGCAAAAGACCTGTACTCAGAAAATTATAAGATACTGAAGAAAGAAATTGAAGAAGATACAAATAAGTGGAAGCTTATACAGTGTACATGGATAGGAAGAATTAACATCATTAAGATGTCCATACTACCCAAAGCAATCTACAGATTTAACAATTCCTATCAAGATACCAATGGCATATTTCACAAAACTAGAACAAATCTTCCAAAAATTTACATGGATCCACAAAAGACCTTGAGAAGCCACAGCAATCTTGAGAAAGAAGAACAAAGTTGGAAGAATCATGCTACCTGATATCAAACTATACTACAAGGTCATAAAACAGCATGGTACTGCCATAAAAACAGCGATATAGATCAATGGAACAGAATAGAGAGCCCAGAAATAAACCCATGCCTTTATGGTCAATTAATATTTGACAATGGAGGCAAAAACAGACAATGGGGTAAAGACAGTCTATTCAATAAATGGTGCTGGGAAAATTGGACAGATACATGCAAAATAAATGAAACTAGATCACCTTCTAACACCATACACAAGAATAAACTCAAAATGGATTGAAGACTTAAATGTTAGACTCAAAACCATAAAAATCCTAGAGGAAAACATAGGCAGTAAGATCTCAGACATTTCTTGTAGCAATATTTTTTCTGATATATCACCTCAGGCAAGGAAAACAAAAGAAAAAATGAACAAATGGGACAACATCAAACTAAAAAGGTTTTGCACAGCAAAGGAAACCATCAACAAAATGAAAAGACATCCAACTGAATGGGAAATGTATTTGCCAATGATACATCTGATAAGGGATTAATATTAAAAAATTATAAAGAACTTATACAACTCAACCCCAAATAACCAAACAACCCAATTTAAAAATGGGCAAAGGACCTGAATAGACACTTCTCCAAAGAGGACATACAGATGCCAGTAGGCATGTGAAAAGATCCCAACCTCACTAATCATCAGAGAAATGCAAA
>NW_005871121.1:79010-82205 GCF_000147115.1 Myotis lucifugus
GTGTTTTTCTAACCAATTATTCCATGCTCCCCGCCCCCGCACCGGTCCTCTGCCCCATCTCATCACTCAGACTAATTGATTTCGTCTCTCTCATCTAGATACCTGGGAGACCCAGAACCCTCCTCACAGGCTGCACCCCACCCCCGGCACCTCTTCCCAGTCCTTGGGCTGGAGTCTCACCTCCTGGCGGGAGGGCTTCCTGTCACAGCCTGGCCGCCTGGCTGCCCAGAGGGAAGGCCCAGGGTCTGGTTTACTTTCTCCTTTCCTTACCTTTCCCGAAGCTTTCTTGCAAAACCTTATTTCTTGGCCACCTTGACCTTTCCCTTTCTATCCCGAACTCTACAGGCCTTTCTCATGATGCCACGGGCGCTGACCCACCAGAACAGCAGTCCTTAACCCTGAGTGTGTGTCAGCATCACGGACTGTTGGGCTGCCCCCCACCCTCCCAGAGGGGGCCTAGGGCTGTGCTGGAAAGTGTTCTCCAGAAGAAACATAAGCACTGATTTGTAGTGTTTGCGGTTTCCATGGTGTAACTATTCCCTCCAGGGCTGACTTCAGGCCCCCAACCTGACTGTCACTACATGCGGAGTTGGGGGGAGGGTGCAAACCATCTCAGTGCCCCCCTGGCACTGGGACCTGAGAATGTGCGTTTCTAACGAGACCCTCCTGACACTGTAGCGGCTGGCCCAGTGACCACACTTCCAGATCCAGTGTCCTAGGGAGCTGGGCACAGGAGTGTAGAGTTTGGGAAGGGATTCCTGGACCATGTGAATGACCCTGCACCCTTGACCTTCAACCTCTCACCTCCTTCAAAGGACCCCCAGAAGGAGATTTCCTGCCCCAACAGCTTTATGTCCTAGGAGCTGGCCCAGGGTCCACCCTAGGGTGCTGTGCTGGCCTGGGTGTCCTGCCTCCTCTCCTGAAAGCCCCCCTGGCCACAGACTCCCCACCGTGCTGCCGCCACCTCCTCTTCCTCCCACCCCCCTCCGCAGCCCCTCAGCTAAGGAACGTGGCCAGACAAGATGGGCACACACTAACAGCGGGGTCTCTCGAAGGAAAGATCCGTGTCTGAAGTGTCCCTGGCAGAACAAGGCACAGACCCTGGGAAAGGGGAAGGGAAGGAGATGGGAAAGGAGAAATGAGAGCAGGACAGGAAGGGGGCGGGCCCGGACAGAGTGGCTCAGCAGTTCCTGGGGACTTAGGTTGCACCCCAGGTTAGGCACTAATGGAAGTACCCAATGGCGCCTGCCCGTTCCCCCACTGAGGACACGATAGCTTCCTTCTGGGGTGCTCTGGGCCTCCCACTGTTACTTCCCCAGGCCCTGCCCGGCCAGGCCGCCTCTGGGAAGGACTGGGAAGGACAGGGAAGGCTCCGTAGGCTCTGCTGGGGAGGGAACGACACCCCGGGAGAAAGGCAGGATTCACTCACCGCAGTGTAGCCATACACGCTCGTGAAATCACCAAGTTGGTATATGGGATTATGTGTCATTAGCATCACAGGGTGTAATAACTCCAGGTGTGCTTGACATTTCTATTCCGATTGTACTTTGGGGAAACCTATAGGTTCTCATTGCTGGTAATTTCTCTAATTCCTTCCTCCCAGAGCCTGGTATTCCCGCCTCAGCCTGCCTCCCCCTTGGCTGCTCTCAGCTCGCATCCTCAAAGAGGCGGCCGAGGGCAGGGGAGGAAATGGAGCTGAGAGGAGGAATCCAACACATTCCTCTTATTTTACAGATGCAGAAGCCAGGGCCCAGGGAAGGAAGGAGACTGGTGCAAGGACACGCCATCAGCTCGGCCCCCGTGGGTCAGGAGGGACGCCTCGCCCAGGTGCTGCTGGGCACCTTGAACAGTCAGAGGGCAACTTGAGCCCCCGGAGAGCTCCCCCCTTCGCCGTTCACCCTCCCCCTCTTGCCTTTCTTTCTGGACGTCCCTTTGCTTCTGTGCCACCCTCCTTTCCCCTTCCTCCCCTGCCTCTCGGGCTGTGCCCCTCCCAGCCTCCCCTCTTGCTCCAGGGCCTTATCTGTTTGGGGGGCCCATAGGGGGTATAGCTGGGTTCAGTCAAACAACTCTTTGCCAAATGGGCACACACACAAGTGCAGAAAGACCCGGCCACACACAGGCAGCCAAGCAGATACCACCCAGAGCTGATGCCACTAGACTTGGAGTCGGGGGCCTTCCTTTCTATGGTGGTGACCACTCCCTGCACTGACGGTGACCACGCTCCACACCCCTGCCAGGTGGCCATCATGACCCCATTTTACAGATGAGGATGCTGAGAACTTTCCCAAGGTCACACAGATGACGCAGGGAGAACCTGAGATCAGAATCGGACCTGATTGATTCTGACTGATTTTGAAGGTCAGGGTCCTTCTATTAACATGGGAGATGGGAGCCCTCCCTGAGTGATGCCCTCTCTCTCGTTCCCGTCTTTTCCTGGGAATGAGTCCCCTGGGGTGGCAGGGAGTTCAGGTGCTGCTTCAGGGGCTCAAGTGAAGGGCGAGGGACAGTCCAATGCCTGGGACTTGGACCTAGAACCTCACTTTGAAAGGAGTGGCCTGGGCTGCAGACACCCTCACTGAGGGGCAATTTCCCTCCAGCGGCTCTCCCTTCCCTCCATCTCGCCCTGGAGCTCCCTCTCTCCTCTCCACCGCTTGTCTCGGGCTCTGTGCCCCTTAGACCCTACTCTCCTAAAACAGAGTCCTGCTCAGAGCGGGACTCAGCACTCCTGGCGTGACCTATGGATGGAGTTCTCTGGAGGCTATGAGTGCACTACCCCATTATGACCACACGATGCCACCCTGGAGTAGAATATACTTTCTCCGACCTGCCTGAGGGTGCCCAGGTGGCCAGCAAAACCTGCTTCCCAGCTGGGTGGGATAGGGAGGTCAGGGTAGCTGCAGGGGCAGGAGCTTCCATGGTCATGGGCACTAGTCAGCCCCTCAGACTTTGTCTATCAGCATCTTGCCTCTCTGGCTGCTTCTGTCTGGCTGCGTTCAGGTGGGGGCTCAGTCATTGCTTCCACCCTCCTTCCCGAACCCCCACAGATGCTTCAGCACCTGTGAATTCGGCGTGGACCACACACCAGTGTCTTCTGCATGGGGCTGGGGCCCTCCCGCTGCCCGTGTGCTGCAGGCTGGGACCTGGCAGAGCCTGTAACAGGGAACCCGTAACAGGGAACCCGGTGCCCCAATCTGG
>NW_005871121.1:82370-84969 GCF_000147115.1 Myotis lucifugus
CTCCCGACTGAGAGTCAGGGCGCTTGGGCCCTTTCCGTGTGGAAAAGAGGCAGGCCTGTGTGCCACCCCTGACCTGCCCTGGCCTCGCTGCAGCGCCATCGGCCATCTCCAGGCTCTCGGCATCTGGCACAAGGGGCAGCCACCCCACCACCACCTGCAGTTGTCAGAACCCACCCTCTTCCCCCTTCAGACAATGAGCGCCCTGTTACCTCAGATTTCTTTATATTACGTAGGTCCTTCTCTGTCCTTCACCCCAACGTTGTTCTCACCAATGGGAGCATTTCCTTGGGCCCTAACACAAGCCTGTATGTGACCTCTGATCTCTGCTCTGTCTCCTGACTCTGTGTGGGCCTCCCCCAAGGATGGTACCTCGGCGCTTCCCCCAGGCCTCACCCCCTTCCCAGGTGGATCAAGTCCATTCCCTCTCGCCAGGGGGCTCTGCACGCGAGGCAAGGGCAGCAAAGGGTCTGCATCATTCAAGCCATAAAGGGTTTTATTAGGACTGGGTGGTTCACAAGGTGAAGAAGGCAGTTGAAGGTCCAGGCAATTCAGGGGACGCAGGTGGCACAGCTCACAGTCTTCTTGTGGGCACAGCTGCTAGGCTCAATCAGCACCCATCTTCCCCCCACCCCCAACCCCCACCCCCACCCCGTCTTCATCCCTCCGCACAGGACTCCAATTGCAGGAGTCCAAGTGGGCAGGGAAAGCCAGGAGTGCCTGCTGGTGGGAGAGGTAATTCCCCAAAAGGAGCCCGGAGGGTGGTTGTCTGCAGATCGGGGACACAAGCCTGGAAGCCACCCACCAACGCAGGGTCCAGCACACCTTTAATTGAGCCGCTCCTGTTTTTTCCTCAAACCCTTGTGGGATCTCCCACTAGACATTGCGCACCAGGTCCCGATGAAAAGGCACAGACAGGTGCAGCGCTTGCCCTGAGGCAGCCAGCAGCTGGAAGGGAAGGCCAGGCTGATGGCTCCACTCCTGGTCCCTGGGTGTGGGGTGTGACTCACCCGGAGCCCTGAAGGCATCGCCCCTGCAGACCAGGCCTCCCGAAGATGCTTTTTGGGGTAAGGGCTTCCTGACTACGGTTGAGAGGAACAGCAAGCCCAGACCGCAAAAAGATCCAAAGGAGGCAGCAGCTTTGTGGGCAGGAGGGAAGCTGTGCCCCTCGGGGGCTGCCTTGCGGGAGCAGGACCTAGAGAGGAGAGAGGGGAGGAGGGAGCCCCAGGAAACAGGTAGGCAGCAGGAAGCCAGTGTAACCCCTCCCTCCAGCCACCCTGCGTCCCAGAGTACTTCTTACCTGGTCCATTCCTTAAGGGAGGCCGGCGGAGCTGGGAACGGTCGTGCACTCCCAGGCAAGGGGCTGATGGAACCTGCACGGCTCCCCTTCAGGGTCCATGGCTCCCTGCATTCTCGCTGACCTGGGAGAATCTTAGTCTCCTGCTCCGCTTGGGACCCAGTCAGGTCGTCTGGCCTGGTGTGTGTGTTGGGGGTGGGTGGTTCTTCATGAAGCTTCTGTGTTTGCTGGAGCAGGGCAGGCCCACAGGGACCTAAGCACCATCCCTGGTCCCACTGGAGGCTCTCCCACAGCCACAAAACACCAAGAGCCCCAAGAAGGTGTCACTGTTGGATGAGACCTCTGGAGACACACACCTTTGAACTTGCAGGTGAGGGCCTGTTCTGACAATGCCCTCTGCCTTCAGCAGATGCGATTGTTACGGTGAAGGCTGGTGTCAAGTGCAAGGCTGATGAAACCTCCCTGTGTCAAACGGGCCACTTCACAAAGGTGGCAGCTAAGCCCCCACGTCTCGGTGACTTGCTTCCATACCGAGGAAGGTTGGCAAAGCTTCCTAGAAGTCCCTGACTAGCCTGGCCCAGGTCTTACCTGCCTTACCTGGAGGGCCCTCCAGGGGCCACAGCCCTGAGGAGTGAAGTCGTAGAGCGGTCAGCGTTGTAGGTGTGTGAAATGGGTGGCTCCGCCTGCCGTCCGGTGTGGAGCTCAGGATGGATGGTTTGTTCAGTGCTTTTCCTGAATGAGCAATGAGGTATCCGGGTCCTGCTGGAGAGAGTTGGCCCTCCCCCTCCCCACTTCCCATTCCCAACAAGGGCTTGTCAGCAGGTGCTGCCTGGAGACACTGGCTCTACTCTCTGGTCCAAGGAAGAGACCAGAATGAAGGGTTTGTGGCCATAGACAAGAGTGTGGCTACGGGGCAGGCTCCATGGGAGTTCATGGGGCGGCGAGGCTCTGAGGATGCCCGTGCTGGGCAGGCATCCACGCTGCCTCCTCCTGGGTGGGCCTGGGCCTCACAGCAGCCAGGGGACTGAGCTTGCTCTCTCAGGAGGAAGAGGAGGAAGCCCTTTTCTGCCCCGGGAGCAGGCCTCCCCTCTCTAGATGCTCAGCCCCTGGCCCAGGGAATCGGTACCTGGTGGTGACTCCAGGTGGCAGGCAGCTGCATCATGAGGACGGGACCTGCTGTCGTCAGAGTCTTCACAGGAGTGGAGAACCGCCTGTGGCCACCTTTGAGCTCTGCTGCTGCCGGGTCCCCCACCGGCCTGGTTCCCTCAGGATCTTCTGAGACTCTAGTCCCACTGCCCCTCCTGC
>NW_005871121.1:86744-107402 GCF_000147115.1 Myotis lucifugus
TCACCTTCAAGCATAAAAATATGAGATGGCGCATGAGAAGGTCCTCTGCTGCCTCTTCCTTCTCCCACTCAGTGGGCTGGTTCTTCAGGTCCCTCCCCTGCTGACAGGAGGGATGAGGGACCCGGCTAGCATCTCTGAGCTGGTGGGGTACGGGGTGGGGAGGCTGGGATCTCTCTGCTCCTGCCCCCTCCCCAGCTCGTTTGCCTGGTACACTGTCTGCGCAGACAGGACCAACCCCACCAGACCCCAACACTGTCACTCATCCAAGCCCACCCCCCCACCCCCCTGCCAGGATTCTCTCCTCTCCCAGCCCATCTTCATCGTCATCCTCCTCCCTTGCCCTGTCGGAACCCCTCCCTGCTCAATCTCCATCAGTTCCACCTCCGTGGAATTCCTTAATTCCTGCAGCATGTCCCTCTGGGCCATTCATTTGCCCCTCAGTTGTTCACTTGGCAAACATCAACTGAGTGCCTACCACATGCCAAGCCCTGGGTGGGGTGCTGGGGGTGCAGAGACCAGCCCACATAGACACTTTCCTCCAGGAGCTTTCGGTTTAGAAGGGAGTATAGACATGGCCCCTTGGACACTTGGAGCCCCTCGGACCAGACCCCACCTTGCACTGAACTCATCAGCGTCCCCAGGGAGCCTGAGCTCCCTCCTGGGCCGCCTCTGCCAATGGCAGCAGCACAAACCAGGATGGGCAAGGTAAGCCACGGTGGGTGCTTGAGGGGTGCTGTGGGGGTGCCAGGATAGGGAGACTCTTCCAGGCTGGGTGGGGTGAGGACGAGGAGGCCTATAGGAGGGTTTGAACTTCTGGGCCTGGGGGTATGGGGAGAGAGAGAGAGAGAGAGAGAGAGAGAGAGAGAGAGAGAGAATAGCAGAGCAAGGTTTCAGTGGAAAGCTGCTGGGGCAGGATGGGCGCTGGTGTGAGGAGCAGGATGGGGAGAGCTGAGAAAAGCTGAGTCCACAGCCAAAGCTTGGCCTCCGGGGCCAGGCTGAAGAGCCTGCGTTGCCTCCAGCAAGCAGTGGGCAGCCTCTGAAGATTTCTGAGCTGGAAACGTTTGTGAAATTGACTGGAGGAGGAAGAGGCTGTCTGTTGGAGGGAAGTCAGAGGTTCTGCAACAATTCTGATGAGAGGTAATGAAGGACTTGACCCAGAAAGATGGAAGGAGGGGACTGATGCAGCCAATTTACACGGATAGAATAGACAGGAGGGGCAGCGTGCAGGTGGACAGGGAGGCCGGGAGAAGGGTCTGAGCTGCGACGACAGAGGGGCAAGTCCAGGGGAAAAGTGGAACCGTGGGGTCACACGACATGCAGTCCAATTTAGTAGCCAGCTGTGGAAGGCCCGCCGTGAGCGGGGGCGCTCTCCACTCTCCGGGTGTAGGATTTGACAGTGACCATGATATGTGACGGAAGAAGGGAACGAGGGAGGCAGAAATAGGAGCTGGAGGCTGCCAGGGAGGAGAAACAGAGCAGGAGGAAAGGAGGTGAGCCCGTGGACACCTCCACTGGCCCCAGGCTGGTGTGTGGAGGCCTCCCTGGCACCGTCCCGGCAGCCCTGGCTGGACGGAGAGGGGTCAGACGCAGGAGTGCGACCCTGCCGGCTGGGCTGGGGCTGGGCTGGGGCCGCCCTGTCCAGGAGGGAGGCACAGCCTGTGCAGGGCAGGCCGGCAGGCGGGGTGTCCTGAGACCTCAGGATCCTGACCCCAGGGCTAGAGGGAATCAGTAGATTCCCCGACGAGCACTGCCCAGCGGTGACACCTGGCGCAGGTCAAGCCCCTGGGTTGCAGTCCCAACTCTGCCAACTGGCTGAGTGGCCTTGGGAGCCTCACTGCCTGCCCCTCTCTCAAAGGCCAGCGCTAACTCCCCTTCATGGTAGAACAGGAGGGTTTCAGACACACAAAGGAGAGGGTGCCCCACCTCAGAGAGGGGAGCCGCCATCCTTCTCCTGGCTGCTCTGCCCAAAACCTAGAGGCCACCTGGCGCACCTCCACTTCCTCACCCAGCATTGCCTCTAGATCTCAAGTTCAAAGTTCCAAAAGTGTTTGAACCCACCCACTTGCTCCTCCTACCCCACGGCCCCTGCCCTACAGGTACCCCCACCTCCCCCCACCCCTGCAGGGCAACCTTGTACCACAGTAGCCTCCTACCTGGTCACACCACATCCACTGGCCCCTCAGCAGCCTGCCCCTGCCTCGCTCCCTGGGCTCCTCCGGCATCAACCTTTCCTGACCTGCCGAGGCTCCCGCCACACTGGCCTCCTTCCAGCTCTTACGCGTGCCAGGCTCGCCTCGGGGCCTTTGCCCTGCGGTCCCCTTAGCCAGGGCCGCCGCCCCTCCCCTCCACCTGGATATGCCACCCTCAGCCTGCGGCCCGGCTTCATTATCACTGTCCCCGAGCCCCCAACTGAAACCCACTCGGTAGTCTGTTGCATAGCACCCGGATGTCTTCCCAGCACTTACTCTCCTTTTGCAAACATAAATGTATTAGTATGTTGTTTTTTTGTTTGCTTGTTCAATGTCTGCCTGTCTACTAGACAGCAAGTCCATGTTAGCTGCTGTATGCCCAGCAGCCATAGTTAGTGTTGATGGGAGGAAGGACGGAAAGAAGGAAGGAAGGAAGGAAGGAGGGAGGGAGGGAGGGAAGGAAGGAAGGAAGGAAGGAAGGAAGGAAGGAAGGAAGGAAGGAAGGAAGGAAGGAAGGAAGGAAGGAAGGGAGGAAAGGGGGCATGTTTTCACAGTATAACTGTGACTACCCAAATGACCCTCCCTTCCCGGAGAGCTGGGGGCGGGGGGTGGGGGGGGTGGGGGTGGCCCCTTCAGTGTGCCTGTGGGATAGAACCCCTGGAAACACTGGGCATTGTACAACGTGACTTCGTCACTTGCTGAATCACCTTTTCTATCTTTCTTCATTTTAGCTTTATATTTCTTGATTTGT
Organism: Myotis lucifugus; assembly: GCF_000147115.1. Lineage (NCBI taxonomy): Eukaryota > Metazoa > Chordata > Mammalia > Chiroptera > Vespertilionidae > Myotis > Myotis lucifugus. The sequence goes on from NW_005871121.1 coordinate 89,685, forward strand.
CATTATCTCTTGTGATTTTTCTCCACCTAGTATTTATAACTTTCTTTTTCCTGTTAAAATAGAAATATTTCTTATTCAAGTTTTACTTGTTAATTTATAGACCATTCTTTTTTTTATCAGCCCAGTAATAAAATTTTCCGGATCTATTGTAAGCTCTTATTGTCCTCATAGTTTCTTTAACCATAAATGAAACTAAATAGAGTAACAGTTGTTTAATTTAACATCCGAATCTTATTCTTGTTCTGGAAATAATTTAGATAAAAATAACCATTGTATACCTTGAATGGTGTAGACTTTGGGATACTGCAGTTTATAGAATTTTATTCTATTAATAACCTTAGAGTTTCCAGACTGGTTTCTTTCTGATGCTAACAGGAATCCAGCCGCCCGCTCCCACTCCACCCGTCTGAACTCTCTGAACTCGCTGTCGGGAGCTCGGGCTCTGAGGAGGGGCCTTGGCATCTGAAAGCTGCCCTGAGTCACCCGGCTCTCCTCTCCGGGGTCTGACCTGGAGGAGAAAGAGCCTTCCCCAAAGGCCCGAGAGATCATGTGCAGGAGAACTCTCCTCCCATTTAAGGGGACTCAGGCCTCGAAGCATCACCCTTTGAACTTAGGGGGGATCAAGAAGCAACACGAATGGCACGGTGGGCAGCATGTTGCATCCCAGGAGGGGCTCAGGACTGTGGGCAAAGGCCCATCCAGTGTCTGGGAGCTGGCGCTCAGCAAGTGCGGGCAGAGGAGCCGATCTGAGGGAGTCTGGGACAGGCTTTGGGCTGGCTTTCCAGTGCTGTCAGGAGGCAGCCGGGGTCTTGAGGAAGGAGGGCGGGTGCCTGCACTCACCTCCACCGCTGCCCCCTGCCCCGTGACCTCACCCCAGGCTGCGGAGAAGTCCTCTGGTGACCAGCGCAGTGTCCTGGGCTGTGGTTCCTGACCCGGCCATGGGCAGCTGCTGGACAAAGTGTGTCAGACCCCGGAAAGTTAGCCCTGACCCTCTTCTACCCACAGTCAAGAACTAAACCCGACTTCTCCACTAGGAGTGAGTCCAGCCCCCAGGCCCTGGCACCACCCTGACAATGGATGGGGAGTCGTGGTCCTGCTGTGCAAAGTCATATCCAGGCGAGTGGCCCAAAGCCCTGAAGAAAAGCCAGCCACTGTCCCCGCCCCCTTCCCTGCTAGCCGCTGCCCCTCCCTCGGGAGATCCCTTCTTGAGGCTTCTATCTCTTCCTTCTGTCACCACCTGTCTCTGTCCCTCTGTCTGTTTCCCCATCCAAACCACCTCCTGTGCAATTTGGTTTCCTTCTTCCTAGGGCAATAAATAACGCCAAGGGAGAAAAAGTGAGAAGAGTGAAGGGAAAGTGTTTGTCGCCTCTCCCCGTTCGAAGCCTACCGCTTAGCGACCAGGGATGCTCGGTTAGGCCAGGCGAGCGCACACCAGCCATTTGGTGAGAACCACAGTGTGACTAACACGTCAAGGTTGCGGGTTCAATCCCAGCCAGGGCACATACAAGAATCAACCAATGATCGCACAAATAAGTGGAACAAATCGATGTTTCTCTGTGCCTCTCTCTCTAAAATCCGTCATTGGTTCCACCTCAGGAACGGAATGGGAAGGAAAGCACAATAACGAGAAGATTGGGTGGCAGGAAATTAGTGGCGGAATGTGTCACGTGCACGTGGATCTATGAAAAAGTAGAGTAAAAATTCCATCATCCTTCCGGACAGGCATTAGCTGCGAGGACAAACAAAATCAGTTCAATGAGCAAATCTCTCCGTGCCTTTTTGTTTTCATTACTGTGTTTAATTATCTTTATCACAAACATTTCACATGCAACTATTTCAAAGCCTTAGTTTAATTAGGATCATCCCTTTGGTTAGTAAATAAATGTGTTTATGAAAGTAAAAGAGGAAACTTGGACATGCAGTCACCTTGATTTTGTGCTTCCAGACTCTGTAAGTCTGAGGAAGAAATTTCTGTTGTTTAAGCCCCTCAGCCTGTGCTGCTTTGTTACAGCAGCCCCAGCAACCTAATACAAACGCAAAGAGCTGGGCTGGAAGGAGACTGTGGCCTCTACCAGGCTCCCAGGGCTGCTTGGACGAGGGCTGGGTTGGTAGGCACAGGGCAAGCCCGCAGAGTGGCTGAGTACAGAGCTACCACAGCTCCGTGGGTCTCAGTGACATAGCTCCAGTCCAGCCAACAGCAAGGAGGCGCCCGCTAGTACTTCAAGCACTCAGGAGTGGTCCCAGAAAACAGCACCTTACGAGTAACAGCCATGCCTTTGAGTAAGTGCCAGACTCAAGGGAAAAAGACCCGGGTGGGGGGGTGGGGACAAAGAAAAAAATTAGTTTGCTAGGATCAAAATGATCCTTCTGTAATTTAATGTCTACCAGAACAAGACTCAACACCCTTTAAAGTAAGAAAGCAGAGAATGCATTCTGAGTGGTAAAAAATATAAATAAATAAATAAATAAATAAATAAAGAAATAAATAAATAATAAAGTAAGAAAACACCAACTTGACTCCCTATAATGTCTCTTCCGTGATGTGTAACACACAATAAAATTTTTTTTAGATGTGAGAAGAAACAGGAAAGCGTGACCCATAATCCAGAAAAATAGACCCATGATTGTTTACTGTCAGCCAAGAGATCCCACTAGGTCCCAATGTTAGAATTAGTAGACAGAAGCTTTTAAAACATTTTAATCCTCACCCGAGGATGCGCTTAGGGTGAGGAAGAGAGGGGGAGGGAGGGAGGAACCAAGGGATGAAGGGAGAGAGAAATACCCAAGTGACAGGGAAACATCAATCAGTTACTTTCCATACCTGCTCCAACCGGGGCTTGAACCTGCAACCTAAGTATGTGCCCTGACCAGGAATCGAACCACACAACCTTTTGGTGCACAAGACAATGCTCCAACCAACTGAGCCACGGCAGCCAGACCGTAGACAGAAGCTTTTAAACATCTGTCACACATCTGTTCAGGGATTTGAAAGGAAAAGATATACATAATCAGTGCACAGATATGAAGAAATTTCAGCAAAAGAATGGGAGCTATAAAAAAGATCCAGATGGGAAATTTGAAACTGAAAGCTACAAGATTTAAAGCAAAAAGTTCACTGGATACACTTAACATGAGATTGGAGTCTGCAAGAAAAATGGGCCATTGAACTTGAGAATGGATCAATAGAAATTATCCAACAGAGAAACATGATTAAAAAAAAATAGAGACTCACTGACCCATGGGACGATATCAGGTAATTTAACACAAGAGGAATCAGAAGGAAAGGAGGGAGAGAATTTTCAGGAATAAAGGCTGAAGATTCCCCCAATTTGGTGAAATACGGGTCTAAGAAGCTACAGATCTAAGAGCAGTGCCCTAACTGGGGGCTGGGGAGGATGAGGGGACTGGTAATCTGGGTATCGGAGTGGGAGCCAGTGTGAGGGAAGAAAGGAGGAGGAGGGCGGGGATGGAAGGAGTGGGAGAGAAGAGGAGGGGAGGGGGGAGGAGAGGAGGGGAGAGAAGGAGAGGGAGGGAGAGGATCAGCAGTGCCAGTCTGGGCTCAGAGAGTTCAGGATGGAGTTCTCTGAGGAAGGAAGAAGCAGCCATGCGGACCACAGAGAGCAGCTCAGGGAAATGAACCCTGAAGAGCTCCTCGTCCCCTCGAGGAATGGGCGGGGACGGGGAGAGCAGGCAGGCAATGAGCCAGAGGTATTTCATTTTATTTTATTTTTGAGAAGTGTACTGGCCAAAGGAAGGGATGAAGAAAGACTGCAGCAGCTGAGGAGGGTGGTGGGTGAGGGGACCTGTTGCTGGTTATAGGTTGTGGGCAGCAGGCAGCATAGGGGGAGGTGATTAAAGGGGGGATGGGCCCAAGGACTCAGGTGGAGCCCTTTGAAAATACCAGCACATTCGGAGGAGGGACAGAGAACACAGTGAGTGATGTTTCAACCTGGTGAGAAAGGAGGCTGGTGTAGCTCAAATCTGAGAAGGTGTGGTGCAAGCCATGATTCATTCATGCAGTAGCTCACACCTGTACACTAGCAGACACAGTTCTAGACACATACACTCGTCCTGGCAGCTGCCTGTGACAGAGGGACTATTGTTTCCCCCCAATATACAGTTGGTGAAACTGGGGCACAAAGAAGTGAAGCAAATCCCCCACGCTCCCCAGCTAGCCAGGGGCAGAGCCAGGATTTGAACCCAGGCAGTGAACCTGGCTTCAAAGCCTCTCCCTCAGCCATTACCCTGGCACCCAGGCAGGAATCGAGCTTGACCACCCCCAATTCTGTGACCTTGGGAAGCTGGATTGGCCTGGAGGAATGCAGTTCCCTACTCTGCCCACCGCTCAGCAGTGCTGTGAGGGCAGGGTGGGCACGCTGTGAATGCTCGCATCTTCATCAGATGTAACTGGGGGTTCAGGAGTTTCCTCAGGAGGCGAGAGACCTGCTGAGGGCTCCAGCCTGCGTGTGGGGGACCATGAATGGGAAGAGCAGAGGGAGAGATCTGGCTGTGAGGCCCAGGGAGGGGAGCTCTTGGTTGGGCCTGGGTTTGAGGCATCACCCACTGAGGCTCAGAAGTGCTAGGAAAGGCATACAAGAAAGGGGACACCTGATTGGATCTAAGGAAGAAAGTGGGTTTTGTTATGAATTACGTTTTCTGTTCCACGCTCTGTGCAGGGCACTTCCCTAAACCCAAACCCGTGGTCGGCAAACTGCAGCTCGAGAGCCACATGCGGCACTTTGGCCCCTTGAGTGTGGCTCTTCCACAAAAGACCACGTGCGGGCGCGCACGTACAGTGCGATTGAAACTTCATGGCCCATGCGCAGAAGTCGGCATTTTGTGGAAGAGCCACACTCAAGGGGCCAAAGAGCCACATGTGGCTCGCGAGCCGCAGTTTGCCGACCACTGCCCTAAACCATCCCATTTAATCCATCTTCAAAATGTAGCTTTTGCGTAGGTATAATTATTTCCATTTCACAGGTGAGGAAGCTAAGGCTCTCAGAGGTCAGGAGACTTGCTCAAGGCCACGTAGATGGCGCGTGGCAAAGGTTGGATTTAAATCCAGATGTTTAACCCCAAAGCCCACGCCCTTTCCAGGCTCCTGTGCAGGTAGCGTGATTACAGGATTGGAGGAGAGGCTTCAGGGAAGGGTTTCTACAGAGGCTTCCCAGACGGGACTCGCTGGGGAGAGGCAGACTGTGAAGTGGGAAGATAAAACCCCCCTTTCCACTTGGAATGTGACTCTAAAGTGATGGTTCCAAAACTTGGGGTCACAGGCCTTTTGGGGAAGCTGACAAAAACTAGACTCTCACCTCAGAAATGATGTCCAAAATTATTCATGACATCAGGGGTTCACCCAAATCCCCGGACCCAGGCAGGGGCTGAGCCTGGCTCTGCCGGCCCGCACTCTGGCCAGTCCACCCGGAGCCAAGCTTCCGCTCATCTGCTTGAAGGTGTGATGACAACGAACATAGTTTGATGAATGCCTTAGCGCACGTTGTGATGTGCAGACCAGACTTCCCTTTACAACTGAAGGACTTATTCTCCCCGCCGCCGGCAGTGCTGACACCCCCATCCCTCTTCCGGAGCTGTCCTTGACTTGGAGGGGGGCACCTTGCCCAGTATGTCTCCTTCCCAAGGCAAACGGCATCAGGGAGTGACTGGGCAGCTCTAAAGGGCTCCTCCCTCCCCAGGTGCTGATCTTGAGTGCATGCTCTCCCTTGGAGTCAGCTTCTCAGAGAACCCAACCAGTGAGACCTGAACTTGCTCCTTTAACCATAACAGCAACTGGCAAGGGCCATATAGATTATAGATTATAGATTATAGATTATAGATTATAGATTATTATCCCCTTTTTATAGGTGAGAAATCTAAAATTCAGAGAGGTGACCACTTGCCCAAGGTCACAGAGCTAGCAATATTACAGTCATCTCACGGGTCTGAACCGAGTCCATCAGAAGCCAAACTCCATACTCACGATACCCCTCTTTCATCAGCAAGGGGCAGCCTGAAAAGAACAGGCCAGGAGGGGAAGACGGGGCTTGGGCCACTGAGAAATGGAGGCAAAATGCTTTGGTCCCAGAAGGGTGTTCCCTCCCCCTGCGCCCCAGCTTCATGGGCACATTCAGGTTGGACACTTTACCAAGCCACCCACAGGCTGCCTTCAGCAGGGAGGGCAGATGGAGGCCCCTGGGCTCTGACCATCCCGCAGGATGGGGAAGCGGTGCCTACAGCTCCCATCCTCACCTGAAAGGCCACCTGCTGTCCCTCAGGGAGCAGCAGACCTGGGTTGATATCCCGACTCTGCTGCTCATTGGCTGGGGCCTCTCCCAGGTCATTCCCCTCTCTGGGCCTCATTCTCTTCAGGAGGGCGTCCCAGGCTCAGTTCCCAGACCCAGGGTGAGTCAGCATTCTCTCACTCTCATTGCAACTTTGAAAACACGCCTGTTCCTCCTCTGCAGGACCTGCTTTCCAGCCACCATCTCCCCTCCCAGCTCTGTCTCCTCCCTGGACACTCCTCCACACCCACTGAGACTTGCTTCCCAGCTCACTGTCTCCCTATCCACTCCATGGCTTCATGTGGGGTGACCTCCATATCCATATAGAAGGCCCATTCAACAGGCCAGCCTCCTGGCCTGGGACCTCCTCATCTCCCCGCTGTCCACCTCCAGCTTCCTCGGGTACCCATACCCCTGGCCCACTCCCAGCTGCTGCGTCCCACAGTTCCCTTTCTCCTGGTCTATAAGGCCAGTGGCTTCACTCCCCGGCCCAGCCCGGCCTGCGTGCCTGACCACCCGAACCACTCCCATGGAGCCCTAACAGCCCGTGAGGAGAGCAGGGGCTCAGGTGTCCCTTCCCCTCAATACAGCCTTTTCTCCACATCAGAACACGCTTCCGATGGTCCCAACATAATGTCCAAACAGCACAGACTTTTGGTAACTGTTAAGAACATGGCAGAGCATGAAATCAGTTACATGTTATCTGGCTTAAGCCATGGTACATTCCATTTGTTTTGTGACAGGGCAACATGGAACATTTTGCCTCGAGGTGGAAATTATAACAAAGACAAACTTGATAGCCATCTCAGGGAGAGAGGCCTGCTGGGCCACGGGTGTCTTCCCAGCTCCTCGCCCTCACCACTGCCTACATGTAGGACCTGCTCAGCCTCTGGCTCCACCTCTGCCTTCCACACCCACCAGCAAAACCCAACCCAGCATCGCCCCACAGTCCTACCCACTCCCACAAGGCTCGAGCAGAAAGAATTACATAATCTTGCAAACTGATGCCACGAAAAATCAAGGCCTTCCACCTTAGCAGGACCTCAGCATCCCATTTTTTGATTTGTCCCCATTTCTCTCAGCAACTGTTCCTAACTTCTACCACTTGCCTCAAGCCCTCACCCACCAAGCATGGAAGACAACCTCTATGCCTTGACTTCATGACAACTGAGGCCTCCAGCGGTGAGCTGCCCCAAATGACGGGCCCCATCTTAGTGGCCTGGACTCTCTCCCGCCAGCCTCAGGGGGCTGACCCTCTCCCTGCTCATGGCCGCCTGTGTGCAGATCCCACTGTCTACTCTGTCACTGCACCTGTTCTGTCAGTTCCACCCTCTTTCTCTTATATCCTCAAGTGCTTCCTGGCTACGTCCCCAAAGCCTGTTAGTGTTCTTAAATAAGACTTCCTTAATTCTGAGTCTTTGAAAAGCTTTGCTTAATTCTGAGTCTTTGAAAAGCTTTGGTTCTTTCTTTCCTCCCCTTCCCAGCTAAGCTTTTTGAAAGTGTAATCTGAATATATATATATATATATATATATATATATATATATATATATAAACTTTAATGGGAAAAATGTTACCAATAGAATCCAGCAGGATAATAATAAAAATAATAGAATAATAGTATAAATGGCAAGGAAGTTTATTCTAGAAATTTGAACCATGTCAACATTAAGAACTCTATCAATGCAATTTATCTCATGAATAGATTAAAGGAGAACATCAAAGGATTCTTTGATAAATGCCCCAACGGTATTTGATAAAATCTGACATACATTTTTTTAAAAAACCCTCTTAGTAAACTAGGAATAGAGGGATAATTTTAAAATGGAATAAAGAATAAATCTAAGCCAGGAGCTAATGTCACGCTTAAAGATGAAACACTACCCTGAGACAGCACAAGGATGTCCTTGATTGGAGCTATCATAACATATTCTGTGGAAGTAAGTCCTAGTCGATGCAATCATAAAATAAAACAAGTGATAGAATTATTGGAAAGGAAGAGTCAAAAATCTGATGCACTCCATAAGAAAACCAAGAACCAAGTGAAAATTATTGTAACGAATAAGAGAGGTTAATAAGGTGGGTAGTTAGCCCAGCCTGTGTGGTACAGTGGTTGAGCGTTGACCCATGAACCAGGAGGTCACAGTTTGATTCCAGATCAGGGCACATGCCTGGATTGCAGGCTCAATCCCTAGTTGTGCAGGAGGCAGCCAATGAATGATTCTCTCTCATCATTGATGCTTCTCTTTCTCCCTCTCCCTGCCTCTCTCTGAAATCAATAGAAATATAGAAGAATTTATTAGAGAAATATAGAAGAATTTATTAGCCTTTCTGTATAGTGGTTAACAATCAGTTAGAAAATATAATGGGAAAAAGGATTTCATTCACAATAGCAACCAAAATAGAAAAATCAGGGGAGACTCTTAGCAAGAAGAATACAGATCTCATAAAGAAGAGCTCTCATGCTTTACTGAACAATTCAAATAACCAGAGGGCCATACTTGCTCTCAAGATAAGAAGGCTTGATAATGGAAAAACTTCCATTTCCCCAAAGTTATCTACACATTTCCCCATAATTTCAATCAAAATCTCAATTTAGTTTTTGAGTAGAAGTTGGTAAAATAAATCTAACATTAATATGGATGAAAAATGTGAGGAAATATATAAAAGAATTTGGAGAAAAAAAGACTGAGTTAGAGCATCCCCTGACGCTTGTCATATCAAATATGAACAAATATATTTTAAACCTATAGTAATTGCAGCAGTGGGAATCGGTGTCTGAGTAAAGAGACAGATCAAAGGAACAGAATAGAAAAAATCCAATAAGCATTTCTAGTCAGTGGGAGAAAGAACGTGCTACTCAAGAAACGGTGCTGGGATTTCATGAAGACTCTTCTGATTGGATTGGATTTCCTGAAACATTAAAAACGTCCACATGTCAAAGACATTATATAACAGATATTTCCAGATAAAATGATATGATGTCTGGGGTTTGCTTCAGAATACAAGGGAGAAGGTGGGAGGGATATAGATGAAACAAAATTGCTTTATGTCGATAATGGTTGAAGCTGAGAGATGGATGCCCAGAGGTTTATTCTACTCTTCTGCTTTTTAAAGAATAAATGTCTGAAATCTTCCATAATAAAAAGTTATAAACATTATACAAATTAAAAATTCAAGCTAGGGAAATACTTGCAATATGACACACAAAGATAAATATCCTTAATATACAAATTGTTCTTAGAAAGCAATACAAATTTTGACTATCCCAATAGGAAAATAAGCAAAGTTTGTGAATTGATGATTATGTATAACTAGAGGCCCGGTACACAAAAATTTGTGCACTCGGGGTTAGGGGGGTCCCTCAGCCCGGCCTGTGCCCCTTTGCAGTCTGGCACCCCTCGGGGGTGACCACTTGCTGGCTTAGGCCTGCTCCCCAGGGGATTGGGCCTAAGATGGCAATCAGACATCCCTCTGGCAGCCCGGCAGCCCTCGGGGGATGTCCACTTGCCAGCGGGAAGCAGACCTAAGCTGCAGTCAGACATCCTTAGCGCTGCTGAGGAGGCGGGAGAAGCTCCCACCACCACTGCTGTACTGGCAGCCATCAGCCTGGCTTGTGGCTGAGCAGAGCTCCCCGCTGTGAGAGCGCACTGACCACCAGAGGGCAGCTCCTGCATTGAGCATCTGCCCCCTGGTGGTCAGTGTGTGTCATAGTGACCAGTCATTCCCAGTCTTTCTGCTGTTAGGGTCAGTTTGCATATTACCCTTTTAATATATAGGATAGAGGCCTGGTGCATGGGAGGGGGCCGGCTGGTTTGCTCTGAAGGGTGTCCCAGATCAGGGTGGGGGTCCCGCTTGAGTGCCTGGCCAGCCTGGGTGAGGGGCTGATGGCTGTTTGCAGCTGGTCACACCCCCTTCAGGGTGAGGGTCCCCACTGGGGTGCCTGGCCAGTCTAGGTGAGGGGCTGAGGGCCGTTTTCAGGCTGGTAGGCGACTGAAGCTCCTAGCCTCTTTTTTTTTCTTTGTTTTTTTTTAATTCTGGGATTTATTTACCTTCTATAGCTGTCACTGGAGCTGAGAGCCGGCTCCAGCTCTGAGGCCGTGGCTGGCTGAAAGCAGATATCTGGGGTTTGTTTAGCTTCTATAATTGCAACATTGTTGCATCCGGAGCTCAGAGCTGGGCTGCGGCAGGCGGGGAACCTTGGCTTCCTCCATCACTGGAGCAAGCAAGCCTCATGTTCGCTTCAGCTGCGTGGCTGCTGGCCACCATCTTTGTTGGCAGTTAATTTGCATATCCTGCTGATTAGCCAATGGGAAGCATAGCAGAGGTATGGTTAATTACCATATTTGTCTATTATTAGATAGGATTAGAAGCCCAATGCACGAAAATTCGTGCAAGAGTAGGCTTTCCTTCCCCCAGCTGCCAGCACTGGCTTCCCTCTGACACCTGGGACCTCTGATGGCCAGTCTAATTAGCATATTATCCTTTTATTATTATAGATGACTTATAATTATGTAAATGATTAGTTACATAATCATTAAAACTATGATTATGTAAAAAGATATTCAGTTCCACTAGTAGTCAAAGAAATTAAATTTTTTTTAGAAACAAGGTTTATTTTTCAGCCTATAAGAATAGCAAAAAATTTTACAAAGTGGTAATGCTTAGAGCAAGTGAAGGTGTGGGGAAATGGGCCCTCTCATATATGGGGTGGAGGGTAACCTGTTTCAATGATTCTAGGGGTAATTTAACCATGTATAGTAGGGGCCTTTCAAACATACTTACACTATGACTCAGCAATTCAATTTTTAAAGAATTTTTTTTACATAGTCAAATAAGTTCACAAAGATATTATACATGTGTATTTATCACATTATTATTTATAACAGTGAAACATTGGAAATGCCCCAAATTGATAGCTTAAATGAATTATGATGCATTTACACACTAAAAATGATGGTGTAGCCCTAACTGGTTTGGTTCAATGGATAGAGTGTCCGCCTGCAGACTCAAGGGTCCCAGGTTCGATTCCAGTCAAGGGCATGTACCTTGGTTGCGGGCACATACCCAGTAGGGAGTGTGCAGGAGGCAGCTGAATCAATGTTTCTCTCTCATAGATGTTTCTCTCTATCCCTCTCCCTTCCTCTCTGTAAAAAAAATCAATAAAATATATTTTTAAAAAATAAATAAAAATAAAATAAAATGATGGTGTAGCCCTGCCCAGTGTGGCTCAGTTGGTTGGGCATCCTCCCATGAACCAAAAGGTTGCCGGTTTGATTCCCAGTCAGGGCACATACCCAGGTTGTGGGTTTGATCCTTGGTCAGGGTGCATGCAGGAGGCAGTTGATCAATGTTTCTCTCTTGAATTGATGTTTCTCCCTCTCCCTTCCTTTCTCTATAAAATACATTTAAAAAAACCGAAACATATCCTCACATGAGGATTAAAAAAAAAAAGATGGTGTAGATCTATATTTAATTATTGGAAAAAGATGCTGTTGAGTGAGAAAAATCAGATTTAAAAAAAGGTAGGATACAATTTCAAGAAAATGTATCAGGAAAACTATCCAGAAGAAGGCACACTAAAATATTAACAGTGTTTTTATTGATGGATGAAAATGACATCTCATTGTAATTTTAATTTGCATTCCCCTCATTATAAGTGAGGTTGAACATCTTTTCATACATGTAAGAGCAAAACATCTTTCTGTGAACTCTATTCACATCCTTTGCCTATTTTCAATTGATTATTTCATTTTTTAAAATTGATTTGTAGTGGCTCTCTACATAGAAAAAAGTAGGCATTTGTGTGCAATACATATTTGCAAATATCTTTTCACAATTTATCATTTGTTGTTTTATCTTGTTTATGTGTTTTTTCCAATGCAGATGTGTTATTTTCATATAGTTGAAAATATATTTTCTTGTTATATGGGTTCATGAACAGGGTGCTCCCTTACTCTAAGATTTTATATATACAAATATAATTTATATCTGTAAAATTTTTTATATAACTCTACATGTAATTTATATAAAGTGTATAATATATATATTTTAATGCTCCATGTTTTCTTCTAGTACTTTTATGGCTTCAGTTTAACTTTTGTGCACTTGCTCCATTAGTTTTATGTAAAGAATGAAGTAGAAATCAACTTTTCCCCCAGAATTGTCCTATTTATTGAACAATTTGTCTTTTCCCTTCTCATAGGAAAAGAAATCCATTTTCTGATACATTAAATTTCCTTTTATGACATACTAAACTTGGGCCTTTTTCTGAGCTCTTTATTCTGTTTATTGATCTGACTGAATACTCTTCAGTGCCTCTCTGTTTTAATCATGTTTTCACACAGGATAGAGCTGATCTCTTCTCATGACTTCTCTTTATAAGAAATATCTGGCTATTCCTGCATGTTTATTGTTTCATATGAACTTGAGAATAAGCTGGCCTGGTTTCAAAAATTTTTTTTATCTAGTTCTTATCTAGATATTTAAGTGTAAAACATAACTTAAGAAGAATTAATATCTTTCTAATACTTAGGGTCAACATTTTCCAATCAAAGAAGGTTTTTTGTCTCTGGTGCATTCTATTGTGTTCCTAAACAATGTTTCTATCTATTTTTTTTTATTTATTTCAGAGAGGAAGGGAGAGGGAGAGGGGGATAGAAACATCAATGATGAGGGAGAATCATTGATCGGCTGCCTCCTGCATGCCCCTTACTGGGGATCGAGTCCACAACCCTGGCATGTGTCCTGACCAGTAATCAAACAATGACTTCCTGGTTTATAGGTCAACATTCAACCACTGAGCCACGCCAGCCAGGCCTAAACAATGCTTTTAAATTCTTCATCTGGACCTTGCCCTTTATGGCTATTACAATTGGTTTTCCCATCCACTGCATTTTAAACTTCTGGTTGTTTTATCTAAGTATGCTATTAATTGCCATATTCATTTTGCATCAGCAATTCTACAGCATTCTTACTATTTGCAATTTTCCCCATTGATTCTCTTACATTTTCAAGTTATACAATCACATTGTTTTACATTAATGACAATTTTATTTCCTATTGTCTGATTTGGTGCTTCATTTCTTCCTCATATTTAATTTCTTTAGATAATATTTCCTTTAACTGCTCCTTAGTCTGCTGGGAATCCTTCTATAGTTTTATTATTACACTAGGTGATGGATTTAGTTTTAAATAAATAGAAATAGAAAAATAATCTAAACACAAATAGGTATTTCACAGAAGAAGAAATAAAAACAGCTCATCTATAATAATAAAAGTGTAATATGCTAATTAGACCAGACGTCCTTCCGACCAGAGGGAAGCCCGAGTGCCGGGTGCCTTCTGGCACCCGGAGGGAAGCCTGGGTCCCAGGTGCCGGAGGGAAGCCAGTGCCAGCAGCTGGGGGAAGGAAGGCCTACTCTTGCATGAATTTTGTGCATCGGGCCTCTAGTAAATACATAAAAAGATGCTCAAGAGCATTATTGGCCTGTCCTAAAATCCAGATTTCTGTTCTTTTGCCCTTGGTCCACAGCTTTCTCACTGGATGCTTCCTTTGGCCCATCACCCCTACTGGCCAGCACAGGCTGATGTCTCCCAAGTCTATGCTCCAGCATCTAATGTGTATATTCAACAGCTTCCTAGACACCCCACTTGGGTTTCCTACAAGCCTCTCAACTCAACATGTTCAAAACTGGACCAATCATCACCACCACCAAACCTCTGCCCATCTTAAGGAGAGGAGCCATCATCTGCCCACGGCTCCCCAGTAAAGCTTTCTCCCTCCTCCTCAGCCGCCCTTCAATCACATTAACCTTCTGAATATTTGTTTTGATTTGCTTTCCCACAACCCCACCCATTGTCCTGATTCAGGTTCTCGTATCTTCCTCTCCTGCGTTATTGAAATGGCCTCCTAAATGGATTTTTCTGACTCTTTTAGATCCAGCTTCCAGAATTATTGCTGCCAAGGTTTATTTCCAAAGCACAAATTTTGTCTGCCTTTCTCAGCTTACCCTTCCATTTTGCTGGAGAGCATTATTAATAACTTTCTTACATGGAGTGCTGCATCCTTACCTATCTGGAAAATGTCTTTGTTATGTCCTAGAGCTTGATGATAATTTGTCTGGATGTTAAAATTCTGGCTTGAAATTACGTTTCCTCTGAACTTGAAGGTCTGCATTCTAGGGTCTGGTGTTGCCATTCAGAATTCTCATGCCACTGGGGTTTACATTTTCTCTTTGAGTGTTTTTGTCCCACATATACTAGAATTTTAGGTTGACATACACTGCTATGGGTCTATTTTTATTATTTATCCTGATGGACTCAGTGAACCCCATAAGGACGTCTGTACTTCAGGGTTGAGAATTTTCCGGTATTAATTGATTTGATAGTTTCCTCCCCTCCATGTTGCCTGTTCTCTCTTTCTGGAACTCTCAGTACTCCAATGTGAACCTACCAAATAGAGTCTTTTAAAATTTCGATCATCTTTTCCATTGGTCTTGCTATTCTGCTTTCTGGGGAATTTCCTTACCTTCTTCTTCTGATTCTACTGAATGTTTATCTTCAGCCCTTTTTTAAAATGTTTTAATTTCCAAACAGCACTTTCTTGTCCTCTGGGTTTCCATTTTGGTACTGTCTCTGTGGACACTAATTAGAGATTGTGTTTGTTTTGTTTGAGTTCTTCTCTGTTCCTTTTGTCATTCCCATGTCCCCAGGGGTCTTCTTTCACACTGTTTCCCTCAGTCTCATTATGTTGGAGCCTCTCCTGGGGTGGATTACCTTTGGCTTTATCCATTCATATTTTTAAGAATAAGACAGGGAAACGTCATGTGGGAGCTGTGTGTCTGTGGATGGGGGTTTTCTCAGTGGCTGAGTTTGGCTTCGAGTTCTCAGTGGGAGCCGGTTGTTATGTCTGTTTCCTGGGACCACTCAGCTTTCCTGAGAAGAAACCATCCATTTCCTGGTCCCAGGGTAGAGCCCTGGCTGTAAATTTTTTGTTTGGTGGTAGGGGTTGACTTTTATATAAGTGAACTTTCAAATAATCTCTTCTTCTGGTCTCAGATCTCATTCTCGCCTCTGCCACACCTGGCCCGTAGGGGACCAGTTCTCAGGGCTTCTCCAGGGGCAAATGAGCTCCTTCTCTCCCACCTCCCTTCCTCTGAGCACTAAGCTGATGCTTTCTCCACTCTCTACCTGACCATTTCATACCTCCACCTGCTCTTGGTTTTCTAGACTTTTATGGAAACCTCTCATCTGCTGATGGCCTCTCCTCATCATTGTGTATTAATGTTTTCTGTTTGTTTGTGATATAATCCCCTTCCTATAAATCTAGAGGAGTGTTGGGAGAGAAGGGAGCTAGGAATATGATATGTTCACCCTGCCATTTCAGGAGACTGTTTCACCACTGGCTGATCTCTCAGGGACAATGGTTTCTCAGTCATCTCTGTGACCCCAGAGGGGGCGTAGGCCAGCAGTCTGAAGACTATCAATAAACAAATGGAACCTACTGCTCTCTCTCTGAATCCTTCATGCTTAACACAGTGCCTGCTAGGACAGGAAAGCAAAGAAGCACAAAAATCACACCACATACAGAATGGTGAGGACTCTGCAGACTTTCTGTCTAGATAAGAGAAGACTCTGTGTGTGTGCGTGTGCGTGTGAGTGTGTGTGTGTGTGTGTGTGTGTGTGTAAGGGGTGGTAGTGGGGGGGATGAAGGATATACATGGGGTTTCTGGCCACCTACAAATATCAGAGAGATCTCATGTCAAAGGACCCACACTTTTGATGTGGCCTCAGAGGATATGAATAGGACTATGAGAGGGTGAAAGATACTCAATGACAGTTTAGCTCCTTACATGCAATCACTTTCAGCCAGCTCCCTGATGATCAAACAGACTACCTGGAGAGGTAATGAGCTCCCTGCCCTGGATATGTTCAAGCAGATCCAGACACCAGCTATTAGAGTTACTGCAGAGAGAATTCAACTCACTGGTTGAAAGATTAGAGCAGATTCTTTTTTAACTTGACTATAGCTAATGTTCAATAATATCCTCTTTATTATCCTGAAATAAAATAAGAGAGTAATGCTTATAACACTTTAAAAAATACAATTCCCTAATCCTATCTAATAAAGAGGGAATATGCTAATTGACCCTTGAGCCATCCGCAAAGATGGTGGCACCCACAGCCAATAAGGAGAGAATATGCTAATTGACTGCCACACCCTCAAAGATAGCAGCACCCACAACCACAAGATGGCGGCGCCCAGTCCCCTCAGCCCCCCCAGCCGCCCAGGGCCAGCCCAAGGCTCAGGTAACCAGGGTCGGCTGAGGCTTGCTCCGCCAGCAGTGGCAGCAGTAGAGGTGTGATGGGGGCATCACCTTCCCCTGATCGCCAGGTCACCTCCCGCCCCTGAGGGCTCACAGATTGTAAGAGGGGGCAGGCCAGGCTGAGGGACCCCCCCTTCCAGTGCATGAATTTTCATGCACCAGGCCTCTAGTGGATATATAAAAATAAAGATGACGCGATTATAATATAGGAATATGTGTTTCAACATATGAATGTTCGGGCATAATAATGCATAATAGAATGAAACGGTGAGATGGTTGAATCAATGCATAGAATCCACATGCATGCAGTGGTCTGATGCAGATGGATACAGGTATGTTGTTTCAATTCTGTGGGGAGTTCTGCCTCCAGAGATGTGATTTTCCAAGCTAACACACAACTCTTAGTGAAGTTCTGAAGTACAAGTTCCCCTTGATTTATATACAGAAGCATTCCTAACAAATTCAATCCTGTTTCTATGTCAACCAGAGTTCAAAGACAATTATGAACAGGTTTCTAGTGCTTGGCAAGTATTTGAAAGCCATGGGAGATATGGGACAAGTTTTTCTGTGCAGGAACCGTCCTGCATTGCAGGACAGGCATACATGGCCTCTACCTACTAAAGGTCAGTAGTGTTCCTCTAATCATTGTGACAATCAAAGTGCCCCCACAGGTCACTGCTGCTGAACCACTGGATTAACTGGTCACTAAGGTTCTTTCCAACCCTAGGATCCTCCCAGGATCCCCAAGTGCTGGAGAGTCAGCAAGAGGATAGGCATCGGGCATTCCCCAATCTCTGGAGCCACTGGGCTGGTGGACACAGAGCAGCCACTGCTTCTGGCATCTGTGGTGGCTTCCTCTTTCCAAATAAATCCAGCTCAGCCGGGGCACCAGCAGCCCCATTTCCCCCGCCCGCATGAAGGAGGTTCATCAAATGGGTGTGATTTTCCCTGCACTTGAGCTTCCTGAGAAGGGCAGAAAAGCTTGACCCTTAAAATGATGGCATCAGTGGTGTTCTCCACTGCACCCTGGATGCCCTTCCTTCCTTGTCCTTGAGGCTAACCAACCCCCAAATCGGAAGGAAACAGCCACCTTTGTTCTCCTCACTCCTGAGC
>NW_005871121.1:108238-151963 GCF_000147115.1 Myotis lucifugus
CATTATCAAATCCTGTCTTCAGTTTTCATCCCCTAAATCCTCTGCAGCATTTTATTCCATGAACTATGCTTTTTCCTGAATGTTCTTTTTGCTTTTTCTGGGCTATTTTTTCCAGCCTGTCTTTGTTGGATCCTTCCCACTTCTTCACCCTCCCTCCCCACTTCTTCACCCTCCCTCCCCTACTTCCTTTCTCTTCCTCCAATCTCCCTTTAAGTAGTCAGGCCTCAGTGTTCTGTCTATCCCACACCTCTTCACCTTTAAATGATGTCACCTACTCCTATGGTATCAACAAGCCTTGGAGGTTGACTCCCAGACAAACAATCAGCTTCAAATTCCCTCCTTAGCCCTGGCCCCAAACGCACATCACCTCTGAGTCTGTTCAGACTTCTCTGCCTCCAGGGTTCTTCATCCCATTGAATGGTGCCACCTCCACCTAGTTGCCTAAACTGCACACCTAAAAATCATGCTAAGCTTCTCTCCCTCCCACCCCATATGCATTCTGCCCCTACATCCTGTGGCTCCTCTCTCAGAACCTTCTCCTGAAGCTGGCCCTCCTGTCCATCCCCTCTGCCATGCCCCTCATCATTAGGCCTCTTTCTAAGAGTCCCAGTTGGTCTCCATGGCCACCAGGCTCTCTCTATTCCAATTCTTGCACTTCTGCAGTTCTCTTTGAAAGACCAATCTGAGTTATGATAGTCTTCCTTGCCTTACCTAAAGCCCCCACTGGCACCTCATTTCACAGCTACAGCCGAGGCTCCTTGGAAGGGCACACAACACCCTTCCCCATCCTCCCTTCCCATCTCTACAGCAGCCATCCTGAGCCTTTGTAACCCCTGAACACACTGGCAAGATGAGTCCTTTGCTCCCCAGACAGTGAATGGCACCATTCCCTGCACTCTCTACACCAGTGGTTCTCAACCTTGGCTGCACATTAGAATCACCTGGGAATCTTTTAAAAATCCTGATTTCTGGGCCTCATCCTCCGGAAATTCTGTTTCTTTGTTACTAATGTTGTGGCCCCACCCCTAACAGAGTGACAACATGTCCTACAGGAGGTGGAGAGCTACAGGAGAGGGCAGGGAACAATTTGTTATGGGGTGGGGCCACAACATTAGTAACAAAGAAACAGAATTTCCGGAGGATGAGGCCCAGAAATCAGGATTTTAAAAAGATTCCCAGGTGATTCTAATGTGCAGCCAAGGTTGAGAACCACTGCTCTACACTTCTATAGGTGCTGGTCCTGCCCTTGGGTTCTGACAGCTATGTTCCCACCTCACCTTTAGCCTTATCGTCTTTGGGTAAGCAGTGCCTGGCGTAACGCTTGCACACAGCAGTGCTTTGTGATGATCAGTACAATGACTAAATAAGTGAATGGATGAGCAGATGGATTGACTGAAAAATTATGCCCTCAGCTGCCTCTTCATCACATCCTCCCCTAGGCCAAATGTGAATGTGCAAATGAATTACCTGGAAATCTTGTTAAAATGCAGATTCTGATTCAATAGGTCCAGGGTGGGGCCTGAGACTCTGCATTTCCAACAGGCTCCCAAGTGATCTTGAAGTCACTGGTCTGCAGACCACACGAGAAGAGCCAACGGTTTCCAAACTTTGCTGAGTATCAGAACCACCTGGGGAGCTTTACAACGTCCTGATTCCCAGGTGCACTCCATACTGCGTCAGAATGTCTGAGGGAAGGAGCCAGGAGGCAGGCTTTTCAAAGATCCCCAGATGATTCCAGTGTGCAGTAAAGTTGGGGAACCCCTACCCTATGCCGTCTCTTCATCAGCAATGATACTCAGCCCTGGGTGCTCATTAGAACCACCTGGGGAGCTTTTAACAACTACTGATGCCTGGGCCCCACCCAGATCAATTACATCAGAACCTCTGGGGTTTGGACCCACGGGTTTTAAAGCTCCTGGGTGATCCTAATAGACAGCGAAGGCTGAGAGCTGTTATTTTCAGGCTCTACCTACAAGAAGATTTGAGAAATCATGAGTGTAGGATACAGAGCAGGTGTGAAGGCAGACTCCAGGCCTGGCTCTCCAGTTATGCACAGTACAATCTTAGAGAAGTGAATTTAGCCTCATCTCTAAAATGAGATTAAGAATACACGCCCTCATGATTCCAATTTTAGTGGAGTCTTCTGGAATAGAATTAGGAAAAGTGCCCGCCCAGGAGCCTGTTCTCACCTCTCTAATGTTGGTCACCATTTGGGTCCCCACCGACCAGCTTGGCTTCAGCTTCCCATCACCGGGAGAAGTCTCCTTCATGCAGGAGCCCCCAGCTGCAGGCCCAGCCAGGGAGCAGCAGATGGTTCAGTAGCAGCCCAGGCCACCGGCGGGGAAGTCACCAGGACTTGCATTTGTAGGCAGACTGAACGGTGGAATCAAACACGGCCCCTGCCAAGCAGTCTGGCCTGCAGCCTGGATGCTGCATGGTGGGCTGGTCGGCCCTGAGCAGCGACAGGGCACACCCGCTGTTTTCTGCACACACCGCAGAGCTGCCACCTGACCCACAGCAAGGAGCCTGCAGGTTTGCACCAGACTTCTCTCTTATGAGCTGTCTCTGCAAATCTAGGCTGTGGGAAAGGCACAAAATGAACACAAAAACATAGGCTCAAGCCTGGCCTGCCAACGCCGGCTGCATGAGCTTGGATTTGGTTTCCGTGGCTGCTGTTGTTATCCTTTTCTATTGTATTAGCATCATGTATACGTATAAAAAGTCCCTGGACCAAACCGGTCCACTCCTGTCCCCGGAGGCAGCAGAAACCCAGGGCCTCGGGCTGGGGTCAGGTTCTGGGTCCTCAGTGCCAGGGAAATCTTGAGACATTTGTATTTAAAATCCTTCTGTACTTACCTGAAATTAAAATTTAACTGGGAACCCTGCAAAATTACTTGCTAGCTCAGCAGCCCTGCAGGAGGGGACGGAGGGAGTTAAAAGGAGTGGCAATGCCAGAAGCGGTTTGGCTCAGTGGATAGAGCGTCGGCCTGCGGACTCAAGGGTCCCGGGTTCGATTCCAGTCAAGAGCATGTACCTTGGTTTCGGGCACATCCCCAGTGGGGGGCGTGCAGGAGGCAGCTGATCAATGTTTCTCTCTCATTGATGTTTCTGGCTCTCTATCCCTCTCCCTTCCTCTCTGTAAAAAATCAATAAAATATATTTAAAAAAAAAAAAAAGGAGTGGCAAGTGCTCCTGTGGAAGAGGCAGGCCTGGCGCGGAGGGCCTGCTTGGCTCAGCTGGGCCTGAGCTGTGGGCTTCAGGGATCCAAGATGAGAAAATCTTACAAACTTTTGTGTCTCGTGAGCATCTTCTAGAAACTTAGCAAGCAAAGCCCAGCCAATTCCTGAGGCAGATAAACAGACATGACTCTCCCTGACCCAACAGGAACAAAAGTGACCTCCCTTCGCCTGCCCGCTAATGTCTCTACCTGCGTGGATGAAGCTTTGTATTCCAGTTAGAGTCCTCAGGGTTCACAGCATCACAGAGCAGGAAGAGCCTTCCAGGCCGGCCAGCCCCTCCGGCCACCACTGGGCAGTCCGAGCCCAGGGAAGGACAAGTGTGCCCAAAGCCACACTGGAGTAAGGAGCTGGGCTGAGATCCAGGTCTCCCACCAGCCTGGTCAGCTCAGCCCCATGCCTTGTGCCACCCTCACCATCGGAATAGAAGTGCCCATGACTTCATATGCAAATCTACTCACCGGCTCCACAATCTAGGATCAAGAGGATCCAAAGAGGTTCTCTCTGGTTACAACCCAACTAGAAGCAAAGCGGCAGAGAATCTGCCCTGAGAAGGGAAATGGCTTTCCTGGGACCTCCGGAGATGGCCAGGTTGCCTGCGGGCAGCCTACTCACTGTGCCTGCGTCAAGAGTAGCTGTGGCCTGTCAGTGTTCTCACTGACGCACAGCACAGAGGAAGCATGAGCTATGGAGTCAGGAGACCCCAGTGCAAAGCCTGACCTGATTGGTCTGAGCTAATTACCCAGCTCAGTCCCTCATGCGTGAAATGTGACTATTTCACGGGGGGTCATGAAGATGGAATGAGATCAGGCCCAGGACCTGAGGCATTGTATTATAAGGCCTAAATTTTCAAGTGCTGCCCTGACATCTTTGAATCCCAAAGGCCTAACTGTTGAGTTGCCCTGCTCTCTCTAGATATGCCCCCACCCAACTGGATAGGCTCCCCACCTGGCTAGTTCCCCTAACGGCTCCCTAATGGGGTTCACCACCCTGCCAGCCCAATAACTTATTCAATGAGCCAATCACAACCTCCCACAAGAATTGGAGGAGGGCACCCCACCCTCTTGTCACCACAGCCCCTGCTGACTCACTCTGCTCCCAGTGCAGCCCCGGAGCACAGCCCTCATGGGCCCTGCATGGCAGGTGGTGTCCTCCTCTCCTAGCCTGTGAGCGTACGTGACCTATAACTGCTACCAGTCTCATCTGTCCATTCTCAGGACTTGTATGTTTGACCACCTTGTACTATTTAGGACAAAGGAGCTCTCCTTCACCAACAGGGTGGTCAGAATAGAGGCCAGATTAGGGGTTTAATAAGATAGTGAACTCTCTCTCCTTCTACTGCGCCATGCCGCTGGGCAGGAGGGCCCACCTTGTATTCCTAAGTGGTGGTGCTGGGCTCCCACGCACAGGGAGGGGCTGAGACCTTGACAACAGAACTTAGCCAAACAGCATGTGGGGAGACAGCATTCTGGGGTCTTCTCAGGCTCTTAGGGCCAATAACCCTTTACCTCCTGACACACTTGTCTTCACTGTATCTTATCAGACTAACTACTGCCTGTGAGGGGTCATGACAGATGCTTTATATCTGTTTTCATGCTGTGCAGAGAAACTACTAGCCCAAGGTCACACAGATAGGAGGGATAGAGCTGAGTCAATCCCTGCCCCCAGCCCGCTGTCAGCACCCTGTGACCCTCTGGGAAGCAGAAGCACTGCTTGTGGGGTGTTCCCCTATGCTGAGGTGACACTTTCCCAGAATCACCCATGTGAGGGCTGCAGACTGCAAATACCGGCCCTGGGACACGAGATTGATGTCCCCGGGGAAGCTCTGCATGGGAAAGCGATCAGTGACCTTGTCCCAGGTCACTTGGATCTGTCTCAGTCCCTACTGGGCCCAGGGCTCCTGCTGATAGACAGTAAGGTGACCTGGAGGCCTCCACATGATTCCTTGCGGGCAGGAATTCCCTGAACTTCTTGGTCCTAAAAGTAAATGTTATGACTATTTCCATTTAGCTCTCCTGTCCTTTGTTTGAGGGAATGGGAACTGACAGCGAAAGCCCTTAGCTGGGGGTTATAGCTGTGTTCCTTTGGCCAGCCCAAGCTGTTCCTCACACACACTTCCCTTGGGTACCCCTTTAATAACAGTGAGTTCCTATTTCTGAGTGAGGCAGCCTGGGCTTCCATCTACAGGAAAAGTTGAGACCCTGGCCAGGAGGCAGTAAAGTTACCACTGGACCTGGGGTCAGTCTTTCCCATGCCCCAAACTACCCCGAGTCTCCCAGAAACCCAGAGACGTTTTAGGAGCCAGCTCTCCTGGCCATCTCTGAGTTTCAGATGCTAATGCAACGGTTAGGCACCCTCAGAACAAGTTGACTCTCACGCTATGGAAACAATCTCTGCTTCGGCTAATCCCCACTAAGAGGATGTAGAAAATGAGGATCATCCAGGGACTTGCTTAAGCAATCAGCACAGGGCCCAACGGAGAATTTCCCCCCTTGTGCTGGGAATGGGTGCGGAGTCAGTCCAGCTCCCTGACCCAGAGGGGTGGAACCAGAAGCTTCTCTGGCCTATGATGCCTGTGGTTAGCCAAGCACAGCCTCAGAGATCTGATCTGGGCCCTCTCCCACGACCAGGGCAATGTCATGTGCAGGCTTCCTGCATGGCGGGGCCACACATCTTCCCTGGTTCTCTTCCCCAGGTCCCAGCTCCTAACAACCAGAGAAGTCAGGCTCTACAGGGAAAACATCCCTCTATCTGCCTGACCTTGGCCAACCTTCCCTTGAGGCCACAGACAGATGTTACCCAGATGAGCACAGGAAAGCTTGGAAAGTAGCCAGGAGTGGGACCAGGCAGATGGTGGCAGCTTTGCTGCTCCCAAAGGACCAGGTTTTGGCTGCAAAGACCCTGGGGACCACTGTCCTCTGGTGGAAGGTACAGCCCCTCGCTGCTTGCGTGTTTTGCCCACACTGCCATCTCTTTACCTAAGAGTCGCACACAGCTCTGTTGTGAAAATGAATTCCTTTGGGAGAAAAGCCATTTCCTAACTCCCCTTGAGACTCATCGGAACTCTGAGGCTGTCACAGGATGAGAAGGAAGTGTCACCAGACGGTGGTGACTGTCTGTCTTTCCCTGGGAGCCTTTTCTCTCCTTTCTCTAATAGCTCAGCAGCAAGAAGAACAAAAAGCCATTTCCTGCTAACTTTTTGCATTCCTCACTCCAGGTCCCAGAGCCTCTGTAAAGAGGCGCCCTCCTCCTCAAGCCCGGACCTGCTCCAGTGCTATGAGCTCAGTGGGACAAAGACAACATCTGGTTCTGCCCTTGGGTCAGATATGACAAGTTGGTCTAATCTTGGCGGCCTGAGAGAAGAGGCTATCTAGGGAGGGAGAGTGTTCTGATTCCCAGGGAGGGAGAGGGTCCATGGTCTCCAGCTTGCCAAAGGTCTCTGAAACAAAGTAGGGCAGGATGGTCCCACCCTTGTCCACGCCTGAATCAGCTTGGATATCACACAGACCCTTTCTGTTCTTCCTGGAGGAGCTGGGATGACAGTAAAGAGACTCCTGAGCTAAGTGGGCAGAGATATCTGGACCATATTCCAGCATCATCCCTGGTGCTCTCATCTGCTAACGGAACCCAGGAGTGGAGAGAGCCACAGATAGACCGGCTATGCCCTAGAGTCCACTTGGGGTGGGCAAAGTGGGGGCTCTCTCAGAGGTTTCTGGGTGATCACAGTCCAGTGAGTTACCATAAAAATTAATCTGAGGGCCTCTTGGGAAGTCCACAGCACAACTCTGGTGAGAACTCATGCAGACATCACCCCATCCAGAGCCCAGAAAGCCATGACATTAGCTGAACTCTCTGACTGCTGAGGGAGGTGGAGAGGTGGGCAGGATTCATCCAGGTGAGGCCTGGATTTAAGAAAAGAGGAAAGGACAGCCTTTGAGAATGTCTGGAAGAGGATGTCAAGGGCCACTCATTTTGTTTTGGAATCCAGAAAATTCTGGATCCCACTAGTGCCTTCTGAAGGCTGGCTTGCCTTTGGGGGAAGGGATAGGGCTTTATTTACAATTATTTTAATAAAATGAGGTGAGAAAGGAGATCTTATAGCAGGAATTAGCACCCTCTCTTTAGAGTCACCCCTTGAGGGAAGCCGGGCCCAAGGAGGCGATGCCTGCTATTCCTATTCAGCTTCAGAGATTTCATAGGTTGGGGTTTTTTTGCCCCTTCGGGCTCCAGGCCACCCGACAGAAATTCTGGATGGGAAGGCAAGGACCACAGTGTGTGTGTGTGTGTGTGTGTGTGTGTGTGTGTGTGTGTGTGTGTGTTGGGGTGGGGGTGGGGAGGGTCTGGGTCAAGTTCAGGAGTTAGAAGCCAGAAGCCCGGCCAGGAGGCGCAGGGCTGGCATGGAGCTGTCCAGACCCTAGTGCTGAAGAGGAAGAAGGACAGGAAGAAGGACAGCGGAGCAGGTGGAGAGCAATCAGTGGAGTTCGAGCCTTTGCCCGGGGTGAGAGGGGGCGGATGGAAAGGGATTCCCTTCCCTTGAAGTTCCAGGGAGGGAAGGGCACAGGTGAGTTGGGGCGAGAAGGCAGGTTGAGGTTTTGAGAAGTGTGCAGCCGCCCGAAGCTGCGGCGAGTGTGGTGAAAGCGGGCCACCACCCAGCAGGGGGAGGTTGCAATCTGGGCCAGCTGTGGGAGAGGAACAGGGAAAAGACCCCGGACCTGGGCTAGGACCCCAGCTACAGGTCAAGGAGGGGTATGGTGCGCGTGGTGTTCTCACCCCTACAGCAGACTTCCGTGAGTCCACACATGCACACCCATGGACACACACACGGGGTAAGCTCCCAGAACAGGCACACACCAAACACATGCAAATAGTCCCATACACGCACTCTGCACACAGGCGCTGGTTCCCCCTCCAGGTTGCTGAGGCTCCCACTCCAGGCCTGCACGGCCAGTCAGGCCTGGCGTCCCTCCCATTTAGCTTCCCGGCCTCAGATGGCACCTCCAAAGGAGGCACAGCCGGTGGGAAGCCCCAGCTCAAGGCTGAGACCCGCGAAGGTTCTGGAGAGGAGCAGACAGGCAGCTCCTACTCTCAGAAAAGATGGGAGGGGGGGAGGCAGAGGGGATAGATCTCAGATACCGTTTCTCCTTCACCCAAACTCCCAGTGATGGTGCCAGAATATGAAAGGAGAGTGGAGAGGAGTGAGTGTGTCTCCTTCCCCCATGCTGGGGACACCCTGAGGACCTAAGCGTACCTGTGCGTGGAAGGCCCCGCGAGGAGCCCATCTCAGCGAGTCCGGACCTGTTGGCTCCTCTGGCTTCCCCTGGATAAAGGTGGGAGTGGGGGGTCGCCCCGCTTGTCCTCCACTCCGCCTCATGGCCGTGGGCTACAGAGAAACTCCGTCCCGGGAGGCGGCAAGTTACCTGGGTTCGGGCTCTAGGAGGGGTGTCCTCTGGTCCCCGGGCCTTGCCGGGGTTCCAGCGCCCCTGTGCCCGCCGCCCCCGGCACCTCGCCCGCCCTCCCGCCAGTAGACTGCGCCGAGCCTGAAAGCCCGAGCCCGCCCGCCCTCCCGGAGAGTCTGCTGCTGACCTGCATTGACGTCATTGCGTCATTAGGTTTCCCCTGGAAACACTGGCGCGCCCAAAATAGTAACACATTAATTCAGGCCGGGGGAGCAGGGAGAGACTGTTTGTAACCCTGCAGCTAACTCGGCGCGCAAGCCCGTGCGCAGCGGCCCCCGCCCCTTCCGAGGGCAGAGTGGATTTCGCTCGCCTACTATTTTGAGAACAAAGGAAGGCAAAATATAGAACCCGGGGAGAGAGTGCGGGGGACGCCGAGACCCTCGCGCCACACACACACACACACACACACACACACACACACACACACTCTATGCACATCCTCGGGCAGACGTTCCCTGTATTTGGGCTCTTTCAGATCCCCAGGGCACACGGGCAGGTCCAGGTCAGGCCCTCCTGCTCTGCTGGAGTTGAAGGACAAACTCCCCCACACCCTACCCCGCCCCCTCCGACCCCTCACGGCAGACGGGCTGGGCGCCTTCCCTCCACGCGCCTACCCTCCCCTCCCCCCCACAGCCCTAGCGGGAAGGGCTCTTCTCCCAGGCGGCAGGCGCCAGCTCCCCGGGCTATCTCTTGTTGGGGGGGAAGCCCTGCAGGGGTGCAGCCAGCCGGCGGCTGTCCCGAGCTGGGGGTGGGGGTGGGGTGGGGGTGAGGGCGGGCAGGTCACACTTCCCCGCCGACTCTCTGATGCAGCCACAGGCTCCAGAGCGGTTTGGGCTGGGGAGTGGCCGCCTTTTCGGAGCTCCACCTCGCTCCCGCTCTCCCTGGACACTGCACGCAGAAAGGAGACGTTGCTGGGGCGAAAGCACCGGCTTCGGAGCCTCTTTACTAACTCGCCCTCGCTAGACTGAGCCCTTCACTCAGCCTCTCCGAACGTGAGGGCAGCGCTCCGCTGGGCCAAAATAGCAAGCGCTTAGCCTTGGGCTGTCCGCGGAGGCGGGGACGTGGCCCACGGAACTCCGAGGGCGGAGAGGGATGCTGTGCAGGCTGGGCGAGCTGGCTCCACAGGGTCCTGCGCCCACGGGAGTGTAAGTGCGGGGAGCTGGGAGGGTCATTTGAAAGGGATCGGCCTTCCCCTTCCTTCCAGAGGCCGCTCAGGAGGCCAGCGAAGTCTCTCCTGCTTCATTCCACCCTGGGCTGGTCTCCCCTTTGCTCTCTCAGGCCAGGGAGGGGGCGTGCCTGGGATGTGGGAACATGCCTCCTTGTGCTGTGCAGAGCTCTCACCCTGCACCCACTCCGGCAGCAAGGGGGAAGGACGGCCCACACACAGCGCTCGGATCACAAGTATCCTCTTGGCTCTTGTTCCTGTTGACCACAGAGGTGATGAACAGCAACCACGCCATACCCATGACGCAGGACCCAGGTCAAGGAGCCCTTTTGGAGAGGACGGGCTTGGCCTTGCCCCTTGCGAGCTGTGGGTTCTCCCTCGGCCTGTGCTTTTCCCTCCCTGAACCGAGCCCCGGTGGACTCATCTGCGAAACCAGGTCATGGAGCCCGCTCCAGCCGCTGTTGTGAAAATGACAAGAACTGGTACCTAGAACGTGTTGGAGAAATGACATGCCCTAGGCCTGCTCCTGCCCGCCGTGGGTAGTTCTCTCAGCAGTGAGTGAACCCACACTTTGCAATATATACACACTCCCTAGTGACATCGTTGGGGAAAGCTGGTCAGGGACGCTGAAACAGTGATATAGAATGCCCCAGCCCCAAAGGGGTGGCATCTGTGCTCTTCCTCCACATCATCAGCCTCTGATTTAATGCTTTCAGATTCAAGTTCAAGTGGTGGGTGGCGAGGGCCTGGGTCTGCCTCCTCCTCTGTGGGCTTATTTCCCGGCACCAAGGCTTTATGACCTGGGCTCCCCTCACCCACAGCTCCTGTCCTACTGAGCTGCAGCCATCATCTACCTGTCTGTCTCCTCTCTGGACCATGGCAGGGACCAGGTGGCACTCTGTTCTACCAGTGACTTGGCACAATGCCTGGCCTAACAGCTGACATTAATTGTTGGTAAACCAAAGACTGATAGTCCCTCTTATGGTAACCTCGGCCCCAGCTCCACTATTTCCACTTACCTCTCCATGCCACTGTGCAAGCAGGCCCCCGGTCCTGGGCCAAATGCTGACTCATCCACACAGGCCTCTCCGATTCCCAGGAGGATGAGCTCTCCCATCCTTAGTCCCAGTGAAACGGGGTTCTTGGACTGGAACATGCAGTGTTCCCCTGGGCAGGATGGTTTCCGGGCTCTTTGTCTGGTGGAGTTGAAGAATGAATCCACAGACAGAAGATGGTATAGCAAAGGTGGAAATTTATTGAAAAACAAGTACAGATTCCCAAGTGGGACAGACTCCCACATGGGGAGGGGGAAAGGGTCCCACAAAACTAACTCCCATGTGGGGAGGGGAAGAGTCCCACTGAGTTCCTTTCCCCTACTGTTTACAAAGGCTGTAGATCTTTATGCCTTGATATCCCCTCTGATTGGTCACTATTCCCTTGGACTGGTTACTATAGTAACTCCTGAGCTCAAAGGTCTCCCCCCCTCCCCTTATTGTTTTCCTATTCCCCCTGGGCTTTCTTCTTCTACTTCTGGATGAAGGGCTTCCTTCCCTTTATTTTGTAAATATAGACCTTCTTCTGTTTCCAGCTCCCTCATTCTATGGAAATGTACCCGTTGTAGCTTTTCAGCTCCCCTATTCTATGGAAATATACCTTCTGCTGCTCTGCAGCCCTGTGTTTCTTCCATGGTCCCCTTAATTTCTAAAAGTTCCTAAACCTGTCTTTTTCACCCCCCAAAATTCCTGTTTCACCAGGGTCACCTGGAAGAGCTTTCACGGTGTCGATCACATTCCGTCCTGAATTGCTGCTCTCTGTGTAAGGTGTGCATCTCCCTGCTGAGTTGTGACTTCTCAGAGCTGGAACTGGGTCTTGCCCATCTCCATGTGCCCCACATAGCTCAGCTGTGCCCAGCCCGGCACATAACAGATGTCAGGAGATGTTTCCTGAACTGAACTCTGTAGGTCTGCTCACCATTTCTCAGCTGAGGGCCTGGCGTGGATGCACCGTGGTGCTGATGGTGCTATCTCTGCAGACCTGGGCTAAGAGAGAGACCTCAGCAATGTCAGTCTAGAGATCCCCACGCCACCCAGCCCCCAGGAGGGAAGCCCTAGGAAAGCACCCTTCCTATTTTTTTCTACTCTGGAGGAAAGTGCAGAGTGTGCCTGGCAGTCTGGGAGGATAAGGGGGATGTAAAGGAAGGAAGAGACCCATTAGGGCCAAAGACAGAATCTGCCCAATCAGCTGTTTGGCAGGAAAGTCAGCATCTTACAATTACAGAACAGGCCCTAGTCTCATCCTGGCCCACAGCAGCGTCTGTCACTCAGTGAACAATGATAAACTGGAGCCTCAGAGTGAGGCAGGACTCTGCCCAGCCAGTGAAAGTGTCAGCCACTAAGCCCCTCCACACACACGAAGACCTGTGACTCCTACCTCAGCCCCATCCTGGCGGCATTGCTTCCCCAGACCATCTCAGCTATGCATCCCAGGCAGGTTAGCACATCTGTGTCAGCCTGGGAGTCCCCAGGGGCCTGCCGGATCCCCTGTCCTCAAAGTGGGGAGTGGAGTTCTCTGTTCAGGGAGGGATGGAAGCACCCCACTCTGCTCTCCATGAGTGTGTTTTGCTGCCGTTACAGGTACCATCACCTGCATCATCAGCTTGCCAACCTCCAGATCTGCACAGCCTCGGGAAACCAGCTGTGTTGTGAGGAGATGCATGGGAACAAGGTAGGAAAGAGTTTCTGGGCATGTTCATATGGACATAGAATGAAGGGGGCCTGGAAGGCTTTTGGGGGCCCAGGGGCTCTGTGGACTGCCCGAGCTGTCTTGCAGCCATGAGACAGCAGGAGCTGCAAGGTCCCAGGTTGGGGTGCTGCCTCGAAGGGTGCTCAGTAACTCACTTGTCACTGCTTCTGTTTGGCTTTTCCCCCCACAGCTTCAGTTCAAATGACTAAGAAAGGCAGAATCTGTTGACCCAGCTCAGTACCAGGGTTCCTGGTTAGTCAGAGCCTCTGACCCAGGCCACCTGTTAATCCAGAGGTCTACAACCCTTGCTCAGACTTCCCCCACTGGCCCAGTCAGCTGGGCTGGAGTAGGACCCAGTTGGGGTGGGAAGTTGCCTGAAGGGAAGTGGTCCTGGCTCCCCTCAGCAGAGCTGTAGGAAGGGCAAGTTCCTTGGGAAGATTCCTTTCATGTGTTGAAGAATCTTCATGAGACAGCTCGGGCAGTCCACAGAGCCCCTGGGCCCCCAAAAGCCTGGACTGGCTCATCCAATAAAATCAGACTCTGGAATAGACTTTGACCTCTCCCTTCACCCCCAGCCTGGGAAGATCAGGATGCTGTTGATCATGTGGGCATCAGGTTTCATTACTGAACTGATTTTCACCCCAGGCCTCCCATGAGGCCTAGAAGGCAGTGGCTGACCTCACTGTGTGATGCTGAAGGTGATGGCACCAGAAAGGCAGTGAATGAAGGAGGAGCCTGCCAGACTGTCTCCCTCGTGGCTCCCCTGTGTCCCACTCAGTCCCACTTAGTTTGCAAGACCTGGGACCTCCTGCTAAACACAGATAGGCCAGGAGGATAGCCCCCCTGACACACCCACTGGAGGTAGTGTTCTGAGCCCTGCAAAGGAAAAGTGACTAACCTGGCAACAGAGTCAAGAAGAAAGAGCCCTGAGCTGGGAATGAGGACAACTGGCCCCTAATCCCAGCACTACCATTACGTCACCACCAACTCAAAACAACGGGCACCTTCCGTTTTTACCATCTGCTTCCTATAACGATGGAATGGTACAATAAGACAGGCGTGTCAGCCCAGGCATGGAGACATGGCAACACCTGTGACTTCAGTGGAAATTGGCTCACCCAATAGGAGTCTCATTACCCTAGAAACTGTTATGCCCAGATTTCAAGATCCCCAAGAAACCACATCAGGGAGCCAGCCAATCCGATGCAAAAGCATAAGAATCTGTATTTCAAGCTAGCTTGAGCTCCCCGTCCACCAGACTCACCGACACAACGGCAAGCCAAGTGGCTGAGAGACAGAACCCCGCCTAGAGACGGGTTTTTTTTTTTCTTTTTTTTTTTTTTGTCTAAATATATTTATTGATTTTTACAGAGAGGAAGGGAGAGAGAGAGAGAGTCAGAAACATCGATGAGAGAGAAACATCGATCAGCCGCCTCCTGCACATCCCCCACCGGGGATGTGCCCGCAACCCAGGTACATGCCCCTGACCGGAATCGAACCTGGGACCCTTCAGTCCGAAGGCCGACGCTCTATCACCTGAGCCAAACCGGTTTCGGCTAGAGACGGGTTTTATAGCGGGGGTTGGAGTAAGGGGAGGAGAAAGACTGTGCTCTGCCGATTGGCCAGGAGCAAGTCGGTGTCTTGTTCCTGGGTGTGGCTAGCAGAGTCTTAGACTTCCAGGAAGAAGCTCCTTGCCAAGCACGTGGCCAAGGTAAGATGGAGGACGTAACCCTTACCCTAGGGCAAGATGGAGGACCTAGCCCTCGCCCTTTCAGAAACTGGGGCTATAGGTGGGCAGGTGGCAGAGTGGACTGCTTTCTGGAGATTTGACCTCCGGCTGTCTGGGCCTCTGGTGGCTATAGGCCTTTTCCTCCCCAACAGGCCCTTCATCCTACACCTTCTTAGCCTCTCTTGTACCAAGCAGCCTCCTGTACCAAGCAAGGGTGCCACAGCCCACTAAGTCCTTCCCAACTACACAGGTAAAGATCCATTCATTTAGTCATTCAACAAACTCAATCGGTCCAGAGACACTTTTGCTCAAATTGTTGACCACAAAATTTTATCCCAGGCCTTGCCCTGTCTTTGCTCTCAACATTTCCCAGGCTGTGAGTCCAACCTGTCTTCTGCAGGTACCATCACCTCCATCGTCAGCTTGCCAACCTGCAGATCTGCATCTGAGAGTCCTCATCCACATTCCTCTTCTCCACTGCAATGGTGGCCCACACCCTCCTGGCTTCCAATCCCTGGAGCACTGAGCCAAGGTTATGACTTCACAGGACCCCAAGTTCACATCTTTTTCCTGATCAAGGCACAGTTGTGCTTTTTGCTCTTTTGGACAGAGGTGGAGGTAGCTGAGCAGCAAATGATTAAATTTGGAAAACCTGCCAAGGATCCAGTGGCATAAAGCCAAGAGATAGAGTCCAACTAAGAGACATGATAGGTGCCAACTCAGCTGGACAAGTTTTGCAAAAACATTCAGAAAAGGGAGCACTCAGACTGGAAAGACTGGCCAGCTCCATGAAAGGAGGTGACACTCGAACGGAACCCCAGAAGAGAGTAGCACCTAGAGTGGGGAGGGGGAATGAGAAGAAGACAGGTAGGTGGGAGCAGCTGTATAAAGCAGTGAGTCTCAACCCCGGCTATGCCTTAGAATCACTTTGGGATAAACCTGGGTTTAACCTAAAGATGATATAAAGATACTCAGGTCCACTCCCGAGAAACTCAGATTCCATTGGTCTAGGGGCCAGTGGTCGGCAAACTCATTAGTCAACAGAGCCAAATATCAACAGTACAACGATTGAAATTTCTTTTGAGAGCCAAATTTTTTAAACTTAAACTATATAGGTAGGTACATTGTTATTAACTTAATTAGGGTACTCCTAAGGCTTAGGAAGAGCCACACTCAAGGGGTCAAAGAGTCGCATGTGGCTCTCGAGCCGCAGTTTGCCAACCATGGGTCTAGGGGCCCTAGACTCTAGGGCAGTGGTTCCCAAAGTGGGGCACACACCCCACAGGAGGGCAATTCGAGAATGAGTTATTAACAGTGAATATTTTGCATTTCTTATGGTTCTAGGAGCCTCATATACAGTATAGAAATATCGATTGTGACATATTTTGCATTTCAGTTCTCTATTATGTTTTGAAACTTTATTTGCTATTTTTTCATATGACTTCATATTATTATTTTTTAAAACAATTTCTTACTGCTTTCTTTCTCTACTCCAACTGTCCTTTCATTCTTTTATTTTTCTCTTTCATGGATACCATGTTCTTTGGAAACATGTCTAGACCAAGTTAATGGCCTTTTAGGCTTCCTCCACATGACTAAGAGTTCACTTTCTGAATAATAAGAATTATATGTCACGCGTGGGGGGGGCATCAGGATTTTAGAGATGCTTAGGTGGGGCATGGTCAAAAAAAGGTTGGGAATCACTGGTCTAGGGTGAGAATCAGGCACTTTATATTTTTAAAATGTTCATCTGTACTTGGTGATTTATTGACAATTAGTTATGTGCCATGCCATCAGAAGTTATTTTTAATTTGTAATAATCTGTAATATAGTTCAAGGGCCTACACAGCAGTAGTTTAGAAGGAAGCCCTCTGTGTTGGAACCTGGCTCCCCATTCACTAGTCATCTGACTGAAAATGATACCCTGAACTTCCATGTTTCTTGGTGACAATGACGGTACTTACATCACACAAGGTTGCTTTGTGGCTCACAGGAGATAATGCCTTTGTGTATTGAGCACGAACAGGCTCGGCACTGGTCATGTTCAATGGCTCCCGATGATTCTAATGTGCAGGCAGGGTGAGGCTCTCTGGCATAAAGAGGACAAAATGGGCTGTGAGGGGGACTCTCCTGGAGGCTGGAAAGGTTGGGGCTTCCTTATGGAACCGTTCAGTGATGGTGCAATGTTGGGGCTTGATCCTACTAGGCACAACAGGATCCCAGGTTTGGAGTTTGACATGATGAATGTGATACCTGGGGATCCGGGGGTTGGGTATTCTTGATTGGAGGGTGGGAGATGGAGTCAAGAGACTAGTCTGGGATCAGAACAGGTAGTGGAAATTGAAAAGAGGGGATGAGTGTGAAGTGAAGTGCAAAGGAAGAATCAACATGATTTAGGACCTTGGTGGATGTAAGAGCTTAGAGGGATTACGGGAAGAAAAATAAATTTAAGCTTTCAAGTCTAGTGGGACCAAGGAACTAACCCCTGTTTGGGTTAGGATTATATTTAACTCTGAGTACCAGGCAGGACAAATCAATAATGGCTTAAACAAAATAGAAGTTTATTTTCTACCAGTTGAAAGTCCAGAGGTATGAAGTTCAAAGCTGGGATGGCAGCTCTGCTCCGTGGAGTCCTTGGAGAACCAGGCTCCTGGTAGCTCACTCCTCTGCCATCCTGGAACGCGGTCTTTATTCTCAGCTGGTGACCCTTGCGTTCCAACATCCATACGGAGAAAGGAATGAAGAACTGGAAAAAGACAAGAGCCGCGAGCTCCTGAAGGAGGTTCCTTGTGGCTGCCACTCATCACGCTCACTTATACTCCATTGTCCAGAAATTAGTCTCATTGCCACGCCTATTTGCAAGGAAACTAAGAAGTGTGGCCTTTATTGTCTAAGAGGCCTTGTACTCAGCTAAAATTTCTACAATACTTTCTATGGTAGAAGTGGGTGGTGTTTGCAGGAAGCTGCCTGTTGTCTTCACTATCAGAGAAATGCAAAAAAGGATCCTGGAATGCTGGTGAACCTTGAACCCGTGGCAAGGGCCAGAGCTATGCACCGATTGTCTGGTCCAGACAATAGGGGCTCAAGTTATTTCCTGATCAAATAGTCTCAGAGTAAATCCTTCTAATATTTACTGACCTTTAAGATAGTCTGTCTGTTACCGCAATTACCTGCCAGACAAGAGCTAGATGTGTATCCAAAATTGAATAAAAGGCTGGCGAGGCCTGGGCACCAGTGGAAGTCCTTTCTCTTGCATTGGGCTTGCCCGCCTGGCCCCCAATATTTCCAAATTATTATTTCTTGTCTCGTCTCTTTCATTTGTGTGCGGCCCCTCCTCCAGATCCTGAACCCCGAACCACGCGGGACGTGGGGAGCATTCACAGGTATTTCTGTAAACGAAGAGGAATTCGGATACTTGGGGGAAGCGAACAGTCTCTGCCATTGCTCCATTTCCTGAAAGGGTGACGTTGAAACATGGAGCCAGTTTGGGAAAACATTTGTTTTGGGGTATGTTGAGTTTGAAATGGGACAGTGGGGTACAGACTTACAGGCTGTGGTAGGCAGACTTCTAAGGTGCCCAAGATTTCTGACCCTCTGGTGTACACACCTTATATAAACTCCCCGTGGAAGGGACTTGTGACTATGATGGAAGCTTTCAAGAGAAAATTTCAAGTGGCGTGAAGTCAAACTCTGGGAACGAAAGAAGGAAATGGCTGATGAGAAAGGGGAGGCGTTGTCAGCACTGAAAGGCCTTGGTTAGTACATCCCACAAAGTCCTCCCCGAACTGGCCACGGTCTCCCTCTCCAGAATCTTCTATCAACCTCTTCCTTTCAAGCCATTTCAGAGGATGACTGGCTCTCAGGCTTCTGGCTGGAGAGACTAGGTGGACACGATAGAAAACACTGGCAAAAACAATGATTTGAGGAGAAAGACAAGAAGTTAGTTTGAGGTGTTCATGAGAATACCAAATGGAGAGATCCCAGAAACAGTTGGAACATTCAGAGAGATGGGAAGAGACAAATGCTGATGGCCTTAAAGGATCATTTCCCTCTTCTTTTCTTTCTTTCTTTCTTTCTTTTTTATTTATTTATTTATTTTTGTAAATTAGCAGTTTGTTGCTCAGTGGGTCTGAATCAGCTCATGGGAAGAATGGCTCAGCCCAGCGCTGAGCTTGAGGTGCCCTTCCTTGCCCGGGGAGCTGCCACGCTGCAGGCTGCACGGATCTGCCTGTCCTCCCCGTCTCTAAAAATAGGTAGTTAAGAGAACAGGGTCCCTCTGACCAAATGGTTCCAGGCTCATTTTTAGTTGTCGCCATCAATATCTGTGAAGCAGATTCTAGGAAAAAGACTAAAAAAGCGATCTTTATTTAGCTTGGGGAAGAGAAGGAGGGAAAGCAGTGATGTTGCTAGGAATAAATTGCTGCTTTTATATTTTTGTCTTCAAGGAGGCCAGAGGAGGTGGACTTGGGACACAGTTACAGAATTGATTCTTAAGGGGGTAGGGAATGGGGATTTTTGTCCTCCCCCCCCCCCAAGGGACATTTGGTTATCATAACTGGGAGCGGGGGGGACAGTGCTCCTGGCATCTAGTGGGTAAAGCCACAGATGGTGCTCAACATCCCCCAGTACACAGGGCAGCCCCTACCCCCCAAAAGGAAGTGTCTGGCCTCAAATGCCAATAGTGCCAGGTTGAGAAATTCTGAATTAGAGGAATTTTAGCTACTTGTTCCTTTTGAAGCACAAAACAAATAGTCACTCAGTCCACCCTAAGGAAAAGAGTACCTTATTTGCTTGTTGCTTAAAGATATATATGCTTGGGAACTGGGATTAGAACAGGACAACTGTCAGGGACCACATAATGTCTTCGTTTCATCTGCTTACCTGCTCTCACCTCCTCTCACTGCTGATTGCTCAACACTTTAAAAATTCCAAGAGAGGCCACCTGGTAGACTTAGCCAATCACCACTGCTCCTTCAGAGACTCCACACAAGGCCACCTTCCTGGGCTCTGGGCAGCCTATGGATGGAGAATACCTTTGGTCAGTGGTTCACCCCCCGCCCCCCAATCAATTAGAGGCCATTCGTACACAAGGAACAATCTAGACTTCTTCCCTGAATAGGAGATGTGAGCAGGCCAGTATGAGTCAGAAGAAGATACTGAAATTGAACACACCATGACCAGCGTTTCTATGGGTTTTTCTGGCCCACTGCTATTTTTTTCTTGGTGTAGCAAAAATAGGGGATGGATACAGAGCTATGGGTTTCCTTTTTACTCCAAAGCTGTGCTGTCCAAAATGGTAGCCACTAGCCATATGTGGCTGTTCAAATTTAAAGAATTTAAAATAAAAATAAAAATCCAGAGCTTCGGTTGTGTTAGCCACGTTTCAAGTGTTTGGTAGCCACATGTGGCTGATGGCTACCATATTGGGCAGCACAAATATAGAGCGTGTCTGCCATTGCAGGAAGTTCTCGTGGACAGCACCGCCCCAAAGGAAGATTCTGGCTAAAGTGGAAAGGTTGGCTATAAATGGAAAACACATTTTAGGGTCAGGCCCTAAAAGGAAATCTGAGTCGTTTTTTTATGGATTCACCGTTCTGACTGCTAGGTATGCGTGAAGTACTGCGTGAATCACTGTGTGAACACTTCGGTGCCGCTGTGCCTGCTGTGGAGTTCATGCCTCGGTTTGGTATGTCCCCC
Source organism: Myotis lucifugus (assembly GCF_000147115.1). Taxonomy (NCBI): domain Eukaryota; kingdom Metazoa; phylum Chordata; class Mammalia; order Chiroptera; family Vespertilionidae; genus Myotis; species Myotis lucifugus. The sequence continues at coordinate 128,264 of NW_005871121.1, forward strand.
AGGGTTATATGCCTCTGCTCACTGAAGCAAGAGCTTGGAGAATAAGTTCACCTGAGGAGGATTGCTGAAACTCACCCAATTGGAAAGGTGCTGTAAATGTTTAAGAGTAAAGAAGGGTTGAAGTGCTCTGAATGGTGCATAATCAGCTTTTCAAACACCATGACAATAGATGACAGAAATTTACAGCCCAGGTGAACAAGCAAGTGCGACCAGAGCTGTTCTGCTCACTGACACGCCTTTAGGAGGCTCTGAGGTCTTTTTTTTTTTTCAGCTCTGATTTTTCTTGTCCTTTCCTCTCCTACCCTGGTCTTATTTTGCCTCTAAAGAGAACAAATTGTCTTCACCCCCATGTGGCTGCCATTGCTGCTGTTCATCAAATACTCCAACCCCCTGTCTTCTAGCCACAGGATAGGCTTGCACTTCCTGCCCATCGTGACTGGGGACTGAGCCCATGCGATGGTTCTGGCTGGTGAGGGGAAGTGCTCTGTGTACTTTTCCATCAGAGCATTGGAGCTCTCTTTCTGGCACAGCAACCGGCAACCTTCAAGTTGGCAGCTGCTCCCCCATCCTAGATCCCTGAGTTCCATGGTTCCTGTCAACCCATGATGGGGTGTAAGGTGAGCAGGACAGAACCCTGTGCTGTTCTCAGACACTTGGATTGGGGGATTTTGTTATTGATAACCTAGTCAATCCGGCCTGGTCACTGTGCCTTTCATGTAGTCAGCCCTCCAGCCTGTGTATGACATCTCAGTTTGCTGTGGTCATTAGCTGAGGTTACTTAGAAAAAGAAGTGATCTCAGAGGGAAGACAGAGGAGGAGGAGGGTGAGTGGGCTGGGAAGTAATCAACTAAAAACCTTGTATGCATATATGCATGGCCCTAGGCCACAGACACTGGGGCGGTAAGGGCCTAGAGGGGGAGGCTCAATGGGGGAAAAAGGGGGACATATGTAATAAAAATAAATAAATAAACACTGTAAAGAGATATGCCTTTCTCCTCCGGACTGTGACTAATACAACAAAAAAAATAATAAATCGTCCCCATAGTTAATAAAAAAAAAGAAGTGAGTTGAAAATGTTTATATGTGTACTAATCACCAAACTAATCACCCGTGTTTACAGGACTTTTCTTTTTACAGATTAGGCTTCTTTCGAGTGGCAGAGGGGCCTTCTCCCTCACCTGCTGAAAAAGGAAGACATTTCTTGCTTAAACTGGTTAAATGCCAGCAGTCTCCTTGCAGAATGACCTTAGGTTAACAACTTCTTTGGAAAAGAAACTCATCGCGGTTAATAACAGCAATAGGCCCAAGAGGAGAATAAAACACTGAGGGGAGTTCATGGGAATGATCTCAACTCAGGAGACGGAAGTCACCTTACAAGGGACTTGGACACACAGCTCCTGGAACAAGAAAGGCCTCACGTTCATTCATTCACTCATTAGCGAATAATCATTGAGCATCTAATATGTGCCTGCCCAGGTGAAGCTTATTTCCTGGTGGGGGTGATAGGAAATAAACAAGTAGACGACAGCGCAATGAAGGAAATAAACAGGAATGAGATGGAGTGGACAGGTGATCCTTGAGCTGAGACCTGGAGGAAAAGGAGTCAGTCATGCAAAGAGCAGAAGAGCATCCAGAGAAAGGGCAGTTCCAGGACCAAAGGAGGAAAGGGCTTCACATACACGATAGCCTGCAGGGGAGGGGGACCCAAGGCAGTGTCACTGGGGTGTGATGACCGTGAGAGATGAGTCAGAGAGGCGGGCAGGGGCCTTCGGGCCAGAGTAAGGACTTGGGATTCATTCTGAAAGGACAAGGGAGGCATGAGGAGACTGGAAAGGGGATGGTGTTGGCAAAGTTTTTCTGTGAAGCCCTGAAAGTCAGTTAATATTTTCTACTCTGTGGGCCATGTAATCTCTGTTGCAACTATTCAGCTCTGTGAAAGCGGCCACAGACAATACCTAGATGAACGAGCATGGCTGCATTCCAATAAAACTACTTACGGGCAATAAAAGCTGAATTTCATGTGTCACAAAATATTATTATTCAGATTTTTTACCATTTAATAATGTAAAAATCATCTTCAGCTTATGGACCGTACAAAATCCGCAGCCTCCCAGCGTTGGCCTGCGGGCCAGTAGTTGGCCAACCCCTGGTGTTCATCACTCAGGCCGGACAACAGCTGAAGCAGAGAGACTGTTTCAGAAGCTTCTGCAAAATAATCCATCAGGAGGTGATGAAGGCTTGACCTGGGAGGTCATGGTGGAGGTGATAAGAAGGATTCGAGAACTTATCAGGGGGGTGGGGCTCAGGATGTGCTAATGTCCAAGATGTGAGGGTGAGAGAAAGACGGGTCAAGGATGATTCGGTGTTGCTTCCATTCACTGCGGGGCCCACTGGGGAAGAGCAGGTCTGGACACCGGAGTTTCGAGTTGATTTCAGTTTGTGTCTTGATGAATTCTGCCAGGCTTGATTTGGGGCCTAGGGAGCAGAGTGTCTCCACAGCGGGATTTTTCCAGAGCTTTCTGCTTACAAGCCATGTGACCTTGGGCAAGTCACTTCCGTTCCATCTTTTCTCTTTTTTCTCAAGTACGAAGATAATATCTCCTGCCAGACTCCTGTCTAGATAGTGGTGAGGATCAGCTGAGATTTCAGTTGAACCGGATAAGGAATTCCTCCCCAATTCAGCACCTCAGCTGAACCCAACCCCATCCAACTCTACACAAATTGATAGGTAATCCTTTTTGTTTGTTTGTCCAAGGATATTTCCCCATTGATTTCTAGAGAGAGGGGAACATTGACGTGAGAGAGACACATCAATTGGTTGCCTCCTGCATGCACCCCAACCAGGCCTGGGATTGAGCCTGTAACCAAGGTACGTACCCTTGACCAGGATTGAACCTGCGACCCTTCAGTCTCTGGGCCAATGCTCTAACCACTGCTCACCCAGCAGCTAGGGCGATGGGTGGCTCTTAGATTTTGTGGGGAAATGGAGCAGAGCGGTCGGATCATTCACTGCAATGAGAACTTTCTGAAAGTCTCTCTGACCTTCTCTGTTCTTCCCATGAAATCTCTCTTCCTCCCACTGCAGCTTCCAGGATGAAGAGGAAACACTCACTGTTTCTTCATTATTTCTGACACCAAATGTGAATTCCCCGCCCCCCCCCCACACACACACACACAATGACCAATCAATTCTCCAACTCTCTGGTACCCACTGGGTGTTCTACAGTTCAGTTCTGACTCTGACTACCTGGAGATAATGAAGATAACACAAGCTAAGGGCTTGGTCCCGCGAGACTGCTCCCACTTCAGAAGCCAGCCAAGTAGCGGGTCCCCAGGTTACTCACACTTCTGTCCAACGTGGCTACAGATTGGAGGTTCCCACAACCCTTCCCTCCGGTTGGATACTTCATTGTAATGGTTCAAAGGACTCATAGAAATACTGATTTGTGTTTACTGGTTTACATTACAAAGGATATTACAGAGGATATAGATGAAGTGTACATAGGGGAGGGGCTGAGGCGACCCAAGTGCAGGAGCTTCCTGGAATTGGGGTGCACCACCCTCCCAGCATGTGGATGTGCTCACCAACCTGGACACTCTCTGCACCCCATTCTTTAGGGGTTTTTATGGAGGCTGCATCAAATAGGTATGGCCATTATCTCAGTCTCCAGCTCCTCTCCCCTCCCCAGAGGGTGGAAGGTGCAGTTGAAAGTTCTAAGCTTCTAATCATGGTTTGGTTTTCTTATGAACAGTCCTCATCCAAGATCCACCAAGAGTTGCCTCTTTAGAACAACAACAAAAAAATGCTCCTATCACCCAGAAAATTCCAAGGAGTTTAGGAGCTCTGTGTTAGGAAATGGGGAAGAGATCAAATACATATTTCTTATTGTGTCACACGGGGTCTTGTTTCTTTTTCTTTTTTTTCCTCCTGAATTTGCCTTCCTTAGCCTCTCACTCTATACACTCAAAAATCCCACCTGGAGTCATGGGAGAAGGGGATCCCCCAGTGATGAAACTGCCTGTCTGACTGTGGTGATGGGCATCCAAACCTACCCATGTGATAAAGTCGTGTAGACCCCAACACACACACACACACACACACACACACACACACACATACATGCACACACACATACAACTGAGGAAATCGGAATAAGATTGGTAGATTGCATCAGTGTTACTTCTGTGGTGGTAATTTTTTACCATAGGGTAAGGGGCACACAGATCTCTCTGTATCTTTTCATACAAGTGTATATCCTATATAATAAAAAGCTAACATGCAAATCTACCTAACAGCAGAACGATGGGTCGCTATGATGCGCACTGACCACCAGGGGGCAGACGCTCAACACAGGCACTGCCCCCTGGTGGTCAGTGTGGATTGCCGCTCAGCCAGAAGTTGGGCTCACAGCTGGTGAGTGCAGTGGCCGGAGTCTCTCCTGCCTCTGCAGCAGTCAGACATCCCCCAGGGGCTCCCAGACGGTGAGAGAGTGCAGGCCAAGCTGAGGGACGACCCCTCCCCCCCAGTGCACACATTTCATGCACTGGGCATCTAGTAAATCTATAATTATCTCAAAATAAAGTTTCATTGAAAAAGAAAACCTGCTTGCAACAAGAAAACCAAACTTACTCAACAAGTCAGAGGCTAACCCAACCTTTTGAGCAAAATCCCCTCACTGGGTTCATGAAACAATTTTCTCCACCTTTTATCTATGTCTGAAAATTTTCATTTAATAAAAATTCACCAATATATTCCCTTACTGCTAAACACAATTACTCATGTTTCAAACCAGAGCAACTTTAATCTGTCTCGCCCTAGAAATAAAAAGATGGTTTTAAAAATATGCTTTTAAAAATAAAGAATTAAATTATGTTTAAAAGGCCCTGCATTTAAAAGCTAGAGCTTCAGGGGGAGAATGCAAGGAGAACCCAGACCCTGGGTGGGGGGCACACACATGGGTGGAGGGAGAGAGGTGGCATGGGCTGAAGTTCTCCAGGTGATTAAAATATGGGACCACTGCCCTGTCCCCTCCCTCCACAATTAGGAATTACTCATCTATCCCAAGAAGATGAAATTGGCTGCTTTGGGCTTGGAGATGTGTCCACCCTCGGCCATGGTCTTAAAGCCCAAGGCTTCATGAGACAAAGAATGATAAAAATTGCTGTCATCCCATTAAGTGCTCTAATTCCAAAAGACACGAACACATGTACCTTGAACAAGAGCCCCACAGTCCAGGAAGTTTAAGGAACTCTGTGCAGTCCTCCTCATACATTTCTCTTTGGGAATCCACAAGGTACCGTCCAGTGTAAAGGCTCAGACAAATCTCACAACAAACCTGTTGAACTTTGTTGAAATCAGCAATTCCCCAACTTAGTAGGTACCTATTAATATCACTTGCTTCCCAGAGTTGGAGGAAAGCACTTTTGCTCTAACCCAGCAGGCACCTGCTTGCTGGGTGCCAGGCATTGCTCAGTTCCTTTTGCTGCAGGTGTGAGTTCAGACTGGCTTCTCTTTGCTGTCCCTTTCTTTGCTGGTCTGGAAAGGTAGGAGGCTTCAGCTCTCCCAGAGAGAAAACCAGTTTTAGCTTGACTCATGCTCTGGGTCAAGGAGCCATCCAGTGTTCCTATGAAATAAACTAGAGGCCCTGATGCACGAAATTCGTACTGGGGTGGGGGTTCCCTCATCCCAGCCTGTACCCTCTCCAATCCGGGACCCTTCAGGGGATGTCTGACTGAGACTAAACAGAAAGTCAGACATCCCTCTCACAATCTGGGACCACTGGCTCCAAACTGCTCACCTGCCTACCTGCCTGATCACCCCTAACTGCCCCCCTGCTGTCCTGGTTACCCTCACTAACCCCCCTGCCAGCCTGGTTGCCCCATGCAGCCTGCTGCTCAGTTGTTTGGTCATTCCTCACTAACGCCCCTGCCAGCCTGGTGCCCCACACAGCCTGCTGCTCAGTCATTTGGTTGCCAGCCGCCATCTTTGTTGACAGTTAATTTGCATATCGCCCTGATTAGCCAATGGGAAGCGTAGCGAAGGTACAGTCAATTACCCTTTTTGTCTTTTATTAGATAGGATGAGGAGGGGGAAGGGTTTCTGTTTGGACAGTCTTCTAAGAAGAGGAGGGTGTTTGCCTGAAAAGCTCTCAAGTGGTAGACATGGCCACACTGCAAGGAGGGTTATTTGAAACCCCCGGCACCCAATGGAAGCCAAGTCATTGCCTAGGAGTGCCTGCCTCCATTCTATCAGTTACCACCACCACTTCCACCCAGCCATCTTGTCACTGACCTTCCTGCCAGCGTTCAGCTGGGCCTGCTGACCACAGCAGGGGCGATGCTTTGCGAAATCCACCTTTTGGCTTTCCATGGGAAACACAGCCCCTCCACTACCCAACCTTTCCATACCCCTCAAGCCCCAGAAAAGAGGGGTGAGATCCCGAGCTCTCAATGAGGTAGGGGCTGGGGGGTGGGGGGTAGTTGGAGGACTGAACTAAACCAGTTCAAGGTCTGCAGAGCTGGATCAGTGATTACAGGCACCTTTGCAATTATCCCATTTCACAGGTGAGAAAACTGAGGCTCAGGCAGTTTAAGTGAGATAGATGCCTGACAGATATCTATATATAGCTACTTGGAGGTAGAGTAAGAAATTGAACCCAAGTGGGTCTTCCTCAAGAGTTCAGGTTCTTGATAGCAGTCGACCCCACCCCCACCCCACTGAGGTGTCAGCACCCACCCTCACCCACACACCCAGGCTCACCTCCACAGCACCGCAGGGGACCATGTCTGCTTCACTGGACAGCAAACCTCTCCAAAGTTGTCACCGCTTCTCTACCTCCAAAGCAACAAATACGTACTGGGCCTCTGTTATTATAGTGCTCTATTTAGTCCACAGGACAGTGTAAATGTAATACTTTACTTGTTCTTCATAACCTTCCTGAATGACAAACAGTTAAAGTTTTAAAATAATATAAAAAAAATACAAGGATAAAGATGCCATTCTATGCTCTTGTCCCCAAGAAATAACCTCTGTATAACATTTTGGCATTTTTGCTTTTCTGCCTTGCATTTTATGCTTATACTTTTTAAATGTATGTAAGTAATATATGAGTACAGTGTCCCTTACCAAAAAAATTAGGCATAATGAATAATGCTAATGTCTCCCCTGACCTCCATCACCACCCCTCCCACCATCCGGAGAAACATTATAAATGTGGTGAGTGCCTTCCGATTGCTTAAAATGCAGTTTATGTACATAATTGTGTCCACAGAAAATATAGACCTTTGTTTTGCAGTTTTTATTTACAGAAGCCCGTGTCATGCTGCACATATAATTCGGTGCCTTGCTTTTTTCACTCTGTTATTATTTGAGATCTACCCATGTTGGTACATATTACGCTAACTCATTGCCGTTCTTATTTTTTTAGCCATGGAAGAAGTTTTTATAATCTCAAAGTGAAGAAGACCTTTGAAAGTACAAAACAAAATCTAGATGCCATTAAAAATTGATAAATTCGGCTATGTAGAAATAAAAAAGAAATGTCTGCGAAGCGAGAGCCACCATAAGCAGAGTCAGATGACAAATGAGTGTGTGCGTGTATTTGCATTTCCTATCATAGGAAAATGGGCAAGTTTCCTTTTTTAGCTTTATTGAGGTATCCTTGACCACACTGTAAGCTATTTAAATTGTAGATGGTGATGACTTGATGTGCGTATTCATTGTGAAAGGATTCCTCCCTAGTTAATCCACACATCCATCACCTCACATACTTACCCTTTGTATGTGTGAGAGAACATTTAAGTTCTACTCTCGTAGCAAATTGCAATTATACAATACAGTGCTATCAACCATGGTCCTCAGAACTTACCTTAAAACTGAAAGTTTGTACCCTTTAACCAACATCTGGAGAAAGAGTTCCTCTGCAGCATGAGGGAATGACTCAGCACAGGAAACCGGGGTGGCTGCTGTCCCAACTCCAACCCCAGAGCCCCCAGTCCTGGCTCCTGCTCACACAGCTCCAGTCCACTCTGCCCTCCCTCTGCCAGAGCCAAGGTGAGTGGCTGCCCACAACATTTTGTGCGTTGGCCCTTTAAGAGGGTGCCTGCATTTTCAGCTGTTTCTGGCTGGCAGACAGCAAGGCGGCTGTTTTTCAGAGCCAGATGTGATGTGGGCACCTTTCTCAGTTCTGATGCTTGGGCTGGGGAGCCCAGCTTGGGGTTTAGACCCCAGAGTTCTCAGTGGGGACCCTCCTCCCCCACAGCTGAGATATCCCTCCGGAACTTGAGCTGGGGTCTGTGGGAGCCCAGCCAGCCCTTTCGCTCCTCCCCACTTCCTACCAGTCTCTATGCGGTCTCCACTTTCCATCCTTGGTTATCAGGGGTCTCTCCAGCTAGTCTTTAGCTGATTTTTCAGGGTGGGTTTTCTGTATTTTTGTTGCATTTCCAGTTCGGTCCTGGGAGAGTGTCAGTGTAGCTTCCACTTACTCTGCTGGCATTTTGGAATCTCTCTTGTCTTTTTGATGACAGCCATTCCAATGGGCGTGAGGCCACGTTACTGTGGTTTTGATTTACACTCCCCGACGGTGCTGAGCACCTTTTCATGGACCTGTTGGCCATTTGTACACCTTCTTTGGGAAAATGTCTATTCAGTTCTTCTGCTCATTTTTAATTGGATTTTCTTTTCTTTTCTTTTCTTTGCTATTGAGTTTTATGCGTTCTTTACATATTTTGGATATTAACCCCTTGTCAGATATATGATTTGCAAATATTTTCTCCCATTCTGTAGATTGCCATTTTGGGTTTGTTTGGTTTTTTTTGTTTTGTTTTGTTTTTTTAATATATTTTATTGATTTTTTACAGAGAGGAAGGGAGAGGGATAGAGTTAGAAACATCGATGAGAGAAACATCAACCAGCTGCCTCCTGCACACTCCCCACTGGGGATGTGCCCGCAACCAAGGTACATGCCCCTGACCGGAATCGAACCTGGGACCCTTGAGTCCGCAGGCTGACGCTCTATCCACTGAGCCAAACTGGTTAGGGTGGGGTTTTTTTTTTTAATGGTTTCCTTTGCTGCTCTTTTTTTAAAAAAGCTTCTCAAGATTTCAAGGCATCAATCTGGCAAAGCCCTAAGGCAGGCGTCATAGGAACCCGGCCAGTGATTTTCCTCGTCCACTTCTCCATCCTTCTTTGGGGAGACGCTGGGCTTGCTGCCACATGAGTGTTCTTGCCCTGGTCTCCTGCACAGGGATTGGACCCACCGTGGAGCCACCACCAGATGGTCAACAAAGCCCTTGAACTGATTCACACCCAGGCCAGCACTGAGCAAGGGTGCCATTTCCCCACTTCAGTGACAACCCTTGACATTGTCAAACTTTTAAATCTTTACTTGGTCCTCCCCCGCCCCGCCCGCATTCATATAATTATTCAAGACAAAACAAAACAAAGCAGCAACAAAACCACATTCACCAGGACAAATACCGACCCCCCCCACCCCCCGCCCCATGCAGCCACCACCACCTCTCTCTCCCACCACTGCAGAAGCCACCAGTGCATATGTGCCTTTCTAACCCATCCGCCACACACAGCTGTGGAGTGCTTTTTTAAAAAAATGAAATATTTCAGAAGTTGAGACAAGAGGATAATATAATAAAGACCTATGTGCCCACTTTATCAAATACTTAGCTTTATCAATTTTTAACATTTTGTGGAATCTATTTCCCATCCATGTTTTTATGCGTTTCCTACAAATTTATCTGCAGTAACCATAACCATAAACAATCTATAGAATTGTTTTTCATATTTTGAAACTTTTTTTTTTAAATGGCATCAGATAGCTGGCATCCTTCGGCAACTTTCTTGATTTAGACGCTGTGGCTTTAGAGGCATCACTTTGATATATGTAGCTCCTGTTCATTTACACCAACTGCTGCACTGCCTCCTGATACAGGAATACATCCCGAGTCATCCTTTGTCCTGTGATTCTGGGTTTTCATTATTACAAACAGTGCTGGGTGAGCATTTCTGTTTATAGTCTCCTTAGGCGTAGGCATAATAATGCCCCTAAGGAATTTGCCTGTGAGTAGAATTGCTGGGTACAAGGATATGCCCCTCAGCTCCGCTAGATTTTGCCAAAGTGCTCTTAAAGTGATTAGACCAGTTTAAACATGGGCTAATAGTAAATGCTTAATATCTGATAATGCCTTCGTAAGTACCTCATGTGCAACTCCCTGATTCCTTTGGACAGCAAGCAGTTTTTCAGATTGGCTTACTGACCATTCGGTCCTCCACTTTTGTAAAATGCCTGTTTGCAACATCTGCCATTTAAAAAAATTGTGTCTTTCTAAAAACAATGATTTGTAGGACCTTTTAATAGGTTCCAGATGCTAACTCATGGCTGGTTATTTGCATTGCAAACAGTTTCTTCAACCTGTGTCTTGCCTTTAACCATGTCCAATGTATCTATTGTTGTACGAAAGTTCTAAATTTTAATGAGGTCAAATTTATTAATTATTTTCTGTAATTGGAAGCTTTTGTGCCTCGTTTAAGAAATCCTTTCTCTCCCAACTCTACTCTATTATATTTTCTTCTCAGTATTGTGAAGTTTTGCTTTTCATATTTGTCTTTAATCCACAGGGACTTGCTGTGGTATCTATAAAGATTAATTATACCGTAAAGATAATAATTTGTTCCAGCATCATTTATTAAATAGTTCTGCTTTCCCCCATTAATGTAATGCAACCTCTCTCTTATATCAAATTTCCAAATATGAGTGGGTTTATTTTTTGGACTGTAGCCTATTAATCCATGGGGCTACTTTTCTGTCTTTGTGCAAATACCACACTGTCTTAGTATAACTTTACAATAAATCTTCATAGCTAGTATGGAAAGTTTCCTCTAACCCTTGTTATGCCTCTTCACCACTTTCTTTCTTTCTTTTTTTTAAATATATTTTATTGACTTTTTTACAGAGAGGAAGGGAGAGGGATAGAGAGTTAGAAACATTGATGAGAGAGAAACATCGATCAGCTGCCTCCTGCACACCTCCTACTGGGGATGTGCCCGCAACCAAGGTACATGCCCTTGACCAGGATCGAACCTGAGATCTTTCGGTCCACAGGCCGACGCTCTATCCACTGAGCCAAACTGGTTAGGGCTTCACCACTTTCTTAGCTCTTTTTTTCTTCAACATTAATATTAGAATAAGCTTATCAAGTACCACAAAAAATTTTATAGGAATTTTCATTTGTATTATCTTAGATTTATAGATTAAATTCAGAAGTGCTGATACTGTTATGATAGTATCTTCCAACCCATGAATATTACCCATGAACATTTAAAGTCCCCATTTATTCAGATTATTTTTATGTCCTTCAATAATATTTTGTGATTTTTCTCCATAAATATCTTTTGTAAGATTTATTCCAGTATCTTAAAATTTATTACAATTGTGAATGACATTTGTATATTATATTTTCTAATTGGTTATTATTTGTGTATGAAAATAGTATGGATTTTTTTATGTTGGCCTCTTCCAGCAATTTTGCTGAGTTCTCTTATTAGTTCTATTTGTTTTGCTGGATATTTTCATGGTAGAGAATTCTTGGCACGGCCACTTCTGGGAGTAGCAGCCTAGATGCTACGACAAGTCTTGTTCCCACAGTCGTGTCTCTCCTGCTCAACACATGCCTCTTGGTACACAGCTGAGATTGCAAGAAGTAAGTGAAATCTCCCGGGGACCTAGTGAGCTGGGACCGGAGTAGGACGTGCTAAGCATACAGGAAAGACGGGGTTGTCCTGAGTGCAAAGGTCCATGAATACAGGTGCAGCAAGATAAATGTTGTCAGACCTTTGGGCTAGTAGCATGGAGGAGCTGAACTCCAAACCCCTGCGGTAGGTGGGGCCCTGAAAGATGGCTGAAGTGGCCACAGCCCCAGGCGGATACATACCTTGGCATCCAAAAAAAGCAAATGCAAATCTTCTCTGGAGAAAGTCATCTTCATTGAAGGCCCAAAGGTTAATATCTATTGATGTGAACTCACAATAAAAGAAGATCTCCAGCCCTAACAGGTTTGCCTCAGTGGATAGAGCGTCAGCCTGCAGACTGAAGGGTTCCAGGTTCGATTCCCGTCAAGGGCATGTGCCTTGGTTGCGGGCACATCCCCAGCGGCGGGTATGCAGGAGGTGGCTGATCGATGTTTTTCTCTCATTGATGTTTCTAGCTCTCTATCCTTCTCCTTCCTCTCTGTAAAAAATCAATAAAATATATTTTTTTAAAAAAAAAAAAAGAAGAAGAAGAAGATCTCCAAAGGAACAGGAAACAAACTCCCATGAGTGAGACTCAGGAGGAGCTCCCAGGGACAGGGCTAGAACCTCACCATGTTAGATATTGGAATTAATAGATAGAGAATATAAAGTAGCTATGTTGAGAGTGAGAGATTGAACCACAAATGTGGGCTAGCAATAAAAGACTATCAACGTTGGGAGGAACTATAAAAACTGATAAACATGTAGTATTTATAGATATGAAAAATATAATTTAAAAACAAAAAAAAGTCAGGTTTGATGTGAATAGCAGATTAGACCCAATTGAAGACTTTGGTGAAGAGAGAATTGGTGAACTGGAATATAAATATGAAGCTATTACTGGTAACTTAGTACTAATTAGAACACAGAAATTATGAAAAGTGTTAAAAGATATGAAATAATCTGGTATATGGCTGATAAGAGTCCAAGAGAAGAAAATAGAATAGAGGACTATTGAAGAGATAATGGCTGAGAATTTTCTAAAATTGGTGAAATGTATCAGCCATCATTCATCCCAAGCAGGATATACTAAAAAGAAAAATCCAACCTAATGTGGTAGGTAGAATATCCATGAATTCTTTGATATTTCTCCCTTCAAAATGTAGAGCAATTCCCCTCCCCCTGCCTGTGGGTTTGACTTAATGATTTCCCTATCTCTTTGTTTTTATTCTGTTTTTTGCCCTTCCCTTCTTCCTTCTTGAGGATTTTCAATCTGAACTCCCAATTCACTCCCCAGCCTATAATAATCCTATCTAGTCTGTTGTTTACTTAATTATTATATTTCCCAGGTCTAGTATTATGTTTCAACGATTACATTTTTCACACCCAATGCTGTGTTTCTGCTTGGTTCCTTTTAATGTTTCTTATTTTGTTTCATGTTTTTAATATCTTTTATCTTTCTATGTTTATGAGGCTAATTAGAACATTTTGGCCCATCTGTTCTAATATTTATGCATCTGATGGAATCTGAAAGCTGATATGCTGTTTTTCTTTTGAAATATTTGTGCTCATTTTCCCTGGGCACTGGATACTCTGTCAGGCAATGTGGAGGGCCAGACTTTTGTGCTTGTCAGTCCAAATGAGCTTTGCAGGGTCGGGGTGGGGCCAATGAGACTTAGGGTGGAGAGCCCGGGGTATCAGGAAACATTGGTTCTCACCCCAGGGACACGCAACACACACTCATCCCTCTCCCCAGGGAAGCCAGCATTAGGAGGTGATACTTCTTAGATCATAATTTACCAGCCCTGGGGGTTTATAAAGTTAGTGGTTGGGAATAGACTAATTATCCAAATAATTTTCTCAGCTCAACACAGATATAGAGTTTCTGATTTTACTCCCACTGACCCCTGGTTTAGAGGTCGAGTCACAGCAACTGTGCCTCAAACAGGTACTCTTTATCCCAAAGCAATGGCAGGGAGAAGCAAGAGAAGACCTCCGATAGCATGTCTAACTCACCGCCCGCAGGCCGCCTGCGGCCCACAATGAACATTTTTGCGGCCCAGCCAATATAACGCTGTGAGCAGTTATTTACAATTATGAAAGGAAATAAGTCTCCTGTCAGATCCAGAATTACTGACACGTGACCTTGGGTCAGTTTTGAAAGTAATCACTGTGAACAAGATTTCCCCCGAAATAAGAAAGGTAGTAGCAGAGAAGAGATGCCAAGTGTCAGGAAGAAACATTAATTTTATCATTGCTCTTGTTCTTTTTTTATACTATACTTTTCTAAATAAACCTACGTTTCTATGAAAATGGAAGCTTTTGTTTTTTTGCGGCCCACATAAACGTAAGCCTTGTTTATTTGGCCCGTGTTAGCCTTTGAGTTTGACATGCTTGTCCTATAGTTTCCAGGGGTTCTCCGGAGCTTTCTGGGTGTTCTCCTCACGGGGTTCCTTTCTAGAGAAGGAGTCAGAAGATGTGGTCGCTCAGCATGTTGGTAAGAAATGGAACTGCATCCTGTTCTCATTTCATGGATACAAAACTTCTCTTTTGCCTCTGAGGGTATTTATGACAGCTCTGCTGTTTCTGTTTGTCTTCTTTTGCTTTTATGGTCTGTTTCTGCTGGCTGGCTTTTCATGTTAGAGGTTTTCTTCAGATGTTGATGACTCTTGCTTGTCTATTTATGACCACGTTTATGACCAAATGCAAGAAGCCGCAAAGCTGTTTGGAAGCTCTGAACCCACTGGAGTGTGGGAGGCGGTGGAGTCAACTCTGAGTTTCCTTGTAGAGTCCTCTGGGTGGACTGTTTGGTGTAGTCCAGTGGTCGGCAAGCTCATTAGTCAACAGAGCCAAATATCAACAGCACAACGATTGAAATTTCTTTTGAGAGCCAAATTTTTTGAACTTAAACTATATAGGTAGGTACATTGTTATTAACTTAATTAGGGTACTCCTAAGCTGGCCTTTGTTAAAATAATAATAAAACCACCAACACAAAATAATTACAATTCTTAAATTGATGACAAAAATACCTGTAGGATTTGCAGCTGGTTGGAAAAATACAGGTAACTTTATGCTTCGAGTAGGTACTTTTGTCACCCACGCGCGATTTGCGGATGCGACTAGCACTAACCACTGCACAATGAGACTGCTGACTGACTGGCTCACTCCTGCATGAATCGTGCGCCTCTCTGCATATCCCGAGGCCTGCCCCCGCCGTGTCTCCTGTCGCCCGACCGACCAACCAACCAACCGACACCCCCCACTTCCGAACCACTTCTTCAAAATAGACTCACCCAGGCCGAAAACCAACTTCTGCGCGGGGCCACGAAGTTTCAATCACACTGTACATGCGCGCCCACACGTGGTATTTTGTGGAAGAGCAACACTCAAGGGTCCAAAGAGCCGCATGTGGCTCGCGAGCCGCGGTTTTCGACCACTGGTGTAGTCCATTGTCAATACCGTTAGGTCTTTCTTCTTGGAAATGTAGTAGGAAAAGCGAGGCAATTCCAGCATTCATGAAGCATGTATTAACTTAACTTACTCTTCTTTGGGTACAGCCTCATGCCTTTACAACTGGTTTCCTCAGCCCAGAAAATAATCCCCCAGGAGCGGGCATTGCTCAGTGTGGAGCAAGGTGAAGGTCCAACAGCTCCTATACAACTGTCAGCCAAATATTCCCATTTATCCTTCCCCATCACACCAGTATCAGCAGAAACAGGACTGCCGGTTCCTGAGTCCTGTGAGCGTGGTGGGGAGCAGGGCAGATGAGGGGTGCCCCACCTAACTACTGTCAGTTTAGGGTATGGCTTTCTTGGCCCTGCTAAGTCAGCAATTTCTTTCCATCTGCTCCCTAGTTTCTGAAGTGTTATTGCTGTTAACTTCTCTTTTTCTTGTGGATTTATGTCTACTTTTAAAAAAATGCTTTTACCACAGTTTTAGTGGCATATCAGGAGGGAGAAAAATTTTACTCATGTGCTCAATCCATCATCTTTACTGAAAGCCTAAATTTTTTAATGTAAAAAATCATTACATCTTTCAATTCTTACACCTCTCATCCTTTCTCTGTCATTTCACATAGGCCCTCAGGTGCAATGCTGAATCCAGATGCAGTAGTAGTAATCTTTGTCTTAGTTCTGGTTTTGTAGGAATGATTCTGAAATGCCTCCCCTGCTGTATTTGACATAAGTTTAAAAAAATTTTTTTTATTGAATTTATTGGGATGACATTGGTTAATAAAACCATACAGGTTTCAAGTGTACAACTCAATAGGAGGCCATCTGTACACTGCATCGTGCACTTATCACCCAAAGTAAAGTCTCTTTCTGTTCCTATTTATGCCCCCTCTGCCCCCTGCCCCCTTTTTCTCCGGCTACCACCATACTGTGTGTGTGTGTGTGTGTGTGTGTGTGTATCTCGTTGTTGCTTTTCTTTCTTTTTAAAATATTTTTTATTGATTTCAGAGAGGAAGGGAGAGGGAGAGAGATAGAAACATCAATGATGAAAGAGAATTATTGATTGGCTGCCTTCTGTATATGCCCCACTGAGGATCGAGCCTTCAACCGGGGCATGTGCACTGACCAGGAATCAAACCATGACCTCCTGGTTCATAGATCGATGCTCAACCACTGAGCCATGCCAGCTGGGCTCTATTTTTTTAATTTTATTTAATCCCTTCATCTTTTTTCACCCAGTCCCCCAAACCCTCTCCCCTCTGACAGCTGTCCATCTGTTCTGTGTACCTATGCTTCTGTTTCTATTTTGTTTTTTTAAAACATATTTTTTATTTTTTTAAAAAATATTTTTATTGGTTTCAGAGAGGAAGGGAGAAGGAGAGAGAGAGATAGAAACATTAAGAGAGAGAATCATTGATCGGCTGCCTCCTGCACTACTGGAGATCGAGGCCGCAACCCGGGCATGTGCCCTTGACCGGAATCAAACCCGGGACCCTTCAGTCTGCAGGCTGATGCTCTATCCAAACCCGGGACCCTTCAGTCTGCAGGCTGATGCTCTATCCAAACCCGGGACCCTTCAGTCTGCAGGCTGATGCTCTCTATCCACTGAGCCAAACCTCTGGGGCTCTATGTTGTTTGTTAAATTATTTTCTTCATGTGATTTTGATAGATCCCCTCTAGCAGTTTAAGGAAGGTTCCTTTATTGTATAGGATTATCTTGACTATAAGTGACAGATACCACATACCACATAAAAGAGCAGCTTATACAGTTAAAAGGTTATTTTTCTGTCAGCAGTCCAAAGCTGGGATGGACTCTCCAAAGTCCTTAGGGACCAGGCTCCCTCCATTCCACCTCCGTCTCCAGCATGGCTCACATCTCATGGTCCAAAGGGCCCCTCCTCTGGTTTAGACAGCAAGTCCGCATTCCAGAAAGCAGGAAAAAGAAGAAGGGAAGGGCAGGCCCCTCCATTGAAGGACATTATGGAGAGTTTGCACATCATTTCTATTTACATCCCATTGGGGCCACGCCTCGTTGAAAGGGCGTCTAGGAAAGGTAGTTCTTTATGCTGGACTTTTATGTGCTTGACTGATCTGATGAGTGCTTAATCTCCCTGTATTTGTAGTAATACTAATACTATTTTAATTCTTAATATAACTTATGCCTTTTCTCTTATTTCTCAACCAGTTATTTTATTGATTTCCTCTATTATTTTCTATTTCCATTAATTTCCACTCTTTATCATCCCCTCCACCCCCATTTTTCCCCAGCTCTTTGAAGTAAACATCTATTTCAATTATTATTACTTTCTTGCTTCTTTGTAAAATTATTTAAGGCTATACATTTATCATTACGTACCATTTTAACTGCATCCTATATGTTTTGGTATGTTGTATTTCATTGTTCTTCAATTTTAAATAGTTTGTACTTTCCATTTGATTTCCTCTCCTACACGTTTTTTTTTTTGAAAGCATAGAACTTTTCAAAAATATTCCTATGTATCCCTATACACCGCACCAGCATCTTTCAAAAACATGAAGATGGTGTTTATTGGTTTGGTTTGGTTATTTTTACTACATTTCAAAACATTTAAAATGTTTAATTGCCCTGTGGCCAGGGCAAATGCTCTACAGGATACCAATTTTGTGAAATTCACTTAAAAGGACTCCTGTGTGTTTTTTAAAAGAATGTATATCTCTATATTTCTCTTTGCTTGGTGCAGAGTTCTAAAGATATTTGATTGATCCCCTATTTAATTTCATTATTTGATCTTGGTTAGAAATGAAATTGTACAAGAGATATGTGAAAGTCTCCCAATAGGATTATGGTTTATTTAATTTCTCCTTGTTCCTGCTTTATATATAGTTAAGCTATGTTGCAAGGTGAATACATGTATGTAAATTTTATTTAATTTTTTGATTGATTTGAGAGAGAGAGAGAGAGAGAGAGAGAGAAGAGAGAGACATCGATTTGTTGTTCTGCTCATTGATACATTCATTGGTTGATTCTTGTATGTGCCCTGACTAGGGATCGAACCCGCAACCTTGGCATATTGGGATGGTGCTCTAACCAACTGAGCTGCTTGGCCAGGGCCAAATATGTGAATTTCAAATCTTTGTGGATCCTTCCTTTAGTATTATGTGACATCCCTCTTTATCCTTATTAATAGGACTGCATTAAAATCTTTGTCTGATATTAGGGTTGCTATGCTGACTCTCTTTGGTTAGCATTTTTACAATATATCTTTTCCATCCATATTGCACATTTCTATGGTTTTGTTTTAAATGTGTTCCTTATAAGCAGCATAGAGCTGGATTTTTTTTTTAAAGTTGATCCAGTCAGCTTAATCAGTATGTTTAATGTGATTACTGATACATTTGAACTCATTTCTACCACCTTATTTTGTTTTTTATGTCTACATCTTTTTTCCCCTCCTCTTTCCTTGCCTTCTGTTAAACTGATCAAGCTCTCTACATTTCTTATGCTGATCTGGAAGATGTGTGATAAACTGAATTGTATCCCACCAAAATCCATGTGTTAACGCTCTAGCCTCCATCCTGACTGTGTTTGGAGACAGAACCATGAAGAAGGTAATGACGGTTAAATGACCTCATAAGGGTGGGGACCTAATCCAACCGGCCTGACGACATCATCAGATGAGGAAGAGACAGCTGCAGTGTCTCTTTTTCTGCCTGAGCACAGAGGACAGGCCACATGAGGACACAGCACAAACACCGGTGTCTGAAAGCCAAGGAGAGCGGTCTCACCAGAACCCAAGTTCACCGGCACCTGGACCTTGGATTCTCAACCCCCAGAACTGTGAGAAAATAAACTTCTGTTGTTTCAGCCACCCCCAGGCTCTGGTATTTTGTTAGGCAGCGTGGGCAGATTAATACAATAAGGATTGTGTTTCTTTTCTTTTAATAATTACTTTTACATTTTTAATATGCATGCTTTAAAAATTATTCCAGCCATGTCAAAAATTTAGTATTTCTATTCTCCTTCCAAACACAAGCCCATTCGTTTACTTTAATCACCAAGTGAACACCACCCTTCCCTATGTTCTTATGGTCTTTTTAGAGTTTATTTCACCTTTTTAAAGCTGGTAGTTGATTTACTAACATTTTATCCATGTCAGTGCTCACCATTGTTTATTCCATATCTTCTTTGTGGGTCCCTTTCTCTTCTTGCTGAGTTACTTTTTCTTGCGGTGAACATCCGTGGGGGCTAAATTCTGTGTGTCTTTGTATGTCTAAAAATATCTTTATTTTGTTTTCGCACCTGCATGCTAATTTGCTGCATATAAACTCGGGGTTTTAAAGATATTACTCCATTGTTTTCTGGCAGATATTGTTGCTTATGGGAAGTCAGCTGACAATCTAAAGGACATGCCATTAGGCGTGTTTTATCCTTTCTTTTTAATATCTGCTATGGTCTGAATATTTGGATCCCCCTAAAATTCATATGTTGAAATTCTAACTCACAAAGGTGATGGTATTGAAGGTGAGGCTTTGGGGAGATGTGTAATTCATGAGAGCAGAACCTTCGTGAGCGGGATCAGTGTCCTTAGAAAAGAGACTCTACAGAGACCCCTCGCTCCCTTCCACCATGTGAGGATATGACGAGGAGTCTGTGATGTGGAAGAGAGGCCTCACCCACCCATTCTGGCACCCTGACCTGAGACTTGCAACCTCCAGACTTCACACTTCCCGGTCTGAGAAATAAATGTCTGTTTTTCATAGCCGCCCAGTCTGTGGTTGTGTTACTGCTGCCCAAACACACAAAGATAATAACTTTTCTGATTGTCTTGTTATCCTTCATATTCTGCAGCTTTAGTACAATGTGCCTAGGCGTAGACTTATTTTTATGTACCTTGTCGGCACTTTGGGTGCCCTTATCATAAAATCATTCCTGTCCTCTTCAATCTAGGAAATTCTCAGTTTTATCTCTCCAAACATTACTTCTCCATTCTCTTATTCAGAGACTCTTATTTTCATATGTTGGAGTCTCTTTTGATTATTCATGTGTCATCATTAACCTTTATTTTAATCTCTTCATTTCTCTGTGCTATATTCTAGGCTAACTCTTTTGTACTATCTTTAAATTCACTAATATATTTTTTTGTTTCAGTTGTGGAATCTATTCTATCACATTTTTAAATGGTTCATTTTTTTTCTCATTTCCAAGTTATTTACTTCTTGGCTCATTTTTGCATATTCCTTTTTAAAAAATTTTTATTCAATAGAAGTTATTTTTTCAGTCATCTCCTTGAGTCCCTTAAATACATTTATTTAAAAACATTTATCAAACTATCCAATAAAATTAATGCCATCTGCAATGACTTTGCCTTCTGAATGGAGATTTGTTGTCTTTCTCTGTATTAGAATTCCTTGTGTGCTTTCTAATTTTCAGTGAGAACTTGCATTGGTTTGGGGTTTTTTCCTCTCTCTTTTTCTCTTTGGCATTTTTTGTTGTTGTAGTCTCTACCTGGCACCCCCAGAATCCCCAGTCCAGAACAAGATATTTCAGTAAATTATTGTCCCTGTCTTTGTGGGACTTAAATGTTAATGGGGAAGGACGTACAATAAACAAATAAATCTAAAATACGTCAGGTGCAGGAAGTGCTATGGAAACGCAGAGCAGGACACGGGGACAGGACTGTGGGGGGGGGGGTTATTTGAGAGGGACCATATGCTCCCAGGATGTAGGCTGAAGCCAGGCTGTCGGGGCGCTGGGAGATGGGCTCCATTCCAAGGGGCTCTCAGCCCTAAGAAATAACCTCTGTGTAACGTGTTGGCATTTTTGCTTTTCTGCCTTGCATTTTGTGTGTATACTTAAAAAAACTATAATAATATATGAAAATGGAGTTCCTTACTAAAAAATTTAGGCATAATGAATAAAGCTAACCTCTCCCCTGACTCCATCAACACCCACCCTCTTCCCCTCCCACCACCAGGAGAGACGAGATTATGAATTTGGCTCGGCTCTCCACCCCACCCCATCTTGCAGCCCTCCTGGCTCTGCACCAAACCTCTGGAGATACTGAGGAGCAGACTTCCGCTGAGAACCACGAGCACTTCCAAGTGCGCAGGTGCAGAAAACCAGGTCCTCCACAGGGCTCCCTTCAAGTGGACAGGGGTCAGCAGTGGAGCCGGGGCAAGGGGAGTGGGTGACAAGGGGGCAGCCCTCCTGGGTGTGGGTCCCCTGCTGGGACCATCTGCTTGTAGGGACTGGGAGCTGCCAGCATGACTGGGACAGGAGGGCCTGGGGAGATAAGGAGCTGAGGGCTGCTGGCTGTGCGGATGGCTTGGGGCAGCGGGCAGTGGGAGAGGACCTGCTCACTCCGAGGGCCTCAGCAGGGACCTGGAGCCTGGGGAGGAGGGGCTGGGAGGAGCTGTGAGAGGCTCTGCCTCCTGTCAGCATGGGCCCAGCCAGGTAGGGCTCATCGCCTGCAGCAGGCACGTCCTGAGCCCAGGACAGGTGAATAAAAACAGCCACTGCCCTTGAAGGGCTTACATCCACTGGGGAAGAAACAGTGACCTGCTTGCCTAGGAAGAAAAAAGTACTACAGCAGTCACAGCTGAAGTCCATCAAGATGTATCGGGTTCTGCCCTGGCTGGTTTGGCTCAGTGGATAGAGCGTCGGCCTGTGGACTGAAGGGTCCCAGGTTTGATTCTGGTCAGGGCACATGCCCGGGTTGCAGGCTCGATCCCCAGTAGGGGGTGTGCAGGAGGCAGCCGATCCATGATTCTCATCATTGACGTTTCTATCTCTCTCTCCCTCTCCCTTCCTCTCTGAAATCAATAAAAATATATTTTTAAAAAATGTGTCGGATCTAGTCTAAAGACTTAACAGCGTCTCATTTAATCCTCTCCACTACTCTTGAGGTAACTGCCTTAAGTAGTCCCATTACTCAGTGTAACTGGGAAGAAAAAGAAGGTTGGATTAAGTAATTTGCCCCAAATCATCCATCTGGTCAACAGGGATTTGAACTTGAGCCTGTAGAACTGCAAGCCCTGTACTGTCGTCACAACAGAGAGGCATCAGAGGGAGCAGGTTAAGCAGGCGTCCTGGAGAAGTGATGCCCACGATGACAGAGGGACGAGCAACCAGTAGGAGCCAGTGACTGAGCAAGGGAGGGTGGGGATGTGTCCTGGGGGAGGCGAGTCCCTGGGAGGGCTTGAAGCTCACCCAGCCTCTGGCCCTGAGGTGCTGTCCTTCCTTTGACACCTCCAGGAAGCTGGCCCAGGCTATGTGGACCCAGGGTGTGTGGTGCCCAGTTAGGGACCACAAAAAAATGGAAGAGTAAGATTCCCTAGGGCCAGGATTCGACCTCAATGTGTCTTTGAGCAGGGTCCCTGGTATGGCTTCTCCCCACCCCACCCTCTAGTCATCTGTTCCCCAAACAGATGGCAGAAAACCACCTGGGTGTGCACTACGCATTCATTCAGACTTTTTAAAGATGTAATTGACCAACAGAATAAGACCCGAAGCATGGAACAGACTGACATACCTCGATGTGGAGGTGGGGGAAGGAGGAGAGAGAAACCAAAGAACTTACTACATATTTATTACATAGCCCATGGACACGGACAGTAGGGTGGGAGACAACTGTAATACTGTCAACAATTTTAAAATATATATATAATCAGGCCAGAAAAAAAATACATACAATGGAATATTATTCAGCCGCAAAAAGGAATGGATTTGTGATACTTGCTACATGGATGGACCCTGAGGACATGCTGAGTGAAATAAGCCACACACGAAAGGACTAATATTGTGTGATTCCACTTACAGGAGGCATCTAGAACAGGCAAACTCAGAGACGGAAGGAATGCAGGTTATGAGGGGCCGGAAGGAGGGAGCATGGGGAGTTAGCGGTTAATGAGGGTGGAGTTTCTGCTTGGGGATGATGAAAACGTTTTGGAAATAGTGATGATTGCACACACTATTAATGTACTTAATGCCATTGAATTGTACATTTTATTTTTTTTTAAAATATATTTCACTGATTTTCCACAGAGAGGAAGGGAGAGGAACAGAGAGCCAGAAACATCGATGAGAGAGAAACATCGATCAGCTGCTTCCTGCACACCCCCCACTGGGGATGTGCCCGCAACCAAGGTACATGCCCTTGACTGGAATCGAACCTGGGACCCCTCAGTCCGCAGGCCGACGCTCTATCCACTGAGCCAAACCGGTGCTGGCGAATTGTACATTTTAAATGCCAAGTGCTATGTTATACATATTTTGCCACAATTATTAAAAGTTGTTGAAAAGATGTACTATCGGGGATGGACCAGGATGGGGCAGAACGAGTTAAATTTTGACTTTCTCCGTGTAACTGGGTGGAGGGCGCATTCATTCAATCAAAAACTTGTCGCGGGCCTGCCAGCTTCCGATGTAAACCCCATTCCCCCGAGGCGCCTTTGCTGGGGAGCCAACGCTCTGGGGAACCAGGTCGCTAAGCTAGCGCCGCCCCCCTCCCCCCCCCCCCCCCC
>NW_005871121.1:152791-165894 GCF_000147115.1 Myotis lucifugus
TGGGGGTGCTGGGCCTGGGTCCCTGCCACAATCTGTGGGCTCCGCAGAGGGGTTTTTTGTCAAAACCAAACGATGGGCAGGGACCACTGGGGCCTTGACTCATAGGTTTCTCTAAGAGAGAAAGGGGTTTGACCTGGCAAGCCAGGTGAGCCCACGTGCGAGCTCCAGAAGGGAGCCTGTGGCAGCTGGCACTAGAACTGACCTTGCTTCGTCCCCCCGGGGGTGGGGAGGGTGCCCTGGAGAGGAGAGCTTGGAGGGAGCTGTTCACTGTGGGTGAACCAAGCCGCCTTGCCCTGCCTCCGTGTAGCCTGGAGAGAAGGAGCACTTTCCTCCCGCCCTCAGAGTCTCTCTGGGTCTGTGAGGGGCTCCCAGCACCATGGCTGCGCTCAGCCTGGGGAGCAGCTCTGCAGGAATGTCAGGCCAGCAGCCTGGGCCCAGCAGGGGCAGTGGAGGCAGGGACAGTGTCT
This sequence comes from Myotis lucifugus, assembly GCF_000147115.1. Classification (NCBI taxonomy): domain Eukaryota; kingdom Metazoa; phylum Chordata; class Mammalia; order Chiroptera; family Vespertilionidae; genus Myotis; species Myotis lucifugus. Next base: position 153,259 of record NW_005871121.1, read on the forward strand.
GGCTGAAACAGAAGCAGCAGTGACAGGAGCTCCAGCTGGGAGGGGCTCTGGGGGACTGCGGCTGGATTCAGAACAAGGACAAGTGATGGCTAAGACTGATTTAAACCCAGGAGAGAGTCGTAAGTGCACACAGGACACCCCTTGGTGAGTCCAGAAATGCCCGGGGAAGGGATCTGTGCCAATAATGAAAATTCCTATGTGAACGGGTGGAATCCTCCAACTTCCCACTGATGACGTTTAAGGATAAATGGTCATGTGACCACACTTTACACTCACACTGGTAATGCCTGGGTCCTTAAAAGGTCACACTATTTAAAAACAAAGTTTGACTTTGTTTCTTAAGACTCCCTTACGAGTTAAGTCTGGTCCAGGACCTAGTGGGACACTGAAATACTAGCAGTCTTCAACAAGATGTCATGAAAATCCAATAAATAGCACCTCTCTTTTCTGACTAGGTTCTCAAGAAATTAAAAAATAAGACAGGAACAAGGAGATGGTGAAATAAAATGTCACGTTTTCCTGCTGACCAAGCCTAAATTGCAGGACACAGCTCAGTGTGAAAATAAAAAGACTCCTGCACTGGACCCAAGGGAGGCAGACTCCCCTACTGATTCCTGGGTTGGGGTGAGCTCACACGCAGCAGGAATGGTGAGGAAGGGCTGTGGGAAAGCCAGGAATTACACCTACGGAGGCTTGTGTGGAATGGAAATAACCAGGAGTGTGGATGAGTGTTTCCCCTACTGAGGGGGATTGGGTCCCATTGTTCTTTTATATGTTGGTTGGTCCTTCTTCGGAATTCAGAATGTATTTTCTCCATAACTGTTGTATATGTGGCCCTCAGAAGTCTGTTACCTATAAAGGAATAGAATTCTAGGATCAACCTGAGCACTGGGTTGTGGGGAGAGAAACTTGGACCCGTCATCTGGCCTTTAGCGCTTATAGAAAGGAGAACCAGGGATGCTGGTAGAGCCTTCCTTAGGAGGATGGTTCTTTACGTGGAAGAAATCCCTTTGGTAGATGCCTACCCCCCGCCCCCACACACACACACCCCAGTATCTGTTGCACCCAGATTTACATGAGGAAAGAGGATAGAAGGAGCTGCCCCAGTGTCCTCATTCCAGCCTAAATGCCCAGCTGGATGCTTTATTTTCCATCATTTTCCCCTCTGCTCCATCAATCCAACTCCTATTCCTCAGGGTGGGCATCTCTGAGTTGGAGATTAGAGAAAGTTTCACTTGTTAAACAATTTCACATTAAACTATAATAATGGATGGACAAACCCTTCTCCTTTTATAGATTTTTAATTTTAAAGCAGACAAAATCTTATTAATGCAAATGAATGTCTAATACAATAGCAGTGAAAAAGTAAAGTAAAATTTAAGCAGTGAAAAGAAAGGATCTTAGTCAGCAGATGGGGAGGGCAAGCAGATGCCGCCCACAAGACTGCGTGTGAAATAGATGAGAACAGGGAAGCCCTGCGTTGAAGGAAAGGAAAGAAGGCCTAAGTAAATGGTAGCACATTGTAGTCATTAATGGGAAGACTTAACGTATATATATGTATTTTATTAATCCTCACCCGAGGATATGTTTATTGATTTTAGAGAGAGAGGAAGGGAGAAAGAGAAACATTGATGTGAGAGAGAAACATTGACCGGTTGCTTCCGGTACATGCCCAGACCAGGGATTGATCCTGCAACCTGGGTATGTGCGCTGATGAGCAATCAAACTCATGAACTTTCAGTACATGGGACAACTCCAACCAACTGAGCCATACTGGCAAGGGCAGGGAAGACTTAATATTATTAATATGACAATATTCCTCAAGTGATCTACATATTTAATAACATTCCTATCAAAATCTCAATGACCTCTTTTGCAGAAATGGAAAAGGTGATCCTACAATTCATATAGAATTGCAAGAGACCCCAAAGAGTCCTTGAAAAAGTACAAAAAAGTTGGAAGACTCAGACTTCTAATTTCAAAACTTAATACAAAGCTATAGTGATAAAAACAGTGTAATACTGGCATAAGGAGAGACATACAGTATAGACCAATGGAATAGAACTGAAAATCCAGAAATAAACCCATACATCTATGGTCAATTAATTTTTTTGACAAAGGTGCCATGACCATTCAATGTAGAAATAATAGTTTCTTCAGCAAATGGGAGAACTGAAAGTCCACATGCAAAAAGTTAAGTTTATCCTTACCTCATTCTATATGCAAAAATGAAATAAAAATGAATAAAAAACCTAAACATAAGAGCTAAAACTTTAAAGTTCTTAGAAGAAAACATAAAGGTAAATGTTCATGACCTGGATTGGGCAATAATTTCTTAGATATGATACCAAAAGTACAAGCAACAGCAACAAAGAGATAAATTGAATTTCATCAACATTAAAAACTTTTATGCACCAAAGGATACTACCAACAAAGTAAAAAGGACCCACAGGATGGGAGAAAAGGTTTGCAAACCATATATCTGAAAAAGGTCTAATATACAAAATATACAAGAACTCTTATAATTCAACAACAGAAAGACAACCCAATTTAAAAATGGGCAAAGGACTTGAAAAGATATTTGTGAAAAGGAGATCTATAGGAAGCCAACAACCACATGAGAAGATGCTCCAAGTCAGTAGTAATTAGGAAAATGCAAATCCAAGCCGCAGTGAGATGCTACTTCATACCCACTAAAATGCCTATAACCAGAAAAGAAAGGAAGGAAGGAAAAATAAATAAAATGTTATTGAAGATGTGTTAAACTTGGAACTCTTGTACATAACTGGTGGGAATGTAAAAAGGCATAGTCATTCACTATAAAAAACAATTTGGGCCCAGCCACTGTGGCTCAGTGGTTGAGCATTGACCTATGAACTAGGAGGCACAGTTCAATTACGGGTCAGGGCATATGCCTAGATTGTAGGCTTGATCCCCAGTAGGGGGCATGCAGGAGGCAGCCGATCAATGATTCTCTCTCATCATTGATATTTCTCTCTCTCTCCCTTTCCCTTCCTCTCTGAAATCAATAAATAGCCTATATAATAAGAACCTAATATGCTAAGTGTCTGGTCATCCAGTCAATCAGGCCTAAGCTGGCAAACAGATATCCCCCGAGGGGTCCCGACTGTAAGAGGGTGCAGGCTGAGTTGAAGGACCCTCCCCCTCCAGTGCACGAATTTCGTGCACTGGGTCTCTGGTAGCCTATAAAATAAAAGCCTAATATGCTAAGTGTCCAGTCATCTGTTCAATCAATCAAAGTGTAATATGCTAATGATATGCTAAGGCCGCTCAATTGCTTCCTATGCTGTGCACTGACCACCAAGGGCAGACACTTGGACAGGTAGGTTAGCTTGTTTCTGGGGTCTGGACAATCAGGACTGAGCGAGATGGGCCAAACATGGCCTGGAGCCCTCCTGTGGTCCCTCCCCAGATGGCCAACCTCCCGTGTCCCTCCCTGGCCCTGATCATGCACCAGTGGGGTTCCTCTGCCTGGCTTGCACCCTCTCACAATCCGGGCTGAGGAACCCCTCCCCTTGAGTGCACGAATTTTGTGCACTGGGCCTCTAGTAAATATATAAAAACAAAACCAAAAACAATTTGGCAGTTCCTCAACTAGTTATACATAGAATTATCATATGACCCACCAATTCTACTACCAGGCATATACCCAAGAAAATTGAAAACATATATCCGCACAAAAACTTGTACCTGAATGTTCATTGCAGCATTATTTATAAGATCCAAAAGAAGAAACAACCCAAATCCATCAATTGATGAATGAATAAGTGAAATGTGGTATACAATGGAGTATTATTCATCCATTAAAAAGAATGAAGTGTAGCCCTAGCCAGTTTGGCTCAGTGGTTGGAGTGTTGGCCTTTGGACTGAAGGGTTCTGGGTTTGATTTTGATCAAGGACACATACCTCAGCTACAGGTTGATCCCCAGCCTTGGTCAGGGCATGTGCAGGAAACAACCAATCTATGTGTCTATCTCACATCGATGATTCTCTCTTTGTCTCTCCCCGTCCCTTCCACTTTAAAAATCAATGGAAAAAATATCCTCAGGTGAGGAGTAACCAAAAAGAAAAAAAGAAAAAAAAAGAATGACATATTGATATCTCTCACATCATGGATGAGCCTTGAAACATGCTAAGTAAATGATGCCAGATACAAGAGGCAACATGTTGTATGATTCCATCTATATCAGTGGTTCTCAACCTTGGCTGCACATTAGAATCACCTGGGAATCTTTTTAAAATCCTGGTTTCTGGGCCTCATCCTCCGGAAATTCTGTTTCTTTGTTATGGGTTGGGCCACAACATTAGTAACAAAGAAACAGAATTTCCGGAGGATGAGCCCAGAAACCAGGATTTTAAAAAGATTCCCACCACGCTGGGCTTTTAGTTCAAGGCATCAGATACTCTACCCCCCACCTACGTCCCGTTAACATGATGAAATGCTGATGAAAGAAATGAAAGAAGAAACAGAAAATTCTGTTTCTTTGTTATGGGGTGGGGCCACAACATTAGTAACAAAGAAACAGAATTTCCGGAGGATGAGGCCCAGAAACCAGGATTTTAAAAAGATTCCCAGGTGATTCTAATGTGCAGCCAAAGTTGAGAACCACTGATCTATATGAACTACCCAGAACAGGCAAATCCATAGCAACAGAAAGCATATTAATGGCTGCCAGGAGCTGAGGGGAAGGCAAATGAGGAGGGAATGCTTAATGGTTTGGGGTTTCCTTTTGCGTAATGAAAATGTTCTGGGACTAGATAGGGGTGATAGCAGCGCAATATTGTTAACTGCCACTGAACTGTGTGCTAGCTTTAGAGAACATTAAAGAGCTGTGGGGCCAACAAGTAGAAAGTAGTGATTACCCCCAAGAATTAGTGAGCAACAGTGGAGATCGCACTGGAAGGAAGAGAAGTCTCCATAGCAACCCAATGGCAAAGACTCTGCAGTGAACTTTAATAAGCAACTCATAATCCAAGGATCTGGATATAAGGAGAGATCATCTTACAATAGAGGATAGGAGCGCTCGCACACACAAATGTATCAGCAGAAAATGAGCGACTCAGAACAATCCAGTCTGGAACAGACTAAGACAGTTCTCTTAGCCAAACTCGTTCAAGGTCTTCACCAATTTCAGTAAGTCAGACTTCAAAAATTGACACCGGGCTTTTAGTTCAAAGGATCAGGCACTCTACCCCCACCTACGTCCCGTTAACATGATGAAATGCTGATGAAAGAAATGAAAGACCTGGATACTTGGGGAGATATAATGTGTTCATAGATTGGAGGACTCAACATAGTGAAATGTCAGTTCTCCCCAAACTGATCTCCCCAAATAGGTTTAATGCAATTTCTATTCAAATCCCAGCAAGATTTTTTTTTTTTTTGCGGAAACAGACAAGTTTATTCTAAAGTTTATATATGGAAATGCACAAGATCTAAAATAGCCAAAACAATCTTGAAAAAGAATAACGAAGTAGGAGGAATTGTCCTACCTGATATCACGGCTTAGTATATATAGCTAAAGTAATCAATATTTTGTGGTATTGCCAAAGGGATATATATATATATATATATATATATATATATATATATAATCTCCATGGAACAGAATAGAGAACCCCAAATCGACCCAATGCAAAGATGCTAGACTGATTTTGAACAAACGTGCAAATGCAACTCAATGGAGGGAAGACTGCCTTTTCAACAAACAGTGCTGGGGCCACTGGACATCCATAGGCCAAAAAATAAACCTTCAGCTGCCTCACACTTTGTGCAAAAGTTAACTCAAGTGGATCACAGATCTGACTGTAAAATGTACAAACTATAAAACTTCTAGAAAAAACAAGTAGGCGAAAAACTTCAGGGTCTAGGTCTAGGCAAAACGCTCTTAGGCTTTTTGCCTGAGGAGGATCTGTAAGAGAGAAAATGGACAAATTGGATTTCATCAAAATCCAAAACTGTCTCTTTGCAAAAGACCCTGTCAAATGGATGGAAAGACAAGCTTCAGATTGGGAGGAACTATTTGCAGACCATATATTTCGACCCTCAATAGGGGCTCCGTCATTCCTCTCACTCCTCGTTTCGCTCCGTCATTCCTCTCACTCCTCGTTTCCCATGCAATTCACTCTCCACTCTCCACTCTCAACTCTCCACTCTCCACACTTCGCTCTTCGGGGGTGGTTGCCCTGCTTCTTGTTTTACTGAGGAAACACAGTCACCTGGGAGAGGCCCACACTCCCACCACAGCATCCGGGGCCCTTGGCCGCAGCCCTGCAGTCTGACTTCCCTCCCTGAGGAGACTCCGGGCAGCACTTCCGTGGTATCATCATGTTCCCTTCCCATTTGCCAACTCAAAGACTTTCATCTGCAGTTCTTCCTTCTCCACTGTGCGTCACATTTCTCTCTCGAGCGAGTCCCTTCTGTTAGCATAGAAATATGCCATAATAACAGTCATTTTAAGAGAACAAATACTCCCTTGATCTCAGAGCCCATCTCCAGGCATGACCCCATTTCTTCAATCCGCAGCCGAACTCCTCAGAAGACCCATACAACCGTGGCTTTCTTCACTTCTTCTGCATTTAATGAAAAATGTCATATTCACCAAAGTGAGAGAATCGTATAATAAGCTCCCATATAGCTGTTTTAAGTTGACTTGTGTGCCCCCCACCCCAAATCTATATGTTGAAGTTCTCGCCCCCAATACCTCAAAATGTGATTGTATTTGGAGACAGAGCCTTGACAGAGGTGATTAAGGTAAAATAAGGTCATGTGGGTGGCCCCTAATTCAATGTGACTGGTGGACTTTTACGGAAATTAGGGCACAGACAACATAGACCGAGGGGTGACCCCAGGAGGACACAGTGTGAGGCAGCCATCTGCAAGCCAAGGAGAGGCCTCAAAAGGAACCAAACTTGCCGCCACCCTGATCTTGGACTTCCAACCTCCAGAACAGTGAGATAATACATTTCTGTTGTGTAAGCCTGTAGTGTTTTGTTAAGGCAGCCTGAGCGCTCTAACACAACACCCATCACCCAGCTTCAATAATTATCAAAGGCTTATCTCTACTGGATTGTCTATCCCCTTTTTCTGAAGTATTTTAAAGCAAATCCCAGACCTCACAGTGGGGCAGGGAGCGCATTTTCTTATATAATCACAATGGTTTTTTCATGCCTAGAATATTAGCAAGAATTACTTGTAATGGCCAATTCTCAGTTCTGATTCAGATTTCCCTGATTGTTTTTTAAAGGTCTTTTCAGAGCTGTTGTGGGAATCAGGATCCACACAGTCTACTGTGTCTCTTAAATCTATTTTGTCTAGATGTTCCCTGCCCCCACATCCTGCCTTCTCACTTCTCATCTCACTGACATTGGAAGAAACCTAGCCAGTTGTCCTACACAATGGCCCGCTTTCTGGATTGGCCTGTTGGCTTTCTCATCCGTGAATTCTTTCTTGTGTTTTATTTCTCATTTTGCCTTTAAATATTTCAAACTTACAGAAAATGTAAGAACAGTGTAAAAACCTTTCTTTGTCTTGAACTGTTTGAATGTAAGTTGCGGGTATGATGCCCCATCACCCAAGAATACTGCCGTGTGCATTTCCTACAAACAGGGGCAGTCTCCTCCCAGCAAAATGAGGAAATGAACACAGATCCATCACCACCACCTGATCTGTACACTCCATTTGAGTTTCACTGGTTATCTCATTAATGTCTTTTCTATCAAAAGGGTCCAAGCCAAGATCATGCGTTTTACTATTTCACTTAGTTGCCATGTCTCCTTCAGTCCAGAATAGTTCCTCAGTCTTTTCTTGACCGACCTTGACAATTTTGAAGTCACAGCCCATTTATTTTGTCTGATGTTTCCTCAGGGTGAGATTCAGGTTGCGCATCTTTGGCAGGAGAATCCCAGAACTGATGCTGCATTTTCCTCCGTGAGTCTTGGCAGGTGGTACAGGCGTTCAATCTGTCCCGCTACTGATGATGTTAACCTTGATTAGTGGACTGAGGCAGCGACGGCCAGGTTTCTCCACTTACTCTTCAATAAGTATCTTGAAGCTCTGTGATATACTGTTACTCTTCAAACTTTCATTCGCTAGTTTTAGCATCCATTGATGTTTCTTGCCTGAGTGCACTATTATTGAAGGTTGCCAAATTTTCTATTTTCATCATTCCTTCTGTATTTATCAGTTGGTATCTACACTAATAAAAGAGAAACATGCAAATTGATCTCACTCTGCTACACCCACCAGCCAATCAAAGCGACTATGCAAATTAACCCAACAAAGATGATGGTTAATTTGCATACGCAGGCAGGGAATGAAGACTGAAGACTGAAGAGGCTTGGCGTCTCCACTGAGGCCAGACCAAAGGCCTGGGTCCTGGGTGCTGGAGGAAAACCGGTGCCAGAGGAAAACCGGTGCCAGCAGCCAGGGGAAGGAAGGCCTTGCTGAAAGCCGATCCACCCTGGCTGCTTGAGGCAGTCCCTACAGGGATGTTTCAAGGGACCTTGAAATGGAGATGAGAAACGCCCTAGCCTTTGGAATGGAATGGATGGGATTAAGATCAAATAGGATAAATGCAGATGTAAGAGGACAATAGGGGAAGGAACCTGGCTAGGAGAAGAAAGGTTGTTTCCCCAGGTGAGGATTTTTATCAGTAAACCCTTTAACTGAGTGTCAGAGGGGTGGTTGGTCGCTTTGATCTTTTCTTGGAGTGACCTCCTTCAGTTACTTCCTTGTAGCTTAGTGGAACAATAGAGTAACCTTTGAATGGAGTTGGGAAGCCCCCTGGCCTTTTGTATAGAATGCATAGGATTGGGACCAAATAGTATAAATACAGATGTTAGATGACAATAAAGAGAGGAACCTGGCTATGATGATCACCTGAACACTGCCTCCGTGTCATTCATTCTTCGCCGACTCCGTCCACACATTTGGGAACCCCTGGACCCACTGGGGCTGGACCCCAGCAAGGCCTATTGCGAGAATCTTCATGCAACGGGCTTCTAGCTCTATTATAAAGAAAAGCTTTGAAGCTTTGTTATCTCATCTCTCTCTCTCTCTCTCTCTCTCTCTCTCTCTCTCTAGGTTTATGGATTCCTATGTTATTCACTGAATGATAATGTTTGTATTATTTTCTAATTTGATGCTCAACTAGCCCAGGTTTGACCAGTGAGAGCTCATTCAGGCTGGCTTCTGCGTCCCTTTGACATGTTTTGAGCACTTCCTTACCTTCTGGTACAAGATGGTCCAGGCTTACCATGTACTTTTCTTGCCTTGGCCTTCGGATCCACCATTTCCCCAAGGAACCCTGGTTCCTTTAAGGGACAGTGGCATTTAGAAACCACGACCTGGGCACTCAGTGTGGTCTTTGATTTTGGATGGTGCTGTTCCCTCTCAACAGATAGGGTTAGAAAATCTCTCTGTCTACACAAATTTTTATCTATATTTGTTTCTATATCTATCTGTCTATCTATCTATCTATCTATCTATCTATCTATCTATCTATCTATCTAAAAAACCATTAGTAACCCCACTGGCGTGGCTCAGTGGTTGAGCATCAACCTATGAACCAGGAGGTCACGGTTCAATTCCCAGTGGGGGAACACGCCTGGGTTTCGGGCTTGATCCCCAGTGTGGGGTGTGCAGGAGGCAGCCAATCAATGATTATCTCTCATCATTGATGTTTCTATCTCTCTCTCCCTCTCCCTTCCTCTCTGAAATCAATAAAATCTATTGAAATAAAAAACATGAGTTTATATCAGAATGTTTTGCATGTCATCCATAGTTGTTGTTTTTTCATGGTTGTGTTTCATTGAGAGCAAACCATATCTGGTCCTCATGCCAGCAGTTTTCAATGAATCCTTTAGCTCACGAAAGGCTCGTTCCAGCTCTGCCCTTACAGAAGGGCTGAGCCTATAGGCTCCCAGTTGGACAGAGCCCAGGAGCAGGACCCTTACACAGCATGATGTGACAGGGCGTGCTGTGAGAGGCTGCACAGCCTCCGGGGGACCTGCGGGCTGCTGACCTAAACTGTCCCGATTTCTACAGCTCATGGCCCTGGGTTCTCTCTGCCAAGTTTCACCAATGCTACCCGCTGTGCCTGGGTCCTCGTTTGCAAGTGTGGGAGCTGGAGGCCCTGGCTGGAGGGTGGGGTTCACGTTCTTGGTCCCCTGGTTCCCATTCACAGCTGTCTGTTCTGTAACAAACATCCTACATCGGTGGCAGCTCCTGCCTGCTGCTGCTTCCATAGAGAGGGCGCCAGGCTGGGCCGGGGTGGACTGCACCATGTCCACCTTCGGGGGTGCTGGGCCTGCCTGCAGGCATCGGGCACCACGGCTGCAGGCCTTAGAGGCTCATGGCTGCCTGGAGGCCCTGGAGGCCCTGGTAGTGGTTGTGCTGTCTGGTGGCAAGGCCCCTAGCCCCCCTCCAGAGACCCTGTATCCCCAGAGCCTTTATAGCCAGGAGCACAGGCCACCACGTACCCTGTCCCATCTCATCCACGGTGCCCGCCCCATCCTCAGTTCTGGTACCCAAAGAGGAGCAAGGGATTGGGAAAGGAGGAGGGAAGAAAAGAGCAAACGGGTAGGCAGGGGTGGGAGGTGGGGGAGGCAGGTGGGTTGCTCTGGGCTCTGAGCTCTGGGAGGGGAGGACCACGCCTGGACCACTCATTATCTCCAGCTCTGGGTACAGGCCTGACACACCCAAGATGTGTCTGTTGACTGATGAGATGAGGCAAAAAGGCATTTAGGAAGGGGTGCCCCACAGAGGGGCCCCCCTCCCAGCATGAAAGGCACAGGGAACAAGAGAAGCCCTGTTCTGTCTCTAGCTCCCAATCCTCCCCACTCCCTGGGGAGGTAAGCTGGGAGCAGGAGGCCTGTCCCTGAATGAGAATCACTCTGCCCATCTCTGTCTCCCTTGGGCGGCTCAGTCATGTGACCCTAGAGCTGGCAGACGCTGACCTCACCTGCCTACCCTCTCCTGTCTCCCTACGGTGGACCCCAGACGGAGCCCTAGGGAGGTCCAGATCCAAGCCCCCCTACTCTACCCAACCCCCCCCCCTCCCCCGTCTCCCCCTTCCTCTTTGAGCCCATCCCTGGCAGCCTTAATTAACTTCCTGGTGAAGGGAGCTATAAAATTGCAAAGTCTGATTTAAAATAATAATGAGAATGCCTATTGCCCATTAGCCTGTGCCTGAGCCCTTAATGAGGGTTAATTAATTAATCGGCCTCCTTGAAGCCTGGGAGAGGGCGAGAGTATCTGCACTCTCTGAGAAGGGGGGGGGGGGCAGGGAGCGGCTGATGTTAGTGCTGGGGAGAAGGCTTCTCTGGTCTCCCTGGACCTTCCCAGCTGCCGAGCCACCAGGAAAGAGGGGGCTGGCCCTCGGAAATCACCCTCTAGGGCGGCCATTAGCTGTGTGGCTTGGGGAGTGGCTTCCCTTCCCTGGGCCGCACGCACATTCCACACGTGTGAGATTCAGAGAATGACATGATTATTTCCCAGGGCTCCTTCCAGCCCTGATGCTGGGACAACCAGGTGGCCGAGGGCTGTCTCTACTCCGCCCGCCCCCCCACCTCCCCGGGGAGCAGGGCAGGGCAGGGTCTCCTTCAGCCTGGGCCCCTGCAGTGAGTCCTGCTTGACAGCCTCTCTGGTGCTTGGTTTCTTCCTTCCTTTCTTTCTTTCCTCCTTTCTTCCTTTTTTTCTTTCTTTTTTAATTGTGGCAAAATATACATGACATAAATGTTGACATCTTAAGCAGTTTAAAGTGGTATTAAAGCCGTTCACGTTGATGTGCCATCCATTTCCAGAACTTGCAAACCTGAGACGGTTTACCCACAAAACAGTAACTCTCCCTCCCCGACTCCCCGCCCCAGCACCCACCAGTCTCCTCTCTGTGCCTATGAAATGGACTCGTCTGATACCTCCCATGACTGGCTCATCCCGCGTCTGCCCGTGAGTGTCTGGCTTATTTCATTTCGCATAATGTCGTCCGTTGCATCGGGGCTGTAAATGCCCTTGGCTGTGATGTCAGGACTTGCCCACCTTCCAGGACTGCAGCCTGGGGTGGAGGTGGACCTGGCTGCGATGGAGGCTGATTCACACAGGGGCTGCCAGGCCTCCTGCCAGGGGCTCCGAGCATCCAGGATGAAGGACACAGCCTCCGGGCATGTCAGACGTAGTCGCTGGTAAATACTGTAAAACATCACACATTAGAATAAACATGAATCCATCGTGAGAGGATGCAAAACGCACATGAATTTTTCACTCAAAACAGGGATTCTTTTCAGTTTTTCCGTTTCAAAAACTGCCTGTGGCAGACTTTCTTCCTCCCTCAGGCCCTGGGGGACTTGATGGGAAGCTGAAAAGGCACAGACCCTGCGCTGCCCCGGCCTCAACCTGAGGGCAGCCTGGGAGGCCAGGGCAGCCAGGCCCGTGCCCTGCGGAGCAGCTGGGCCCCCCACTCCCCGCTTCAGTCTAGGCTTAGAAACCACAGGTCAAGCTTACTGGGACGAGGGGTGGCTCTAAAGCCCACTGCTTGTCAATCAAGCAGGGCGCCTCCCTTGAGCCAAGGGACTGGGAGCTGGGGAGTCAGTGCTCCCCCCCTCCCCCCCTCCCCG
>NW_005871121.1:166275-168052 GCF_000147115.1 Myotis lucifugus
CCGGAAAAGTTGCCTGTTGAATTAAATTTTTTCCAATTTATTTTAATTTTAGCTATCCCCCATTAGCTCCCCCAGCTATCTCCCCCTCCCCCCCCCCGCCCACTACGGAGGTTGTTAAATTAATGTAACTCCTGAAGAAAGGAAAGATGGAAAAATGATCAGAGACCTAGAGGCACCCAGCCCCCAACCCAGAGATTACCCCCCCCCCCCCCCCCACAACCCTCAGGCCAGAATGCAGGAAGTCAGGGGACTGCACCATTATCGGCCCGGCGTCCCCCTCCCCACCCAGAGTGGAAGCAGTAATAACACTAACCATTTACTGGGCATCTGCTTTGTGCCAAGCCTCCGTTTCTTTCTTACCTCACCCTGCTGGGCGGTGGGGCATTATTCCCGGCTCTCAGAGGAGCAACTGGGGCTCTGAGCCTGAGTCCTTGGGCAAAAGTCACAGCCTCCAAGGGCAAAGAGCCGGGGGAGGAGGGACTGGCTGTGCGTCCTGGGGGCTGGGCCCTTCCCTCTCTGAACCTCAGGTCCCAACTTGCAAAATGGGGTGACAATGCTAGTTCCTAAAAGGGCTTCAAAGGTCTCCTGGCCTCGAAAAATTAAATCAGTGCAAAGAGGTTGTCAGAAAGACTGGAGTTAAACTGTGGGAATGTTGGAAAGATGGCTCTGCTTGGATTAAAGCAACTTCCGTCTGGGAGGGTGGAGACTGGACTCACCTTTAGGCCCGAAATGAGCCCTCAGGGAAGCCTGTGTTTGTGTGGGTGGTCGGAGTGGGCAGCGCCTGCTGGCCTGAAGACCTAGCCCAGTGGTCGGCTAACCATGGCTCGCGAGCCACATACGGCTCTTTGGCCCCTTGAGTGTGGCTCTTCCACAAAATACCACGTGCAGGCGCCCATGTACAGTGTGATTGAAACTTCGTGGCCCGTGCGCAGAAGTCGGTGTTCGGCCTGGGCGAGTCTATTTTGAAGAAGTGGCGTTAGAAGAAGTGGGGGTACATTTGCTGAGGTCAACCCCTTAGATTGAGGACGTTTTTAGCAAAGGCCAGCTTAGGAGTATCCTAATTAAGTTAATAACAATGTACCTACCTATATAGTTTAAGTTTAAAAAATTTGGCTCTCAAAAGAAATTTCAATCGTTGTACTGTTGATATTGGGCTCTGTTGACCAATGAGTTTGCTGACCACTGGCCTAGCCCAAAGGCAGAAGCTTGGTCTAGGCCAGTGGTTCTCAACCTGTGGGTCGCGACCCCTTTGGGGGTCAAACTACCCTTTCACAGGGGTCGCCTATGACCATCGGAAAACACATATATAATTACATATTGTTTCTGTGATTAATCACTATGCTTTAATTATGTTCAATTTGTAACAATGAAATTGGGGGCCACCACAATATGAGGAACTGTATTAAAGGGTCGCGGCATTAGGAAGGTTGAGAACCACTCGTCTAGGCTGTCCGACCCTCCCTTTGCTCAGCTGTGGAAGCACCTGCGCTTGCAGAGGTAGAGTTGTGTGCTGTGTGTGTGTGTGTGTGTGTGTGTGCGCACACATGTATGAATTCTAAAACCTAAAAGCTTCTTTGTTTTTATCCAAGACCTCAGGGCCTTTGCACTGACGGCTCCCTCTGCCCAGACACCCTTCCCCAGAGCGTCATGTGGAGACTCTTGTCCTGCGCTCGGAGATTTGCTAAATGTCATGGTCATTCTTCTGGGGTGAAGGCTTTTCCTTGAACCACCTTAATTTCAAACCTCCGCGTCTCCCCCTCCTTTCCCTGGGTAGAAT
>NW_005871121.1:168152-173721 GCF_000147115.1 Myotis lucifugus
CACAAGGGCAAAGATTTTGTCTGTTTGGTTTACTGCTGAATCGCCAGTGCCTGGAACGGCGCCTGGAACAGAGTAGATGCTCCACAAATGTTGTAGGACTGAATGAAAGGAAAGTGTTGGTCGCAGGAGATGAGGAGCAGATTTGGGGATGAGGGACCCCAGGCAGGAACATAACTGTGTCCAAATGGCTCTGGAAGGACCCTGCAGGCTGTCAGATGGTCTTGTCAGAACAGGGCTGACCACACCTTCTCGGGTTGCCCGAGAGAGAAGGGAACAAATACGAACACTGCTGATAGGGAAGATAGATGGGAAAGCCAGGCAGCCGATATCCATGAACACCCACGCTGGGCACCCACACGATCAGCACCCACAAGGCCTTCCATCAGCCCCCCTGGTGACGCATTCTCCCCCACGTGTCCTATGGCCGAGAGAATTAGTAGGCTCTTTACTTCAAACATCCCAGATGCTAACTTCGACTAACTCTTACTGTGCAAAACTTACCTTGAATAATCTAAATAAAGTACAGTTAGTGGCCATTTTTTGGAAAGTCCGCTTTACACCTCTTTGCTTTTGTGAAAGACCTATATTAGCACCTGTTTTCACTAAACTGAAAGAAATCCGAAAAGCGTTTTTGCTTTTGTGAAAAAGGGCCAAAAGCGTTCAGAGTTTGCTTTGCAGTTCAAGCGGCGCCGGGAGCAGCGGGAGTGGCACCGCCGGGCTCCCTCCCCGGAGCACACGCAGCGTCTCCGTCTCCGCTTCTCGCATGGACCCACCCGGAGCTGGGAGCTGCCTGCGCATCTGGGCTTCCTCTCACTTTGCTTTATGCGCCCTTAGCGAGATGCGGCTGTCATCGCCTCTTGCTCTCCGCCGTTTCAGTTTATGAACCGTTTCATAGGAACGCTCTGCTTCCGGGAGCAGGGGACACCTGTACCAAGTGGGTTTGCATCTTTAAAAACCTAATAACTGCTCCGCAGGCTGAGAGGCGCCGGAGCCGCCTCTGCAGTCCGGCCAGCAAGCGCGTGTTGGCGACAAGTCTGCTGAGCCCCTTGCTCATCCTGACCGGGTCCTCCTGTCACGTTCAGCGACCAGGCTGAGGGCCAGGGAGAAGCAGGACGTGTGGGCCCTGGCACCCAGGACCCCGCTGTGCTCCTGCCACCGCGGGCACCTGGTCTATGGGCGTTAACCACCCGCCTGTCCCTTGCCTCTCACTGTGCTTTTCATTGATTCAATAGGCCAGGTAACTCGAGAATCTTCATCTGGCCAATGAGCCTTTCGGTCCCGTGAACTCTGGGACAGCTGCCCTGGCTTCACAGAGACAATGCCCCATGTGACAACGGGACATGGAGTATCTGTGGGACACTCCCAGCTCGACCTGGGGGGAGGGCTTTGGGGGAGTCAGGCCGTGATCATCTGGACATGAGAGGGAGGGCTGCCTCATTCTGCGGGCACAGTCAGGCGTGGCAGGCGCCCTCCGGGTGGCTACAGTGCTAGCTCACATTCCAGACGCTCTTCTTGCCAACTCGGGGAGTCCCTGTCCCCTGCCCTTGACCCCAGGTGCACCTTTGTGGCTGGCAAGGCCCGAGGGTGGTGCTGGGCTAGGATGTGGCAGTGGCATGTGTGACGTCCAAGGCTAGGTCCTGCCTCACGGGCTGCAGGGAGTTCTTGTTCTGGAAGCCGCTCACACAGTCTGAGTGCCCCGAGGCCGCCACGCGGTGAAGAAGCCCAAACCGCCACACGCAGAGGCCACAGAGCAAGGCCAGGTGTGCTCCAGCCGAGAGCCCAGCCACAGCCAGCGTCAGCGCAGGCTCCAGGGAGCGAGCTCGGAGCCCCGGCCCCCAGCCCCGGTCAGTCCGGGGCGGCCAGCACACACTGGCTGAGAAGTGGCAGACGTGGCGTCTGGCCTGTCCCTGGGGCTGCCCTGCCCGCCCAGCACTGTGGGCACCAGAGGGGCGCTCCCGTCCCTGGCCAGCAGCCCCTGCAGTCAGTGTTCTCGGCTGGAGCAGGGAGCATTCTGGTCAGGACATGGCGCTTAGTGACACTTCAATACCATGAGCCCTGCCCCTGGCCTGTGTTCCCCCACCCCCACCCCACAAGGTGGGTGTCGCTGCAGTGAGAACAAGGAGCCCACCGAGTGAGCCAAGGAGAGGCCGCTGGGCCCTGCCTGGAGCCCATTTGCTGTTTCCTGTCCATCCGCCTCTCCAGGGTCCTTCTCTTCAAAATCATCTCGAAGAGGGCAGCTTCCAGCTTCATCTCCATCCTCTCGTTTGCTCTTAGTTCCGTGTGCAGCTCTCGGTTCAGGCTATTTAGTTTGCCTCCAGGTGTCTCTCCTGTCCCTGTTCTCCACCCCCACCCCCAGCCCCACCCCCCGCCCCTGCTCCAAGTCACTACGGGGACACTGAGAAAACTGTGTCATGGCCACCCTGGGGGCCCTGCTCCCTCTCACTGTGCTTCCCAGTTCTGGGCTAAAGAGTTGTTCAGAGGGTCCCCAGGATTTACTGAGGAGCTCCAAGCGGCAGAGGCAGCGTAAGGGAAGGATTATAAACCTGGCCAGGTCCGAATCTGACCTCACTGCTCACCAGCTGTGTGACCTTGGGCAAGTTACTCAACCTCTCTGTGCGTCCGCCTCCTCATCTGTAAAATGGGGTGTAATGTAACCTACCTCATAGGGCAAAGGAGCAAGCTCCTAGGAAGCATTTAGAGCAGGAGGCAGCACAGGTGAGGCTGTGTGCTTGCTGTTATGATGCAGGTCTCTGTTATTATGCTGCCAGGTGGGGGCCTACAGATGGGGCTACAGGGGTCTTGCTCCCCCTGGAAGGGGCTGTGTGCCTAGAATTCTTTCTAGAAGAGGAGGAAGGTACTCTGCCTGCATAAACATCCGCCCCCAACCTCCCCTCCATTGCATTTCCAACCCAAGCCTTTCTCTGTCATTGCTCCGACCCCCTGGGGAAAGGGAGGTGGTGGTCTCCCTCCTGGTTTGCACCTGCGCAGTGGGGGCAGCGATGGGGCCGTGGCCTGCTCCAGGCCACCAGTTCTGTGGCTCAGGCCTCCTGTTGAACCCTCTCCGCCCAACTTGCTTCCAGCCCATCTTTCCGCCCCATCTCCTGCTGCGGCCACAGTTGGGGGTTGGCGTCCGGGGGCCTGTGAGCCCTTCCATTGCCAGCACCGGAGCCTGGAGTCACCAGACAACAGGACTCGAATCCTCCCTGCCCCCTATTCCTGGTTTGGGGGTGCTGGGAGCCCCGAAAGATGGCTGCTCAGGGGGGCTCTCTGTTCAGAGACTATTGTCAGTCAAGCCTGGTGGAGCTGCTGGCGGGGCCTGGCCCTCCTGAGGGAGCCGGGGAGGGAGCGGCGGTGGCTTAGACGGTCCCGTTTCCCAGGGAGCAGGCCGTTGGAGAGGGGCGGCAGCGAGCCCACGGTGCCTGGGATGCCCCAGCCCTTCGTCTCCCCTCATCCAGCCCTCAGGCGTCCCCGGAAGATTCTGGATCCTCTTCGGGCGGCTTGGAGAGGCCTGTGGGTACATGATGCTGGGACGTGCTCAGCTATTTCCTGTGTCCCGCTGGCCGCCCCAGCCAGACTGGGAGCATCTGGAAGGCAGGGCCTGTGCCACCCAGACTCGGAGTCCCCACGGTCCCTGGTCCTGGGGAGGCGGGAGAATGAGGTCTGCCGAGCGACCAGCAGGAGGTGACGTGGAGACTGCAGGGCTCCTGTCCAGCTCCAGAAGCCGGGGTTCCTGCTGGCGGCCCCACGTGACTCGCAAGAGCCGGGAAGGTGAAGTGGTCACCCAGTGCCACCCCATCCCTTGCTGTCGCCGAGCCCTGCCTTCTGCGCTGGGACTTCCTCTCTCTCCACGCTCCGTGACAGGAGCCAGAGCCACGCTGGTGCTGGCGGAACACAGGGCGCAGGCTGCTGCCGGCCCCTGTGGGACATCAAAGTTCCAGAGGAAGCGAGAAAACACACAGAGGAGCACTGCCTCCCTCCTGGGCACTCCGCTCAGCGGCCAGGGCTCGCCATGGGGGACAGGCAGGGAGCCGGCCCTCGGGACCAGCAAGGAGAGGTGGGGGGTGATCTTCATAATTCATCATGATCACAAACAGGGAACACGTGTGCGCGGGGCCCTCCCTGAATGCCAGGCCCTGGGCTGGGCATCGTCTCGCATGTTCTTCACAACAGCCTGCCAGTATGGTCCATATTTCAGAGAGGAGGAAAACGGGTCACTTGCCCTGGAGACACACACAGAGTGGCCAGTGGCAGAACCAGGACATGAACTGGGGTGGTCTGAGGCTGTCACCACAGTAAGAGCAACCTTACCCCACACCTAGTGCCAGCACTCGCCCCTCACATGCCGTGGAATGGCGCTCTGCCGGTGCGGCCTGCTCGGGTCCATACCCCTAGTTCTGGAGCCCTTTGCCACCGTCAGCTCTTAGCATAATAATGCTGTGTAACAAACCACCCTCACAACTCTCCACAAAAGCATTTGTACCATCATCGGTCTGCAGGTCAGCTGCAGGGTGGCTGCATTTATTAGATTCCTGTTATGTGTTGGGCACTGTTCTCAGCCAGGCCCCGAGGATCTAGCCACCCATCGGGGAGACACACAAGACAGGAACTGTGATGAGGCATGAGGCCTGGCGAGGGAACTGTCCAAAGGCACCAGGGCTGGAGAGACGACGTGTGTAGTTTGCTGAGAAGCAGGCAGGCGCAGGCATGTGTAGGACTAGGTCAGCCATAGGGAGGGAAGGGTCACGCCAAGCATCTGAGGAGCCCTTGACATTTTTTTAAGCGGATGAGTGGACTTAAAGGGGACAGTGGGTTGAAGGCTGGAAGATGGTTGGAGGACTGGCCGTTCTCCAGGTAAGACATTTTGGGAACCTGGGGACCCCTGGGGCCCAGCAGGTGGGTAGGTGGGAGGTGGGTGTGCATGATCCCCAGGTAGGCGGGGACAGGAGGGCTCCATGCAGGTGTAACCAAAAAGCAATACCAGGAGCCTCTGCCGGGTGGCTCAGCTGGTTGGAGCTTCATCCTGTGCACCCAAAGGTTGTGGGTTCGGTTCCCCGTCAGGGCACGTGCCTCAGTTTCGGGTTTGATGCCCAGTCGGGGCATCTACAGGAGGCAACTGATCAATGTTTCTCTCTCACATCAATGTTTCTCTCTCTCCCTCCCTCCCTCTCTCTAAAAATCAATAAACAAATCTTTGAATAAGGATTTTTTTTTTTTTAAAAAGCGCATATTTCTGGGAGGCTCAGTCCTCACTCGGTTTCCAAAGAGGCCTCGTTGAAGCGCGTGTTTCAGCCGTGGCAGCGTCATCGGAGTAAACCCATGTCCCCTCCCAGCTCCAGGGACGCTGTGCAGAACCCTCACCCACCCACTTCCTACCACAGTGTTCATTCTTTGTTTGAAAATAAAAAAGCAAGGCGTTCTCTCAGAGGCACAGGTGTGAGCTGGGCCCCCTAGAGGCGGACAGAAGAGCGAGGTGGTGGCCCAGGGACCACCCGGGGTCTCTTCTCTATAGCTCGCTCATAAGTTAAAGGGGAGCCAGCGCGGCCAGGATACTTCGTGTGCCTTCCTGCCA